>NC_045476.1:101036600-101346508 GCF_009650955.1 Corvus moneduloides | reverse complement strand
GTCATTTGCTCTTTGTTTTTAACTTTGTAGTACATTAAAGCTTTTTTTATATGGTGGAATAGACATTTCTTAAATATTTTATGAATATGAAAATTCAGGAGTCTTGGTTTGGAAAAATTGCATTCTGTTTTGGAATCTGTAATGGCTGGAAAAAGGATGTGTGGACTAATTCATTGTCGCTAATTTAGAATACCTGTGGAACAACCAGTCTTCTGCTCATAGTTAAATATCTTTGGGACATTGAACTTAGTTTATTTCTTTTAGATTTGCTTTAAGAGTTTATTTTAAAATCCTTTCACTTACTCTAACTAAAACTTTACTAGGTATCGAAGCAGCTATAGAGCTGTACTTAGTTTTCCCAGCACAGTAAGAATAGAACATTGATCCTGTTCGTCTTAAAACTGTGTTTGTACTTTACCAAAGGTTTTCATTTTTAAAAAAGAACCTGATTATTGGTGCAGTAAAAAAAATGAATAGCTGGATATGCTTCAGGCAATCAGACCATCTTATCAGGAAAAATTTGTTACACCTTAAATAAGACTACTGTTATGAATAAGTGGATTTGTCTGGCTGAAGTTACTCGTTTTACCTTAGTTAACTGATGAAAATGTGACCTGTCTGCAATAAAATGTGCACTGTCTTACTTCTACTCTATATTTTTTTCCCTGTGCTGCAAGCATTTTTTGTGGAAGTATCTCCCTTTCCTGTGACAACAAGTATCCGGTTTGGGTGGCTCTTCAACTATGTAACCATGTTCCTGCCCTGCTTTTCTCTGTACCAGTACAGACTTCGATCACTTTCTTTAAGCTCAGTGATACCGAGTTTCTTTCCATAGTGTTTTTTCTGAGTGTTGCTTTTACTAAAGGCTCCTGTTATTCTGATTTCCACTGGAACCAACTATCTTCCTACCCTCCTCATGGCATGGCCTGCTGCAGACCTCAGGGCTTTGAGGGGTAATTCTGGCTCCTTGGAAAAAAGCCAGGGGCATACCTCTGCCTGCCACTGCACACCTTTCCCCGGAGCCTCTGGCTGTCAGTGCCCATAGAAAGCGTGCTACTACACTCTGTCCAAGCTTTTCCACCCCGTTCATCGCAGCAGGGAGGAAGCGTAAGTTGTTTCACACACACGTACAAATTACAAACTGAGAACAGCCAACTGTTGATGTGTTGGCTTTGGATCCAACACCTAGTGAAATAACTTTTAGGGCTTGCAAACATATTGTGCAACGCCGTTTTAGGGAAAACACACACACACACACACACACACACACACACACACACACACACCCCAGCTGCTGTTTTGAGTGCCCCATAACGATAAGTGAAGCTGTGTTACAGTGTCCTCTCACAGTGACCTCCCTTCCCAACTCAGGCCGTAACCGGAGCAATCTGCCTGGAAACGCGGTTCAGCCGCTCGGGTTTCACACACCAGGGCCCCTTCGGCTATGGGATTAAATTACCGAACGGGGCTTTAAGGGTGTGTGGCTGAGGGAGCAGCGGCACGCCAGCCCTCGGTAGAGGGCACATCCTCCACAAACGCTCCCGCAGACGGAGCAGCGTTCCTGTCCCACCGAGCGGCGGGGGCGGCGGAGCCTGAGCTTCCTCCAGCCGGCAGCGCTTCCCTGAAGCCCGGGGACCGGCGATGCGTGCGCTCCGCCCGCTCCCAGGCCGGGCCGCAGGGGCCGGGCCGATCCCGCCCCGCCCGCCGGGAGCGCGGCTGCGCCGGCCCGCCCGGTCATGTGAGGGGCGGTGCGGCCCGGCGGGAGCGGGCGGTGGGATGGCGGCGGCCGCCGGCGCGGGCGAGCCCGCTGGAGCCGAGCTGCCGGACGCCTGCCCCGGCGCGGACAGCGGGAACGTGTCCCAGAGTCAGAGCAGAGCCTCCGGCCTCGGGGAGGCGCAGGACGAGGACGTCTCGGAGGCGTCGCTCAGCGCCACCGCCGCCGCCTACTCCGCGTACCTGCTCGCCGACCGCAGCCTCTTCAGCGAGCAGGTGGGCGAGGGGCCGGGCCGGGCCGCTCCGGGGGCTCCTGCGCAGCTCCCGGGCACAGCTCCCGGGCACAGCTCCCGGGCACAGGGGCATGCGGCGGGCCCGGCGCCGGGAAGGGCTGTCGTGGGAGCGCAGCCCTCTGGAGCTGGGCGCTCCTGGTCTGGCGCTGTGCAGGACAGGACGTACCGGGGGTCGCGTCCCTTGCGCTGAACGAAGCCGAGAGAGGGAAAAGCCGTGGGATTCCTGGGAGGCTGGCTGTAGTCTGACCGGTGTCCATACTCGGTGGTCTTGTTTGTGAGACTGGCTGGGGTTTTGTGTGTGCGTGTGTTTTCAAGTACTTCAAGTGACCTCTGTTTTGCAGATAGAAAGCTTAGACAAGAGTCTAGAAGACTTACTGACCAGGGTGGATGAATTCGTGGGAATGCTGGACATGGTACGTATAACTTGCATGTGGTTGTGTTTTCGAAGTCAGAACACAGTTTAATCGGTGTTTGTAAGTAAGACATAGACAGGAAGAAGCTTTTAGTCTAGGCAGATTCCAGTATGTAAACACATTTGATAATTAGATGACTTATTTTGGTAATTAGGTAACTCATGGATGAAAGCTACCAAACTTTCACATCAGAGCAAAATGTGTCCATATAGCTATAGAATCATAGAATGTCTTAGGTTGGAAAAGACCTCTAAGATCATCAAATCCAACCATTATCCCAGCACTACCATGTTCATCCCTAAACCATGTCCCAAAGTGCCACATCTTCTGAATACCTTCAGGGATGGGGATTCCACCACTTCCCTGGGCAGCCTGCTTCCATGCTTGACAACCCGTTCGTTGAAGAAATTTTTCCTAACTGCATATTTATGTATTTGTATTCTTGTCCATGTACATGCACGGAATCCCATTTTGAATGGTGCAATGACAGAGGTTTAAAAGAACAGTATGATATTCTGCTTCTCCTTTAAAATACATAAAGACATCCTTTGTGGGTTTTTTTAATGAAAGTATCTAATCAGAGTTGCCAAACCACTAAAGCTAGATTTGTCTTCAGGGGAGGGGACCCTCTTTTCCGAGAGGCAGCTTTGTTTTCACTTTTCTCATAGGGTTAGATGGGGAAACTGAATGGAAAGTTCCTGTAAGCTGATGCTGGTAGACAGGCTGTCTTTTAAAGCATAGCACATATGGTTCTCCTGCACAACTCTTAAGGGAAACTTTATTGTAGGTCTGGAGGTTTTTTTAATATCAGTAAACTAAGATTTTTGTGGCCTGACTTTTTTAACAAACCTGAGGAAAAGTACAGGTAGTAAAACTTAAGTGAAAATTTTAGTTTAATATATTTAATTCTTTAGTATGTCTTGGAAAATCTCAGTTCAGAAAAGATTGTAGTAGCCTATTTTTAATATAATTACGAAGGTAAATATTAGTCTCTGCAAAATACATTTTCTTCAAAGTTTCTTAGAAACTATACAAAAAAGCTGTAGTGTATTGATTTTAATCTAGTCTTTTTATACTACTTTTAGTCTGGTATTTTTAAACTCTAAATTTTAGTCTGTTCATTGGAGCATAGGTCTAGCTTCCAGAATAAAATCTAGTACATATTTTGTTTCATTCATTGACTTATGTATCATTTCTTTGAATTGTCTTTAGATTCGAAGTGATTCCTCTCAAGTTGTCAATGAAAGTATACCTCAAATTTACACAAAAGCTACAGAAATGAGGCAGATATATAGGAAGATTGACAAACTAGAGGTATGTATTTGATATTTTCTAGATGCATTCTGTTTCCTAACGGGAGGAAGAGTCAATGTCTGCATATTTGTGTGTGCATGCACACACATGGAGTGAGCTCAGGTCAGTTGTGTTCTCCATGTCCACTCTGGGTTCTGTACTTCAGGGTTAATAAAGAGGACTAAATTTATTAAGAATTTCTGGGCGCTGTGCAAACCCCAAACATGTTTTAGATCTTTTGTTAACATATTAAAAAAGAAAAAAAAGTCCATTGACTGGTTGAAGCAAGGGAGTTTTTTGCACTAGCTTTCAAAATTTCAGAATCAACTAGAATGAGAGGTCTCTTGATCCCCAATAAAGCCTCAAAGTCTTGGTTCAGACCCTTGGTTTTTCGATAGTAGAAAGGCAGGTAGAAGTCAAGATTCTGAAAAATCCAGGTTAGTTTTTTGAAAGGTAAATGGGAAAAGGAAGATTGTTTTGTTAGATTTAACCTGGTTTTAAGCCTTTTAAGTATCTCAAGTAATTTCTAGCATTAAGATGGACTTGTAGGCAGAAGGGAAATAGAGCATGAAGCTTTTGACTCCTCATTTAAGCAACGGATCTTTCACCACTGTTTTGCAATACATAATCCTGTTTTATTTTGTTAGTGAAAATGTCGTATTTATTTTGGGGGTTTTTTTCCCCACTAGGCTTTTGTGAAAATGATTGGGAATAGCGTAGCTGGACTGGAAGAACGGGTCATAAAGGCAGAAGCAGACCTTGGGGCTTTTCCAAGCACGTTCAGGAAAATCTTGCACACAATCAGCATGCCATCCTTCCTTAATGTAAGTAAAGTTTTGCTGCCATGTGACCAGCTTAGTTGCTCTGCTTACTAGAGCAGATGATTAAAAGAAGAGTAAGTTTTTTACACGTGTCTGAATGTAGCTGTACCTTTTTTATATACTTTATTAGGATTTTTACAGAGTTCTCAGGCTTCTTTAAAAAAAAAAAGATAACAACCCGACTTAAAAATATAATTTCTTACAAGGATTTGTGTAACGTTGCAAAACAAGGCCAAGCACACAAAGAAATGAATGTGAAGCACACAAACAAGCACATAATGCACAAGCCTTTATACTAAAGCACCCCTGATCTCTCCTCGTATGCAAAACGAGTAGGAAGAGCCTGTACAGACAACACTGCTAAAGAATCCTACTGCATTGATAACATCACTGCACAAATGTTACCAAAACAGAAAATGAAAGCTAATCTGCACAGTATTTTTAAAGTAAAGGTCATATTTATATTCAATCCACCCTGTTTGATAATCATGCTACCACCTTGGTGAACTTTCTAAGGATGCAGTTTTCTCTGTCTTTACAAAAAACTTGAAATGCTCTCTTTGGTATATTTCAGAGATGCCTTACCTAACACTGAACTGGCATTATGCCTCGGGTTTAAAATAACCTTCTGGTTAAAAAAAATTTCACCTGAATACCTGATGCTTCTTGACATCACCTGCCAGTAGTCCATTTATAAGCTTTGCTCTTTTGCGTCTTGTCAGCTCACAGATTATTTTATCTTTGTATATTCATCCTGTACTAACTCAGGTTTCTGTATTCTGGTAAGAAAGCTGGAAAAAATAGCTTCATCGAGGGGGAGAGGAAGAAGGTTGTGGTTTTTTGAGGTATTTTTGTTCCTACAAATTCCAAGCATGTGTGGCAGTAGAGAAAAATACATATAAAAAGAACATGTGTTGTCTTGTTAAGGCTCAGTTCAAGGAACCTGTTCTTCACTACAGTTTACTGTGCAGTCTTTAAGTTAGTTAATTTCTCATCTCATTCCTTCATTTTCCTTGCTGTTTAAGTTTAGGGTTCTGTCATTTTTTCTTTAAAAAAAAACCTAAACTAAAACAACAACACAAAGCTGCTCTTTATGGGCCAGTTACAAAACTAAAAAACTACTTAAGTTGCCTTGAAGAATGTTCAACAGTATTCCATTTTTTTGCTAAAAGCAGTTATCAACCATGGAATTATAATCTTCAGTTGAAAAGTTTGATAGTTCTAAGAAAGTGCTTTTTTTTAGTGTTGTATGGGAATACTTAATCAAATAAGCAGTTTTTCCACAATTAAAAAGGTAGAAAATCTTTGAAAGTGTCAGGAAGGTGAACCTGGCATCTCCAGTTGTTTCTTAGAGTATGGATAGCAATAAAGTAACATTCAGAACTTACTGGCATTATTTGATTCACTAAAAGGCAGGTTACTGTTCCTCAGTGGTTCTGGGTGCTGCATAGTAAAATACCTCTTTTCAGTAGTAAACACAAGTGTATCAGAGTGAAAATGCCTGTAGAGATTTCTCCACGTGCCTGACATTTAACTGGCTAAATACATCCGTGCTAAAATACATGGTTTGGAAAGGAAGGTTATTCTGATGTCATGATTTTCACTGTAGCTGTAGTTCACATTTCATTGCTAGTTTTAATTTAGTCAAGTTCCCTCATTCTCTTCTCATTTAAATATATGTTTCTTTACAGAGAGGCTGTATTTTCTATTTCTCAAGATGTGTGTTTATAATCTCCCTTTCAGACTTTGCCCAAAGTTCTTCCCTTGTGAATACCAGGCAGTGTAAAGAACAGTACTATAAGACTTCTAATATCACTAAGAATGTAGACTCTCAAAAGGTAGAAATGTCTGTTAAGCAGCTGAAAAAACAACTAATCATAAATGTGTGCTTAGGCAATTGTGGGTACTGTGCCTGCCTATAAATTTCCTCACTGGATTGAAATAATCCCCTTGCACAGAGGCAAATACAGCACCTCTTAAATCAGTGTCAGGAGTTGCAGAAAACCTTAGTTTCCCTTGCTTGTAGGGTGTTCTCATAGTACAGAGTAGGAAATTATTTTGAAAATTACAACTTTGATTTTGAAGGTTGCTTTTACATTTGGCAAAACTTGTGATACAGAGAACACTGATAATATACACTGTTCATAGATTAGACCTTTGTTTATATTTTTTAATTTCATCACAACTTGAATGGCAAAACAAACTTAGAAAAATTAATGTTATTGTAAAGTTAAAGACAATTTAGTATATCAGCAATTTTGTATATAGCAGGAGAATGTGTGCTTATTTCATATGGAGTACAAGTATACAGCTCAACTGAATATTGGGAAATTTCTACTTTGTTGTTTTGTAGGTATGGTTACTCATATCTTCATTTTGGTGCTGTAAAAGCATTCTAAACTCCAAGAGTACTGATGATATTTGGTATGCTTTTAACTTTATTATTGGTGAAGACTAATTTCCTCATTCCAGACTGAGGGCTCTACAAAATAGTTCATCCAAATCTTTTTATTAGTTTAAAACAATTTTTAATGAATGAAATCTTGATTTCAAGCACTCTATTTAATGCCATGTATTGAAAACAGACCCTGGGGCTGTGTTGCATTGCAGCATTATTTGCATGCAGCAAGGCTGACAGAGTAGTCACTAGTGGTCCTTGATGTCGTCTCTTCCAATGAGCCATTTGATACAGCAAAACCACATACAGTTAATATTTAAAAGAAACATGTACACCTTTCCTGAAAAACAGTGTAACAGCTCTTTTCCAGTCCACTGCCAGATTACTTTTAACAGTGAAGAAGCTCAGAAGGAGCAGCAACCTTCTAGAAAGAAACATTTGCTAGGTGTGTTTCCATAGGAAGACTTTGTGAGTAACTAAATGACAACACAGGCCTAGAGTTGAGTCAAAAGAAGCAGCTGAGGAGAATTCAAAGGCTGGAGCAGAGAAGGTGAAGGTGTATGGCTTGGAAAGGATGAAGGTTACAATGACTCTGCCATCAGCTGGATGGTACAATTTGGTTCCTGCAGTGCTGGCATCTCATACATACACATTCCAGGACTGAGCCTGGTTAGGTGCTGGAATGGCAAAGATCAAAGGCTGCATTTCTTCAATAACATTAGGAACATGCCAGACTCATCTGAGCTATGATTCAGAATTCATTCAGCTAAGGAGATACACCTTAAAAAATTTTCTTGTTTTGCATTTTAGCTCTGCAGGCTTTGTTTTAAAATGCTTTATGAAAAAGGCGAAAAATAAACTTATCTAATTTGCAGAAATCGTCTTCCTCACGACAACAGCAGAGCCTCTATGAACCTCCAGTCCTCTTCAAGACTGAAGACTATTTTCCATGTCTTAATGAAGCACCTTATTGATGATTTTTGCTTTGGGATTGATATGAATCAGCCAGAATAGAGAGAGCCAAGTGAACAAAAGAAATGCCAACCTCAGAACAGCTGCATTTTCTCAGCACTATTGATGGCATATTGCCGTTCTGATTCTCATTGTCTTCCTTCAGGCAAAAATTTTCAGGTAATCTTTGTTTGTGCACATTATTTCAAAAGCCTTCCTAAAACACCATCCATGTAAGTTTTCAAATTATTTGGGGGAAGGAACTTAAGAATATTTTTGCATTACATTTTTTAAATACAGAAATAATAGGAAGTGTACTATTGTATATAAGTTTTTTAACACGTAAATATCTGTGCTGCTGCAGGTGTAAATAGCTATACCACAAGGATAAGGGGGTTTTGTCTTTTTTCGTAATGTACTGATTGAGGTGAAAGAAAAACCATGCATAAAATCATCTATTCCAAGGTTTTAAGCCTGGTCCCCGCAGTTTGTACAGAGAAATGCACCACATTGGGATGTACTTGTTGCAGGACTTGGAAGGACTTTGAAGATTATCAAGGAATCAAGGACATGGCTCAATGCATGTGATGTAGTCCCAGTTCATAAAGCAAACATCCTGCCCCCCACTGGTGATCCTCACAGTGACCCAAGCTTCTAATTATTGCATGATTGTATTGTTTGATGTGTAACCAGGTGGGCATGAAGCAGATTTATATAGAGAGAGATATATAGATCTATAAAACCTGCTGCCAAAAGGAACAAGTCTCTAAGTTGAGGGAGGGATGACCCTGGACTGAACTTCAATCTGGTACCTGACCAGACTGTTTTTTCTTCACAACTCTCTGTGGTACTGAGGCTTCCCATGCTGATTGCAATTTATATTATCAATAAACTAATAGCTGGCTAACCCCTGTTGTGGTCTTGCATTTCACTGGAAAGTATTGACCCACGTAGCAGGTGTTAATCACAAATTGTATTAATCTGAACAAGTTTTACCACTGCTGCTCTATTGCCAGTGTAACTCACTAAAAATACTCAAAATTCGAGTCTGGGAGGAATACTTTAGAGAAACAATATTTCTCTAGATCTCATGTTGCACGCACAAAACAGGTATGGAGTTGCAGAGCAGAGATTGTATATTAATAGATCCTGTCTCCAAAGAGCAGTCTTCAGTATCTGAAGCAACATTTTTTAAAAATTAGAACAAAGATTTTGAAGTCCAAAAGCAGTTCTGATGTAAAACTTACCTGAATTTTAACATCAAGACTCTAGAAAAATAATTACATGTAAACATGCAGAAAGAAACAGACATGACTTTGAAGAAGGGCTCCCCTCCCATCCTCCTTGCTATCATAAATAATTCATTATTCAGATGTTCCTCTGGAGCAACACTTACATTTCTAAAAGGTGCAGTACCTTTCAGTGTATGCATAAATAATGCTTGAAGGTCTATCCCTCCTCTGTGAGATCTAATAGAAGTACATACTTAGTGTAGCAGCATAAGGCTACAGTCAAATACTCTAAGCATACTAACACTGGTATAAAAAAAAACAAGTTCTCTTTAGAACAGCTTTCTAATTAAATGAATCACCTGCCCAAATAACTTTGCTCTCTGCTGAGTGGAACCAAAATGCAGTTTCTTTTAAACAGATGATGTTTGAAATATGAATGAAGATTTCAGCAAGTTTATACAGCTGAGTATTTTTCACACAATATTGTTCATATTAATAACAGTGAAATTTCCTATATTCTGTAGTGGCATTTATGTTGAACTGTTGTATGGGAAAAAAAGGGTTGTATCTATCTTCAAGGCACACCACAAACAAAAATTAGGCAGTTCCTATAATTAGTATATTTCTATGTTGGAAATGCTCCAAAATATTTTTATTACTGAAAATAATGGACAATACATGGAAAAATTTTTAAGGAAATGCTATAAAAATACAGACAATAAATAAATTGTGGCTTTTAAAAATACATGGTACAAAATACCAAGGTCACAGTTCATCTGTTATGAAATTAAGCTCACAGTTATGAAATTAAGGCATTCTCATAATAATGACAAAATGCACTCTGCTGTTGAGTTTGTACCACCTGGGCTGTCTCCTTATTCATGGTCAGTCTCACGAAGCAGGAATAGCATAAAAAACATCCCAAGAGTTCACACTCAGTAAAGAAAGACTCAGAACATTCCTTTATTCTGTCTGTTACTACCTTGCATTAGTGTAAACCCAGTAATAACTACATCATGAGCTATGTTCAGTATTTACCAGGTTTGCCAGCTGTAGATAAAATCTGCATCTCAAAATCCACCGATATCATTTTTCACAGACCCAGAAAGCTGTACTTGCATCTTCCCTTACACAATGTTTGTCCTCTTGCTTGAGTTCCAAGATACAAGACAGTAATGATGGGGCTATGTCACCTGTTTTTAGCATGAAGAGCTCTTCATCCAGAGCTGGTGTAAAGCAAGATGTGATTACTCTGCTGAGCTGCTAAAGGTTGGGTATCAGGCACGTGAAATGAGCTAATGTTTAATATAAATAAAGAAGTCTACATGCAAATCTTACTTTTCTTCTATGACATTAGGCAAACATTTTAAAGCAATCATAGCAAAAGTTATGCTAAAAGTTTTTATATTCTTATAGTTATGTACATTTTAGGCCAGTGTTAACTAGTTAGCCTAATGCTAATTGAAACTAATGCTGCAGCTTTCTAAAGATTACCTGTTTGCTGTACAATGTATGTCAATATGTAAGAGAAGCTCTATTCACAAGATATGCTGGTTGGAATGAATGTCAGAGGTCTACATTTTTCTTAGCTCCTGGACAAAAATCAGCATGATCTGTCTTATATAGATATTTAGTTATAGATAAACTGTGCCTGAAGTAGGCACATAAAGATTGATATTTGTATTTATTTTTTTTTTGGACCAGCATATTTTGTTCCACTTGAGCAGTGCTGCTGCAACTGCAATAAAGCCCAAAGAAATTACAACAGGATGCAGATGACTGCAATGAAAAGAAACAGGTTTGATGATTTATCTGACCAAATAAAATAATAATTACTTAAAGATGCACTGGATTACACTGACATCAAAACCTGTGGCATTTCATTGCTTCTGCTGACAATAACCTTCAAGGTTAAGTAGTTTTACGTGCAATACTAAGAGTTAAGTAGCAAGCTTAAGCTGTAAAGAGTGATCCTGAGTGACAGACCTCCCAGAATGAGAAAGAAGAGCAAGATAGCTTGTACCTTCATCTGTGAAAAGAACTTTATATTTGAAATTGGTAAAAAATGTTCCCTTAAAAAAAAGAAGAAAGAGGAAAATGTTTTTTAAGTGATTACTTTTTAAAACTCCTTCACCTTTCATAGAAAAGAAATCTAGTCTTGGACCAGCTACCAACAAAATCCTTGAAAAGCCAAAATCCCTATCAGATATAGCTGTGATCAAAGAGGACCACAATGGGGGTCTGTATCTTTCTAGCCACTGCAGCTAAATCCATCAAGGATGAGGAGTTTCCCACTGCTGGGATTCACATCCCTGTAGGAGCTGAGCAGTTGTGGCAGGCTGTGCTGCAGTGGCAGAGTAGAGGCTTTGTCCACTCAGCTGCTTTTGTTGGTTCTACTTCAGGCCGATGGGTGGTAGTACAGCCTAAAGATGGTAGTACAGACCCCAGCTCCAGCTGATCTCGGAGATCTTGGGAGTTTTCTTGACTTTCTTGCTTGATGTTATCTACTCACAAACTCTTTCAATGCTGGTCATTTTTATGATTTTGAAAAACTTTTAAGTGGTATGCGAATGGTGCATGATGTCTTAAAAGTGGTAAGGAACAAGCAAAGCAGAAAAAAGGGGAGCAGAGGGTACTTCTCATGGGCAGTACAGTACAATGCTGGGGAGACAGAATGCAATCACCTATAGATACAGTGTGAAAAGGAAAGTTTGAAATAGCGCCTTTGGAATTATGTCAGAGTAAAGGATATGGTAGGAAAACCAAAATATCCTGTCTAAAATCCACATAGAAGACTCGAAGCGATATTTCATTTTTGTCAACTTAAATATTGGCTGTACGTTCTTTGGTGGACTATTGAAAGTAATAAAAAAGACATTAAAATTGCATAAAGAATCATTCCAATGTGCTATCTATATGGGATCTTAAAAATTCTTTTGAAAAAGTATATTGAAAATACAGATATATAAATGTGCTGACAGAGCTAAGAAAATTAACTGAATGTTAGCAAGAATTTCATCAGAGGGTTCTGAGTGAAAAGACAAAGGGACAGAATTCATGGGGGGAAAGAGCACTGACTGAGAAAAGAAGAATAAGTATCCAATTCGATTTCTTATCTCCCACTGTTTCAGAAGCTGTAGGTTTCATGAGAACAGCTCGATGCCTACATTATTTAAAAATAAATTAATTGCCATCTGTTCCTTACAGGTGACAGTGTCAGGAGTTTCTTTACAAGCAAGAGATCTAGAAAGCAACCTTTAGCAAAAAACAAAAGCAGAAATTTCCACAATCCTAGGACTTTAAAACTGAGGGCTGGCACTAAATATGACAGAAGCACCTGAATTATTTCTCTGTGAGTGAATTTAAAAGGTTTGTGGAGAACTGCAGACTGGCAAAAAAAGCTGTTTCTGATTGATTCATTAAAAAAAGAAAAAAGGAATGGTAAGAGCCTTATGCAGGAATGGAAGAGGCAGAAAATAGCATAGCCAGGAGATAAACCAGGATACGTGCCAAGGCGTGAGCTTGTGGTGACAGAGCAATGAGCAGCATCAACAGATGAGGGCAAGATCCCTGAACTGCGAGGTATGAATGGAGATCCATAACAGACATGACATACAAATGTGATATTGATGCTTTTTTTTTTCCCTCCGGTGTGCACTACTCCCAAGTACACATACATAGTTTTAGGAGGGGCTTTAACTGTACCAGAACTGTGGACCAGTTCTAGTGTGAGTGTCTGGACTAGGCTGCTGTTACTGCCTCTGGTTACTGCCTCTTTCTTGAAAGCAGTAGGACTGGCAGGTAGTTAGCCAGACCATTGGGCTGTTCTGGCTAAAAATCAGTCCTGCCAAGCCAAACAGTCCAGCCCCAGCATTGCTATCCTGGCAGAAGGGTGAGGGGTCACACTTCTCTGCTCCCAGCCATCCCCCTGAGAAGGCAAGCAGAGCACTTCCCTTGGCAGTGTCTCTCCATGTACTGCTGGGGAGATGCCTGCTATGGAATTAACATCTGTTTCCCTTATGTTTCTTTGATTAGCCCTTTTCTCTACAGGAATGGCTTTGCAATTTGATTGGAAACACAGAGGGAAAGAAGAAGAGAAAAGAAATGGGGTATTAGGAATAACCTTCTTGTCATTACAGAGATGTCTGTGTCCTGTTCAGATGCCTGCTTCCAGCAATATTTTATCAACTCAAACGTGGTGGTTCAACTGCTAGTGATAAGCAGTGCTCTTATTCTTGGTGTCAGAGGTTGCTGGGAACTTCTTTGGAAGTGTGGCTGGTGCATCTAAAATCCAGTGTATTATTAAGCAAAAAAGTATTTGAGAGGAAAAATACAGAACAATATAATTGAACAGAAATTATGTTTTCTTTCTGGATTTATTAGCTTGACTTCTCCTGAATTTGTGTTTCTGTAGTTGAAGGACAACACGAAGCAGTAATGCCAGAGGAATCTTGCCTAAGGAAAATCAACTATGATGTTGTTAGCTGACAAGGTAGATGAGCAGTGCCATTGCAAACTCATTACATGTGCCAGGGAGATAAGTCAAGATTCTGCCAAGTGAGTTGGATGAAATTATGAGGACACAGAGTCAATAATAGAGGTCAGCAAAATCAGGGTTGTACGAGATACCAGTGCCCATCTTGAATAGATAGCATTCTGTCTCTCATTAGTTAGCACCATGGGACTGCCTCTGGGTGTAAAATAGATTCTTTTGGGATTGAATACAGCCAGAGACTTGCTCAGGAGTTTAGCTGACATGCTGCAACTGCTGTTGGGTATTCATTCCATGCTGCTGGCCATGCACTAGTTTTAGGCCGAGATGAAACTCAGTGAAACATTAAGCTACAAATCCGCCTGAACTGCTGTGCTGAAGTACTTGCTAGGACAGGCATAGCCCCAGGGTGGCAAACAGCGCTCTGGGGGGGTAAAAAGACTGAACCAAAGCTCGCAATGAATACAGATGTGATGGTGCTTGAATATGGACATTGTGGGAAAAGCATGATGTAAATGTCAGGTAGGAAAGCTGCTGGGGAGGAGATGATGGAGGGATTGACATAGATCTTCTAACTGGAACGAGTTCAGTTCAATTCAGGTCCACAAAGACAATTAAGGGACCAGAACATCTCCTATGAGGAATGTCAGAGAGAACTGGGATGGTTCATCCTGAAGAAGACTCAGGGGCAATCTCATCAATGTGTATAAATACCTGAAGAAAGAGAGTGAAGGAGGGGGAGACAAGCACTTCTCAGCAGTTAGGACAAGAGGCAATGTGTACAAAAATAGAATCTCCTTGCCAAAGCACCTTCTCTGTTGCATCCCACGTCCATATTTTTGAACTGTGTTCCCACAAGCTTCTTTTAATATCCTCTAATTCTTTTATTGGAGGACACAATCAACAGTCATGAGCCATCTGTGTTGCTCATCCTCTTGTAGTAATGTCTGTAATTTCCTTTTCCATGATCTTTTCCATTGGCTGAAGAATCATAGAATGGCGTGGGTTTGAAGGGACCTTAAAGATCATCTGGTTCCCTACCATGGGGAGGGATACTTTCCTGTAGAACAGGTTGCTTAAAGCCCTTTTACTTTGTGTATGAAGCTTCCATGACCTTGCTGCCTTTCTGAGATCCTTCTCCACTTCTGCTGGTTCTATCTGATCCTATTTGAGATCAGAAAACTAGGACTCCCCATGTAATTTAAGGCAGAAGGAAATCAGAGGTTTAAACAGTACCACAACCTGCCTTTTTCTTGTTTCTTCTCTAGTTATTTCCCAATATCAAATGTGCTTTCTTGTCTTCTTCTGAATGTTTAAACTGATGGTTTCCAGGACCTCAGAGTTGTGTGATCTCATTCATGAGTAACTGCTCAGATTAACTTTCTGACTCATAAAGTGGTTCATGTACAAGGATATTTTAATGTAATAGCTAAATTTGTGGCTGTTAAGCAGGAGCTACTTCCAATCAGTAGGATGAGGTTTTGCTAAAACAAAGGTTTATCAAAATCGGGTATAAAAAGTAGTAGATTGTGGGGCAATGCACAAGAAGGCAAAATACAGGTGCTGGGTTGGTCACTGTGTTTGTGTGGATACCCCACTACTGGAGGTCAGCAACTGGCCTAGTTGTCCCCTTTGTGCTCACCTGGGCTGTCATTTGCCTTTTCTTATCAAAGCTACAGAGCAGTGGTCTTGGTAAAATGGTGTTTAAACTCAAACTGAGGTACTGTGCTGAAGCAGAGAGCCCATGAAGCGTGCTCCACATACTGTTCAGTCCACTGCAGCCTTGGTGGAGGGAGGTAACACTTTAAGGAAATGACAGACACTCTCTTTTCAGTGCTCCCAAATCCTTCTTTGTGTCACAAGTCTGTCCAGGATACCTTCTTCTTCCCCTCTTTCCCTTAACTCCTCTGTATCCTGAGACTGAGCTGCCTCTTACACAGCCTCTTCTCTCCCTGGTGGGGTAGAGGGGAAGCGTTCTGAGCATCTGGATAGATGGGAAGTGGCATTTCCTATGGAGGCTCCTGCTTTGAGCTAGTTGAGAACAACCACGCTGACAGTTTTACTCTGATTCTTTGTGAAGCAAGAACCCCCGTAGTTTGAGCCATGTTGAGGAACATCCCAAGTCTGAAGCAGGCATTTCACTGCCCTGCTCTGGCGAGATTTGTGTACTTTCAGACATTTAGAAGAACCTGAAGAACATCAGCTGGGTGGGTGCTGGGCCTCTCGAGAGAATGGCAGTGCTCGTGCCACCCTCCTTTGAACAATACTCACACATTTTGTTCTCCAAACCTTTGCTTGGAACCCAGCTCTTGAGACTGTTGTTGGTTCCAACCCCCACCATGGCAGAGGGATTGGAACTAGATGATCTTTAAGGTCCCTTCCAACCCAAACCATTCGGTAATTCTGTGATGATGATTAATCACACGCTGCTTCTATCTTGCAGTGTGTAGGAAGATGTTGAAGTCAATGACTATTCTGCAATCATAGTCTGCTGTTTTCTGTGTGAGGGTTTTGTGGATGTGGCCATCTGATAACAGCACAGTGCTGATAAAAGAGGTATAGCCTTGCTTTTGCACTCTTCCTCTTTTCAGCTCAGTTATTTTCATTTTCTTCAGCAACTGAGCATTATGGTCAAACTAAAAAGCAGTATCTTTTCTTACAAGAAAAATTAACATCTCCAATTGTGTTCAAGTTGACTTTTTGTGATCTGCTACACAACCTGGCTTAATTCACAGGTGAAATGGAAATACCAATAGAGAGCCCAGAAGCAAAGCCTAGCAAAACTGTAAGAGGAGGAATATTCTCAAATATTCTACCACCATTTTTTGCCCATTTTCCTTTTCCATTTTTAAAAATAAGCAATTTTCTTGTTGCCTGATACAACTTTGCGGATAGTTTTACAGTTCACTCATGGTTCTTGTCACTATACATGATGTTATTCCTATGTGATGTTTTTATAGTCATATAAATACTGTTGTCCTTAGGGTTGCTTGTTAAGGGTGTCTGGGGAAAACAGATTTGTTGCATTTAGAATTTCTCGCAAACTTTTTGTCTTCATGGTTTGACTTGTGGAGAGACTGCTCAGTGTTGCATTTAAAAGAAGGATGGGATGCATCCACACCTCGCTGGCAGGGCCTGCATGTGACAGTGTTGTCATATGTCTGTCCCAGTCTGTGTGGACAGCTAATTGTACCTGATAGATGCCAACTGAAGGAATGAATTAATGACTCAAAACATTGATGATGACAGGTATTTGCATCAACTGGGCCCATCAGAGTGTGCACATGTGAAAAGGTTCATCTCAGGCTTTCTTAAATGTGTCTGAACTTGCCTATGAGCAATTGGGGATCTGCACCGGCAGCAGCTGGCGGGCTGTTACTTCCTCACTTGCACTGCTGCTGGAACAGAAATCTGCAGGCTGAAATCCATGATGCTACCGGGGCCCTCGCAAAAGGCACACAGCTGCCGTGGAGCCCTGCTGAGGGGGGTGCCCTTGCCAGATGGAAGGGGGTATTTAGCTGTGTGCAGGCAGACCTCTGGGAAGACAACAGGTAACCTGGGATCTGCCTGGGGCTCCTTGCTCTATCGAAAAGACATCTGTTTAGTCCTGAGTTTCTACAGATTTAGCCATATATGGCTGGCTGGTGGAAGGTCCTGGAGGAATATTGAAGGCTGTCGGCACGGGGCTGTGAAGACCAAGCTGTATGAGACAGCAGGCAGCAGCAGCAGCACAATCCAAGCTGGGCCCAGAAATCCACACTGCCACTTCCACCACTGGCCTTGCCAGGTCCACAGCCCTGGGGCAACCTGTGGGGCACTGCAGGAGTGCCTGTGGCTACCAAGGGCTGGTCACAATGCAAACAGCAGGTCACACGGGGCAGGCTGGGCACAGGAGAAAGAAAGAGAGGTACAGGAAGCTTCCAGAAGAGACAGAAAAGCAAAGAAGGGAAGTATCTGGTGGCACCAGAGGAGGTTATGAGACTGTGAGCATTAGCATCAGTCACATGGAGGTAAAGAGAAGTGGCTGATGTGAGTGGGTGAAATGGATTTGCTTTGTTAGGAGAAAAGGGAAGATAGGATAGAAGGAGGAATATTTTGTCATCTGAATGGCCCAGAGTCAGTCTGACACCAAAATTTTAGCCACAGATTTTCAGGATGTTGATGAAATAGCTCTACTGCAGATGAGTTATCACTAACCCCCTGGTTGTAATGATTCATGCACTTCCTTTCAAATTCCATTTTTCCTTCTCGTGTGCTCTATAACCTATTTCCAGAAAGAGTATTGGTTACACCAGTCTTTACTAGTTAAATGTTACTTTTTCTAGCCAACTGTTTTTGTTCTGCTTTCCTTTTAACAGGAAGATGAAACAACTGAAAATTAGTCAGTCCACATTGTACCCTTTTTTCTGCACCTTTTGCAGAAACATTTAGTAGGTGTTGCCATAAGAGGCAGAATGCTGAACTCATCTGACTGCACAGGGCATTTCTGTATCTGTAAGATAGTTTCCAATGCCTACTATTGGATAATACCAATGTCACCCTAATATTTTCTCTGTGTAAAGGAATCGTGCAGTAATTAAACAAACATGCATTTGGAGGTGCTTTGATACATCATAAAGCAAATGGAAAATCCTGTTTGTTATCATTCACATTCGTTTGATACTGCCTGAAGCTGGTAAAAGGATGTTAATGGCTTACAGCTTGAAAATTTCATTAGCAATGGCTTTTATTTAATCATTCTCATTATTTTCAAAGGCTTGTTTGCATTCTTAATTATTAGTGTACATTCCTCCTCCAAATTCCCATCTGGTAATGTTCTTCAGTACTATTCTTTAGTGTGGAACTTCCAGCAGGTGATGTTAAAATACTAAAAAATCCCAGCTCTCTCCGTCCTCTTTGCTTTTGTGTGTCTCAGCTTACGCTGCTTTCCTATCTTTGATGAGTCATTGCATTTACTTTGCACTGATACTTTCACATTTGAGACCTGAGCGGTAATTCTGATTTCCTTTTCTGATCAGAAAAAGCTCCATTTTTTTTTCTCCTGTAGGTATCACTGGATTTTTGTCAGATCAGAGAAACCCTCTTTTCCAAGTTGTGACTTCACAGGATGTTGTGTCAATGGCATGCAGGTGTACCTGATCACTTTTGGAGGTACTTGGTGCTTGGTTAGCAGTCCAGGTCCCAAAGGGATGTTGCTTTATAATTCAGCTGAATATTATGAAGATCTAAAACATAAACGATATAAAATATAACAATCAAGTATGAGAATATAAATGAACATTTCAAATACCAGAGACTCCCAACTATACAAATATAAAATTGCTTTTACGCCTTGTCACGGCCATAGGGTAGCACTGGCTATTCCTGAGTATTGATGCATGTCCTTAGAGTAGTACAGGCCAGTATTTCAAGTTTAGCAGAGCATTTTAAGAGACTAGGAATCACAGACTGGCCCATGGTTTGATCTCTCCTGCAAGCAAATAAAACAGCACCTTTTTCCTGATAGGGCTCTGATAGTACCAGCTCCAGCTCTCCACCCTGCTCCTCAGCCAACTACTGCCACTTGCAGCAGAGAGACTGGGAAGAGATTTCCTTCGAAGAGATTTCCTTCTGCACCTCCTCTAACCTTACTCCTGCTCTGCTGCCTGCCTTGCTACCAGCAAAGGAAAATGTCAGGCAGCTGTGAAGATGAACATGGTCTCACGCCCTGCGGTTTCTGCTGCTGCATGGTGGTCACTTGCCCTCATGCCTCTTCTCAGTGAACCCATCAGCTGTCAGTGACACTCCCTCAACCTGTGTTTCAGCCCTGCCAGTGAAGAAGGGAAGAGGAGCAGTGCATTGGTGAAGGGATGTTGCCTTTCCCCACCTGCTGCTGCTACTTGGTTAAGAAGAAAAAAACCCTATCCCTGCATTTTTTTTTCTTTTCTTATCATGGAGCTAAGCCTACAGAGGTGGACAAAGGATGATTAAAACCTGCTGAGCCAGCAGACTTGGCACAAAACCAAGAAGAACCTTGAAATATTGAAAGGTATTGTAAAAAACTGGTAACCTCAGATGATTTTTCGTGATGATGAGAAGATGAAAGCTGGAAACACGTAACTGAATTATTGTTTGTAGATATGCAGCACTTCTGAAGTTAAATCAAAGTATCATGTTCGCTGTAGTTAAAGTAGTTAATATTTGCCAGATTAGCTTGAGGCGTTTGATGTAATGTGAAGATAACAGTGGCACAGCGTGCTTACACAGATAAAATGAGACATACTCACATCCAACCCTTTTCACAGAAACACACCATCAGCACAGTTCCTCTTCAACCTGCAAAAGCTTATTTTACTAATACCTTCAACGGATTATGTTGTAACAGTGCAGGAAGTGATTCATTTTAGACATGAAAATGTAGTTATACTTCAAAGTACTTTATCGCTTTTTTGTTTCAACTTTATGTACAGCAAGTGGGTAAAACTTCTAAAGCATTTAGCTGTATGAATTTGCCTCATGTACTCTACCCACCGTGGCAGGAGAACTATTTGTCAGCAGAATTTCTTCTCACAGCCAACTCTTATCAATAAGACACATGTGATTACTAAGCTAAAATGGTATGTGAAAACATATGGTGTTTTGGAGCTGCTTGGTTACTGTGGAGGATAAATAGCTCCTGACCCCAACCAGGATCTTTTCGTGAAAAAAGAGCGGGGTTCCCATGCCTTATAAAGGCATGGGCAGGCTTATTCCAGCGCTCAAGAAGGGGCGGTAGCGGGTTCGTGCTGCTGAGTTTTTTCCAGCAGCGGTCGCAGGCGAATGAAGAAGTTGAGCTGAAACTGCGAACGCTTCATCCCGGCACAGCGGCAAAACTCAGTCAAGGGAGGAGGAAGCAGGTGAAATTAAAAAAAAAAAAAAAACAAAACCGAAATCCACTTGGTCATGGGAAAATCAGGTGAGCAAATGCCTTCGTGCAGTTGGCTGTGTGTTCGCACGAAGTCCGTGCCTGGTTTTGTGCTTGGAAAGCATTGCTAAAGCGTTCAGTGGCTTTCCTCGGAGAAAGCTGCTTTCATTTGTGCATGGTACAGCCTGGGAGGAGCTTTCTCTCTGACAAAGGGTTAGACTGGAAAAAAAGAAAAGAAAAGCGACCTCCCTCCTCAGCCTGCACAGTTTAGAGGTAGTTGTATTTCATATACAGTTTATATTTTGTAGCGTAAAGTACTTTTGATTTGCTGTAAAAAATGACTATGAGCCCTGTAGCTTTAAAGTTATTTCGTGTCTTGCTGTCTGATGAAATTTACCAGCCTTGCAGATAAGCAGCAGGATGCTTCGAGGGGGGTAAGCTTTACCACCCTTCCTGTCGGAAGGATTTAGGTTTAAGATTTGGTAACCATTTAACTGAGGACAGCCTTGCTCAGCTCCTAAGTCTCTCCCCAGCTGTGCAAATATTCTTCAAGACTTTTCCTGCTGCTGCTGCCTGTGCTGTTGGTTCTTTCCCCCCTGCTGCTGGCTGTCTGTGTGCCCTGCTCAGTTTGGGTTGGGAAAGACTTCTCTGAAGCTGCCAAGGAGCCAGAGACCTTAAGAAGGGAATGCTCATGCGCCGGGTATTCTCCACTTTTGTCCTGTTAAAGCCATGAGTGAAAATCTGCCCCCAGTTTCTGAAACAGCTGTGAAACTGAATGGAATTTTTTGTTCTTGTGCTTAGGGCATAGTTTCTGTGACAAATCAGAGCCTGGTGGCACGTTGTCTGTCTGTCTTGTGTGTAAACAGCACATATGGGGATGTGCTCAGCAACACCTAGTACTTGATTGACTCAAAACTATAGGCCTCTTCAGAGAAACTTAGGGAAAATCTTTGTGTGAGTAACACTTTAAAGGGCCTCAGCATGGGTGTATTGGGATTTTTTTCCTTTTTCTTTATTTTTAAAGGTCAGCTTCCTAGATGAGATCAGAGCTGTTTGCAAATGTGACCGTAAAGGGCTTACTGGTATGATGCCCAGTCCAGGCAAACCACCTGCTTTTTTTTTTTTGCAAAGTCCAGCTGCCAGTGGGTGGGTTTGGCCTCATATCCTGGCAGCTGGATTGGGATAAATAACCTTATAACAATTTAAGTAAGTGTAGTTGCTGTGAAGTATCAAGTTCAGCACTTCCCATGCTAACAGCATAAAAAGTACAAATACCAAGTAAGTGTAGTGCCTGTACATTACATTAACAAAGCACATTGGGCAAAAGCAGTAGAGATACTCTATTGTGCACCTCCCAGTCCCCAAAGGAATAAAAATCTCCTTTTGTTTTAATACATGCAAATTGCTAAAACAGTCATGAGGCAAGAAACCATTTTGGGTTTTTGCCCTGCACATTTATTGCTGTGCATTAGTTGATTTTTACAAACTTAGGAACAATGACAGATCAGAAACTCCCTATGCCAAGGTTTGGGTAATGTTTGCACCCCTGAGTGGTTATGCAAATAGAGCTTGAGATCTAGGTACCTGTTAAAAATGTTTTGTCACTTGTGGTGCACTTTTAAAATCAATGTTAAACTGGGTCCAGATTACTGTCTTTGAGCTGTGTGCAATATTTTTAGATGAATCATAAAACTGAGATCCTGTCCTGACAATTGGTTTATTGACTAAATCCCATCTGCCCTTTCTAGTGCACTGAAGTCTTCAAATTCCTGTCTGAGATCATTCAGTGTGGTTTGCCTTTGAAAGGGGAGAGCAGCTGTTTTACAGAGTACTGCTTCCTCTGTGTTTTGTGTGCAATACCTCGTGTTCCCTCTGTAGTACTCTTAAGGTGTGATGCAGGGAAGTTTCTCCGTACTAGGGTACATGAACATGTAACAGGTTGTGATCTGTCTGACCTCAGAACAAACTCATTTCTCCTCTCCTCAGTCAGAAAGATTAAGGCAGAGATTACCTGAAGGTTTAATTTAAGGATGTTCTAATTCATGACAAGTGGGGACACTATAATATAAATGAGCAGTTTCTTTAACTTTTTGTTTTTGCTAAATCTATCTTGAGGTCTAAATATCCCCACGCAAAGAAAACTTGCTGTTGAAAATGTCGGTTCTTCAATAAAAACTCTCCAACAATGTTGTATTACTAGTCGTTAGATTATATTTGAAGCAATGTTCATTCCAAGTGTCAGAGCTGGAGACTTACCACTGCTTTGCTTCGTTGAATAGAGCTGAGTGTCGAAAGCATCGGCACCTCTGACTCAGCTTTTTTCCTTGGAAGCTGCAGGCTGCTGAAACCAAATTCATACTGCAACTTCCTTGTCAGGATTAGAAAAATGCCTCCCGTGGTCGTAACTCCTGCAAATACTTAAGCCAAACACAGAGACCCCACCTGCCCTCCCCCAGGCCTTCTCTTTTCAGACTCCATTTGGATAGTGGGGGCTGCAGGCAGCCACTCTCACAGGTCCCAGAGCGCCCTAACCAAGAAGCCAGGGATAAGTATTTCTGCAGGAAAGGAGGGCTGGTGAGCTGGCAGCTCTCCGTTGCCCTGTTGCTGCGAGAGCCGTGCTGGCAGGGCTCTGACCGCGCTGCAGCTGTGCGCGGCCGGAGGCCGGGGTCCTGCGGGCAGCCCGCGCCCCACAGGGGATATCCACCCCTGCGAGCAGCTGCCGGCGATGCTCAGGAAAGCAGCTGGCTGCAGGCTCCACTCCTCCGCTTTGGAGCACGGGGATTTCTGCTGAGCAGTGGGAGTCTCTGAAAAGGCTGGGATGGTGGTAGGAAAAGGCTGCTAAAGGCCTCATTTCTTCCACTTCCCCCCGGGTTCAGCCTCGTGGGGGAAGGGAGCTCGCCCTGCGGGGGAATAGCCCTCTTTATTCTGGCAAGTGGATGCAGACGGTGTCAAAGACAAGGTCACGCTCAGTAAATACTGCTATCCTTTTACAGAGTTTGGCTTTCTTTTTATAGTTTAGTCTTATTTTTCTGCTGTTTTTTTCTCATTTTTTCTCCCTTTTACAAATGTGGGTGGGACTCCAGAGAAAGGGCAGGGAGTTACCCACTGCTCTGCATGTTGACTCAGTACAAAAAATAGAGAGGCTGAGAAAGGGTTTTGACAAAAGGAAAAGAGACAGGAACCAGACTCAATGCAGTTTTCCATGCTGGTTTTAATCTCATTTAGAAGCATATGCTGTTTATTAACTCTTAAGATGCATCTTCAGAGTACAGTAAAAAGGATTGTTGTGTTTTCTGCAGAGCGAGCTACATCTTCAGCTGAAGTTCTGACTTGTACTTCAGCATCCCAGTAAGAGACAGCTGTGGCAGGTCATGACAAAAGTACAGGCATACTAGAGAATGCTTTCTGAGAAATTAGATACTCCTAAACTGCCAAAATGACAAGAAGTTGTGCTGGCAAACTGGTTTTACAGGACCAGCGGGGATTGGGAAGATGGATTGTGCTGAAGTGCTAGCAACTGAGCTTTTGCATTTGATAACACTGGGACGTTTGCAGAACTTGTCAACACAAGTTACTGTCTTTTTCTTTACACCAGAACTGAACTGGAGGTGTGGTGGGAAAATGACCTTTCAAAACCAAAGTTAATTCAATTCATAACCCCACACCTCCAGTTTTTGTATGCAGAAGCCACTGATTGCTGGGTTCAAGTTCAATAAGTGGAAAATAAATAAAAGTTCTTTATGATTCCGAGAATGCATCAGGCTTTGGCAAACAGTATTCTGGGCCAAATTTTTGCCTATCTGTTGAACCATCAGAGTTTTGTGGGAGAGAAAAGGAGAATGTGGCAGCCATCCCATGCAACAGTGGTGGCTCCTGTTGGCTGTTAGATTATACCCTTAGGTCCTCATGTTCAAGGCAGATAAATACCAAAACAAGTGGGAAGGGCTCAGGAAGAATAAGATAGAATGTGATGGTCTGTAGTAGCCAAGACACTCACCAAGGTTTCCCATGCTATTGCTTTTACATTAGAAAAAAAAAAAGTTGGGCATGAAGAAAGCTTTTATTACTGGAAACATTCAAATCCTGCATTTTTTATCAGTACAGTTGGTAGTGTCTATCTTACCCAGGTTTGAATTTACTTCTGTTGCTGTTGTATGTGCAGGAACAAAAAGTATGAGAAAACAAATATTTTAGCTGTTTTGTTGTTTATTACTCATCCCAACAGGCCAGAAGGCTATGTCTGATCTCTCTGTAGAGGCTGTGCTGTTCTCTGGAAGATAAGTTGGGGCATATCTCTGTTCTGTTTTTATAGGCAGATGTAGGCAAGTTCGGCCCAGTCTGTGAAGGTCTGAACAGCAGCCAGAGCTGGGCTGGGTGGCCCTGCAGAGGGGGATGAGGTGAGGCTGTACAGGTGCCCAGTCTCCCTGGTGCAGAGCTGGCCCCTGTGCAAGTAGGTGTGAGGAGGTGGTAGGAGTCTGGGGTGTTGTGTAGGAAGACAATATGGGCCTGTTTAGGCCACTGCAAACATCATTTAATGTATCCCTGGAAATGTTCAAGGTCAGGTCGGATGGGGCTCTGAGCAACCCGGTATAGTTGAAGGTGTCCCTGCTCATTGCAGGAGGGTTGGACTAGATGACCTTCAAAGGTCCCTTTCAACACAAACCATTCTCTTATTCTATGATTTTATGAAATAAATATTTTTTTTTTCCTAGATTTTGAGTTGTGAGAACTGGAGTTTAACCTGTTGAGCAGTGAGATGAGAAAGAGATGATGTAATTGATAGTAAATGTGAGTAAAGAAAGATTTCTGTATCTCCCTGCCTGACTTTGGCTACTGTATACGTGAGTTCACACACATCAGTGATCAGAAGAAATGTGCATGGCCATATTTCCATGCCTCAGGGAGGTGCATAAGTAAACATACTTCGAGCATTGCCACAGCTATCTTGGATGTCCTTGGCAGAAAAGCAAGGTGGGAGGATATTGGAGCTGATGAGATTAAAGCTGGTTCAGGTATGCCTACCCCAAGCCATGACAGAACATGAATGGTAGGGGTGTAAAATGAAGGTGCATATCCCAGGAGACATGAGATAATTCTTCTGTCTCTCTTTGGTTCTTGTTTGCAAAATTCTTCACTTTGCAAAGACATTGGTTGGCACCAGACAACTAGAGTGCTATGTCAAATGAACTTGGCACTGGGTAAAAACAAGGTTCTGTCTATTGCTGTCCATCCCCAGAGCATAAGAACATGCAGCATCCAAAATACGAACAGGTGACCACAGAAAATTTACTCGATTTCAATTCAATTACTTGTTTTCAATTACTCAAAGCAACTGATTTCTGTTGTTACTCATTAGTGAATACAATTGTGCCTTATTTTCCTCTTAAATGACTGTAATTATAAAATCTAAGCAGATACGATGCTGGGGAGAGAAGATTGCTTGAATTACTTCTCCTGCAAAGTGTGGTTCTAACACATGCAGGTCATTTGTGGCTTTGTATTTGGAAGTGCATGTGCCTTAGGAATTCTGTGGCAGTTAGATTTAAGAATAGAAGGCCTTTCTGATGGGAGAGTCTCCTTAGTCTTTTTGAAAGGGATAGCAGCATACACATTAGCTGCCTACAAAGGTTGTCTCTGTGGGGGTGGTGCATGAGTACAATATTCAGGTGTCTTTCCTGGCAGAACAGTAATAAAAGCAATACTTTTGATTGCCTTTCATGCAAAGCCAGGACTGGCTGCTCTGGAGATGATGAGCAATCAGTTCCAACCTTATGTAAGATGAACACTCTGTGGAAGTGACTGCTTGGTGTTCTGATTGTTGGTCAGTTTGGAGGAGACAGGGGCTACAAGCCAAGGACTTCTCCTCATACCCTTGCCTCCATTGAAAGTGAAAACTTGGTTCTGTCAGTTCTCGAGACCTCAAGATTGCTGATTAGTGCTGCTTGGTGTTTAAATGTGTGTATCACAGAAGGCTCTGCTGCTTCTCAGAGCCTTCTGTGCAGCCTCCAGTTTGCCAGGTGTTCCTTTTTAATCAGGGCAGTCAATTGCCTTACTGTTTATAAAAGGCCTTAAGTGAGGAAGTAATCAGCACTGTCTATTATAGCAAGAATGGGATTTGCAATCACTAGTGACATGACTAATGTCATTGAAATATTATTGCATTGGCAGCTTCATATTCTCAGGCTACATGCCTCAAACTGTGTATTGTGGAAAAGACTGTTACATCATGTGGCACAGGTAATGCAAGGTTATTAATTTGGCGGTTTGCCATAGAACAAGACCAGATACTAAAATAAGTGTGGTCTTTGTCCATCAGGTCCAGTTAACTCTGACATCTCAGTGTTGTCCTGAAGCTCACCCCAGTGATAAGCAGATGTGTGAGCAAAGTTCCAGCAAAACTGGATGCTGAGAATCGTCACAGAAACTCCTCCCTGAAGAAGGATCTCCTGAGCTGAAGGGAAAGCTATTTTGAGCAGCAAACATAAGAACGTTCCAGGAAATTACTCTAGTTCAAACTAGTATCTAATTATAACTCCCAATTCCTTTCACTTCCATAAGCAATACTTTCTCTTCTAACTTTTTGTAAGGTTATAACATAATCCAGGTTGGAAGGGAAATAATGACCAACAGTTATGGTATCTCTCATAAATGCCTATTGTATGGGATGGAGACCTTGCCCCTTTATTGAATCCTTGATTGTGTAAAAGGAGACAAGGAAACCCCACCCAGGATACAATACTTTCTAAACATAGTATGATTTTATCTTTCCTTTCCTCCAGGATGTATACATGGTTTCATTTCTTCTGTGTATTTCCAAGCAATCAGCCAGTTTTGTTACAGAAAAGGGAAGTTTAATACTGAGGGAGACCAGCTTTTACAGCTGGAAGTGATTAATGAATTGGAGTATCAGATCCATGCTCCCAAATGACGTATTTAGGAATAGCATTAAGGGCCAGTCTTGGAAGATGTTACAGTCCTAAATGGGGGGCAAGAATTTCTCCATGCAGTTAAATGCACGGAGAAAGAAACATGGAACATTCACTCCCTGTGTTGCTGCAGACCCCAGCCAGCATGAGACCACCCTGAAGCATTTATGACTTCAAACCAAAGTGCTGAGTCAAAGTGCAGTAGAACATAAATGTCTTCTTAAAATGTCTCATATCAATTAGACCTTCATCATTTCTCAATAGAAGGAATGCTAGTCTCACAGTGTGAAAGGCTCAGCTAGGGCTGGTTTCCAGAGAGTTACATTTCAAGTGAGGAAAAAGATTAATAAGAAATATCAGTTCTCTTAGAAGAGTCTAGGTGCAGATGTGGTCTTTGGAAGCTGGGATGTCTTTTACTCAAGAATTTTGTTTGTTTCCAGTCTGTAAATATACTTTGAGAAGTTTGTCACAATACAAATATCAGTTAGCTGGGACAGTAACAAAGGACTTTTTGTTGTAATTACAGTTTACAGTTCCCTAAAGCTTCTAATAATTTTTTTCCACAAACCTGTTGGGCATACTAAAAGCTGTATTTGCTGCATTCTTATTCCCCAACCCACTTCTGCTTTCAGAGTAGAGCAATTCTGCAGAATCAAGGCAGACTGAAGCTGTTTCAGTTTTAAAGCAAAGCTTTAAACTCAGTGTTTAAACAGTTACTTGATTACCTTTTATGTGTTTTCTATCTACTTTGCATGTGTCTTCTCCATGTATTCTGGCACTTGGCTTCTGTTGTGGTTTAGCCATGGTATTCTCCAATTTCGTGTTCCCACTGAAACCACCCCAAATGACGCACTGCTCTCTGACTCCCCTCTCTCCCTCCCTGTGGGTGGCTGGAGTGGAGAATTGGAGAAACAAAAAGTAAAGATATGTTGAGATAAGAACAATTTACTGGAAACAGCGATGAGAAACAATTTACTGGAAACAGGAGGAAAACAAAGAGTAACAGCAACAATACTAATAGAAAAATGTACAAGACAGGCGAGCGATTCATATGCAAATGTTCACCACCACTTGGAGCCTATGATACCTGATGGTGCCACACTACCTTGACGTGGAAGACACCCCTTTTCCCACTCCTGGAAAATGATGTGAGGTGGTACAGAATAATCTCCAGGTCCTAGCCATGCTTCCTCCTGGCTACTGCAAAAATTAACCTTGTCCTGGCTGAAAGGAGGACAGTTTCTTTCTGCCCGGGTTCTGGGCCCAAAAGACTAACATGGAAGTAACGTACAGTGTCCTGTTATTATTTGACCACACTTCTAGTGATTTATTTTTAGGGGAAGATTGAAAAGTGGGGTTATTATCTCAATTTACCTCTAATGCACACCTTGGGTAGAGAGCTCGAGGCCTCTGTCATGGTTCAAAGAGAGATTGAGACAGACATAATGGTACCCTTCTGTGTAGGATTCTGAATGAGGTTTGGTTCATAGAAACATAGAGCAATTTGAGTTGGAAGGGACTGTTGAAGGTCCTCTGATACAACCTCCAGAGCAGGTGTATCTTCAACTACATCAGGTTGCTCAGAGCCCATCCAACCTGACCTTGGATATTTCCGGGGATGGGTTATTCACCACCTCTCTGGGCAGCCTGTGCCAGAGTTTCACCGCCCTCATCATAAAAAAAATTCTTCCTTACATCTAGCCTGAATTGGCTTTCTTTTATTTTAAACCTGTTACCCCTTGTCCTGTCACTACAGCCCCTAATAAATTGTCTGCCTCTGTCTTTCTTATAAGCCCCCTTTAAGCAGAGGTCACAATAAAGTCTCCCCAAAGCTTTGTCTTCTCCAGACTGAACACTCCCAACTCTCTCTTGTTGATTGCATTATATATTAATTATCTGAAGGCTAAATAGGAAAACATAGACTTTATGGAAAGTAAAACATTGCCGGTGAAGATTAATCCATGAACAACAGGGCAAAAAGCACTGAGAAGAAATGATACCTCTAGAGATTGATACAGGGCTCTTTCTTGAGTCACCGGCGTGGATAGTTAACCATAGAAAGATATGCCTGTTTTGCTAGTCATATGTGTGCCTGGTGTAATGTTGTGTGTCCTGAGTGCTGAGGTGAAGGCTTCCCACAGCATTTCTGTTGTGTCGGGATTTGGTGCTTTGTGGAACAATTCACTGTTGCTGTGTTGCCACTTCGTCTTGTGGCTCTGCACGACCAGTGGAGTAGGTGCAGTTGACAGCTGCAAAGGTGCTGCAGGGCAGCTCATGTTGTGGAACATGTGTTTGGGTAACTCACCTCTCTTTTGATGTCCAAACTAAGGGAGAAGTGGCAGGAGTAGGCAGGGCTCTAAGTGATGCCATGAAGATTTTTTGCCTTTTCTTTTATACCCCTGTTATACCTTTTTTACAATTTCTGTATTCCTAGTGCTTTTGCCTACATTCTTGGACTTGTTTGTCAAGCTGAGAGACTAAACATTTTAGAAGCTTCGTAGCTAGGGATCAGTGTGCCCCAGACCCCAAGGTCCTCTCCAGAACACATTCTGTAAACTCAGATAGAACCATCCAGGGGAAGGTTCCTTGTGGAGGGGGGCTCACTCGAGCCTCTCATTGGGGAATCTTTGATAGATGTGCTAATTAGTAAAACCTATAATGTTATACCCGATATTTTGGGGGGGCATTTTTGCAGGGTGCATTTTGATGCATATGACCTGGACATGTGCACCTAAGGATCCTTAAAATAAATACTGAGGTAAAATCCCTTTTCCCCTTCTAACCGTGTATGACTCTTGATTTTAAGACCAGGAAAAGGCATCATAAGAAGAGGCAGTATGGATTCAGGCATGAAGAGCTCTTCACTCAAGAAAGACTGAGTAGATCAGCACTGTTTAGAGACAATAAAAGTAGAGAAATAGAACACTCTGAAAAACAAATGTGATGGGAAAAGGCAACCTAGATTCCTCTGCTTATTTTTCCCTAGTCACACAAAGTTGATCAATGAAAGTGGAAGTCCAAGAGCGTAACAGCTGTAAGGTGTGTTCTGTACCACATCATAGCCTAGAAATTAATTGTCACATGCTGCCATTATCTTAGCCAATGTTCCAGAAGAATACAAAATAGAGGTAAATAATTGATAATGAGGAGCAAGCAACTGTATCTAATACCTTTAGTTGTTTTACTTATTAAGCTGTGTAATGATTCATGACCAAACTTAACTTCCTGGCAGTAGAAAATAATTTTTTGTCTAGCAGCTTAAGCAGCTTACATGAAGGGAAAGAAGTACGTCTCCACAGCTGTTTGGGAAGCTGTTCCCATTTGGGTGGGAGCCTGAAAACTCCCATTAACTCTCACTTTTAATGTCTGGCTTCTTGGTGTATGGAACACTGGTAAAATGGAAAAACTTAACATGCCTTCTGAAACAAATCCGAAATATATCTGGCAGTTGGGCGTCCCTCTCCACACATCATCAGGCACGGGAGAAGCTGTACAGAGGGAGGTGGTTAGCACATGAGCTTGAGTCACAGGAGATAAGCATTTCTATAGCAGCCACCTTTGAGGGAAGGGGAGGATGGAGCTTCTCCAGAGACGGCGTAGCAGTGCCTGCTGTAGCTAGAAGCAGTTCAGTTTTGTCCATGACTTGTTACTCTTTGTAAGTCAGAAGGTTGGTACAGAGCTGCATTATGCAGTATTTCTGTCAGTGGATGGACTGAGCACTGACAAAATCTGTATTTCAGTTGGCTTTTTTTTTTTTTTTCAATTAGAATTTCAATTTGCTGTTGTCATTGAGAGCAAATAATTTGAATACAAACTCCCATTCTTGCAGGTCAGACTGATTATCTCCTATTCAGTGCTGAGCAGATGGGATATTAAGTCCAGGTGATAACAGCCGCAAGTTTAGCATGGTCTCGAGCAAAAAACCCGTAGCCTGGAGTATGTGATGCAACTTTCAAAACCGTGTTTTTCAATGTCTTTAATTTGTAGGTTGTTTTAACATTTCCTTGCTGTAAGCTTGGACCCCTGCATCAGGGAAGGGGGTGAATTGGCTGCAGGCTTGCTTTCCTCAGTGGCTTGTGATAGATGCTGTAGAAATCAGGTACCCCTATGACACAGTAGGTCAGAGGTTTAGGACTCTGGCCTGGCAGGATCAGTGAGCTGTGAGCAATGGTAACAAGAGTGAGGGGACAGGTTCATTAGCAAAAAGGTGTTTGTGTGCTCGAATACCAGAATGAAGGTGCCTGTTTTGTTTGATGATGTACAACTTGTGATACACAAAATTGAGGGTGAACTGAAGAGGAGGAAGATGGTGGGCAGATGTCACCTTGCTCAACAGGGCTGCTGTGTTATGCCAGCAAATTGATACCAAAAAAGAGAGCCTGAAAGCATGTTTTGGAGAATATATTAGATATATGTCCATAATGACACTGTAGTCAGGAAAGAGTCAACCCAACTTCAAACTGTGCTCAAAAGGTTTGAGGTACTGCATGAAACTGTAAGGGCTTTCTTATGTGCATTGGATACTGAGATTATTTTAGGCTGCTGTATTATCCCAGCACTGTTGAGGAAACTGGAGAGAAGTCCAAGAACACCTTAAAGCATGGGAGTGAGCTGGGTAATGACCTTAGGAAAAATTTCTGAGAGCAGCGCATGCAAACTGTCAGCTCTGTTGAGGGGAAAGTGCATCATTACAAACAGCAGAAGAGAATAATGCTAATACAGCAGAGAATGATTGATTTTAGTTGTTAGGATTGAGTAGTGAGAGGAAGATGAGAAATCTAAGGTTAATAACAGGAAATACTTTCTAGTCATGAGGCCTGTTTGGGTTTCCAAAGTGTCTTACAAGGAAAATGATGATAGTCGTGCTAGTTGGGATATTCAGAAATGAAGCTGATGCATCATTAATAAATATAAAAACCTGTGTCACAGTAAAGTGAGTTAAATTCTTAAAGATTTCTCTTGCCCTGTTCAGATGCTTCAGGAAGATAAAGTGAAAATTGTCTTTCTGTTTTGAAGATGCTATCTATACCACTCCAACTGTCCCAATACCCCGTTTCAGGTTCCAAATTTCTCATTAAGCAGCAAATTCCACAAGGTGACCAATGGAAAGACTTTTTCCCCTCCGTGAATCTTGGGGAAAATGAACAAAGTCATAAAAGGAGGTAACATGAAATTGCTGTCAAAGTGAACTGCACTGTGACTGATTGCTTGTCCTCTGTCTGGTGGTGCTTAAAGCCTCAAGTTCACCGGAGTACAAACATGAACTCTTTTAAAGCTTTGCAGTAATTTTGCAACTCAGATGTTTACTGAATACACTCTAGCACAGGGGAAGAAGTCATCCCCAGTAGTCATTTCTTTCCTTACTGCTTGCTGTTTGTGAACATGTATTTGTCTTGAGCCAAATAAAGGTGCATTTTGAGATGTCTATGAATTTGTACTATGAAATGAATAAGAAGAATGGTGCATGTTTCAAAGTACTTGCAGAGATCTAAACATTTTATTATATTCATTCTCTTTAGGTGGTGCCCTGACTAATACAGATAATTCTTGCATACAGGGACAATCATTTGCATTTTTAATGCATCTCCTTGAAGGACTTACTTGTTGCTTACACTGAGATTGGAATGGTGATGCAGTGCAGTGATAGATTAAAACGAAAGTCAGTCAAACTGACTTCTGTTTTAAACTGACAAACTGATTCACTAACCTTAAATCACCTTGCTATTCAGGAAAGCAATCACAGTTTTCTTCAGAAAGGATCACAGTTTTCTTCAACCTTTGGTGAGTCTGTAGCTTCCCGATGGGAGTGTCTGTTAGATTTTCTTTCTGGATGGAAGTCATTAGTGGTTCATTTGATCCTGCTCCCAGGTAATGTGGGTGGTACTCTTGTGTTCTTCTGCCCAGCCTGCACCAGTGTCTTTAGGCACAGGGAATGCTTTTTCTCTCTTCACTAATGTCTGTATTTGACAGACCTTTCAATTTTTTTTAATGTGATTTCAGCTTCCAAACAATTTGCTGAAGAAGTCTTGAAAGCACACAATGACTACAGGAAGAAACATGGAGTCCCTCCTTTAAAACTCTGCAAGAAGTTAAACAGAGGAGCCCAACTGTGAGTTCAGTCCTTTCTTTTCTCTAATGAGATTTGTGACACTTTCGTCTGTTAGGTTTGACTGTGTTTACTGTAAAAATGTTTGCCTTTTGACATGCTGTTAACCCAATGAAGACTTACTGAGTAGAAAGTGAGGGACTCCACTCTTTTGTCCCCTCTTTCTCCATCACACAGCATTAGCTGGTCACATGGACACTTCTGTGGTCACAACAGTATAAATCTTTCTTGGAGCCTTTTTCACATGTGGGCTACATCTGTCTGCACTGGTAGGTGTCCTCTGCAGAGGGTAGTTGTCTAAAACATGCTTCACCATGAAGTGCTAAAACAGCACTTCTGTCAGATGAGGGATTGTCATCTGCAGAATAGCCAGTGCTGCTGAAATAGTGAGAAAATAACTTTTTCATGTAAGAAGTGGTGACTGGTCTAAGATCAGTGGAATCAGGAGGAAGTAATTTCAGATCAAATTATCTATCTCCTGGCCCGAAAAGCAAAAGCATTAAATGTTCTCTATTCTGTCCGGAAGGAAACATCTTGTCTCTTCTCCAGTGTTGAAGACTGCACAACTTCTTCTCAGTCTAACATACAGTGAATCTATCTTCCTGCTCTCTGACTTGAGTCTTCTTTACAGAAATTTGAGTCCAATACTGCTTGTCCTCTTTACTGTGCTTACAATGACCAGATTAACTTCCTTCCCTTTACAGCAACCTTTTTCAAAAAGTAGATTTAAAATTCTTCTCTTTTTTTTATGCTGATCCTCACAGTACAAAAGAGATAACTGAAGGAGTAAATGCTGATTAAACTCTTAAGAAGATAAATAATACTAAATGGTGGCCAGTTTGATCCCTACTCTAGTCATAAGATCTCCTCCCATTAGGCTTTCTACCATAACCATGCAGATTTCTCTGTACCAGGTGACTGGGAGACAGAAATGCTGTAGTCTTTCCAGAATGTGATTTACTGTCCCAGCATAATGGGACACAGATGTCACACAGATGTGCTGGCTCCTGACTCCTAGATCTCTCCCAGCTGTTGTGCTGTACAGCACACCATGTACATGGCATGTGGACATGACCTCTGGCAGCAAAAAAAAACTTGGTGTTGCCACTTTTTTTATTTTTCTTTTGAGACATCACTGTAACTGGACACAGTATCTCTAGGAGATGGAATGCCAGTGACTCATTCACCAGCCTTTGTAATCTGCTGGGGCTTTCCTTCAGTTCTTCTAAGGGGATTTTTTGTTTCTGTTTTTCATGCTCACAGTGAGGAAGAGATTTCATTGACTTGTCAGTAGCACTTGTTGTGTCTCCAAAGTGCAACACTTGGTTTGAACAAGTTGGCTTTTATGAATAGTTTAGATTATTCTATCAAATATGCATTGCTCCACATTTATCTCTAAGTGTGCTGTTGCCCTTGCTGGCTATTTTTAGATCCTTCAGAAATTCCTCACAGCCATCTCTGGACTCAGCTGACGCCCTGCTATGATGAATAACAATAGGAAACCTTTATTTGGTTATGGTCTGTAACTTAACTTGTAAGAATTAAGAGACACATGTACAGAGACTGGTAAAACTGGTTGATAGCAAGAACCAGAAATGTTCTGATCTGAATAAAAGATATGAAATTAAAGAAATCTCATATTTGTCACAACAGGTTCTGTATATTCTTAAATTCAAAGAAGAACTTCACCTTTTCTTTGGGTATATCCTACATACATACCTTTGTTGGTATGTATTTGGTGTACCTCTGGGTACTTTTCTGTGCTTTTCTATCTGTGTTGAAAAAGGTATATTTCCTACTATTTTCAGGTCCAATTATTGTGACAGGTGAACTGACTATTGGATCCCTGCTTTAACATGAGATGAGTCAGCCTCAGCAGGTGTCTGTTTATCTCTGACTGTAATGAAGCATAGGGTGATGATCTCAGATGCAAATCTCATGCTTTCAACTTCCTGAGCTGGAGTGGATAAATCACCCTTTGTCTGAAATCCCTGGCAGCTTCATCCATCTGCAATGTGTACTTTCTCCCAGTCTTGCCTCTAACTTGGGATATGAGGATCCTGAGAAAAATTACAGGACTGTAGTGATAGCATCTAAAGATCCTCTAGTCCAGGATCTAGCAAACTGACAACACACAAGTTTTCATTATTTCTAAATTAATGGATGTAGCTAAATACTTTTTTTGTTTTGTGGGAAGATTAGGGCAGAAGGAAATTAGAACCTAATGACTGAAGTACTAGCTTGGGTCAAAATGTTCAGCTGGACAAAATTTGTGTCTCTGGAGATGCCAGTAGCTCATGATTAGGGAAGGAGTAAGAGAACAAAACAAATGTGATCCTTCCCCCTTTATCTTCTCCTGGAAATTACAGATTTATCCTGGAAATTATGGTTTTCCTAAGAAGTAAGTTGTATCCTCATTTATTTGTTGCTCTTGTTTAATATGCCGTGAAGATTCCTCCCCACATCCATGCAGTGTGAATTTGCCTCTCTCTTTTTCAACCCAACATGTGCTTTGGTGTCCGCATTGTCCTGTGGCGCTGACTTCTGCTGCACAGTGTGGAATAAGTGCTTTGTCTCACTTGAGTTTTAAATCTACAACCTGATGACTCTCTGTGTTGTCACTGTAAGAAATAACAAATGGTCTTTCCAATTTCCCTGTCTCTGCACTGAAGCCTTTCCGGTGTTGAATAAAGAGAGTAATTGTTTTACCCATTATGTTCTTCTTAACCCTATTGTTCTAAGAAAATAAAATACATCCCACACTCACACACGTCAACTTCTATAGAAACAGTGCTGCTTATGCCTGTGTTGGTTTACACAGTTGTTGCCTCAGAGTGTCCATGTGGTCCCCTTCTCTTCCATCCTGTTGCCTGGTACACTGCTCTTTTTTTGCATTTGACTTTTTTTTTCATTTGTAAACGTAGGGGGTTTATGCTTGCTTTAACTGAATCCCTACTTCTGGTTTTTTTCCAGTCTCACTGAGAACATTTAATTTACTCCTGTGAGGGACCTAGAAATGCCAGGAGGTGACACCTGTAACAGTTGCTGTAGGTGCTTCCCTTTCCACCATCAGCTGTGGCTAAGGATGGCCAGCGGATTTCCAGGTGCTAGTCACAATGTGGTGGAAGGGGATCTACCCTTTGATTTCTTCTAGGCTCTTCTCAGAAGTGATACAGATGCTCATGAAAGACAGAGAAAATATATTTTCCCTTTGCCTAACTTGTAGATCTATGTAAGCTTAAAGCATCTCTGGCTTCAGGGCTTTGCAACTTGACTTAAACCCATCATCTTCCAGCACAATTCCCTGTTTGCATATCCTTCTCTTCCTCCTGTTCCTCTTCCTCTCTGCTCATTGCAACTGTGGTCCCTGAGCCAATGTGTGGATTCCTTTGCTAGGTATGCAGAAGAACTGGCTACCACGAGGGTCCTCAAGCACAGCTCCGAGTCTGCTAATGGGAAATGTGGAGAAAACCTAGCATGGGCATCCTATGACCAATCAGGTGAGCTCTCTTCTCTTGTTGTCTCACGGACACCTGATAAATGCCTTTGGGCTCAGAGCATTGGTTGCAAGAGTGCTGGAGTTTCCTCTACTTCAGAAATGTATCCACCATAGCCCAGCCCACGCTCCGTGGAGACAGGATGATGGTTTGCAGTCACCTGTGTGTCCTGAGAGCAAGAAGCATATGTAGGTACAGAGGGAGTAGGGTTTGTGGTGGTGTGTTCTGTCCCTTTGGAGGCAGGGCTTGGCAGCTAGGCTGCTCCATATGTCCCTGCTGTGGGGCTGTCTTTAGCGTGCGTCCATGGCAGGAGAGAAGGAAGCTGTCAATGCCCTGTACTTCACCTTTATCCTTAGTTTGTCCCAGCCAAGGAGAGGTCTGCCCACAGCCCAGCTGTGGTGAGGGAAGTGGAAAAATGTGTCTTGCACACTGCACAGCAGTTCCTGTTTGTGGGGGCTAAAGCGGAGGACAGGACACCAAAGTGGCAGTGGCTGATGTCCTTCCACAAGTATCTTCCACTCTGTCAGCAAAGAGGCTTTAAGCCCTTTTCTGTGCTTTCATTTCTGAAGACAAATTACTCCGTGTATTTTCTGACTGTAAATGTAACATGTAACTGGAAGCCTCTGGTTTGGGTGCCCCAGGAACTGCATTTTGGTCAGGCTGATGGCCTGTACTGAGCCCTCAGCTGGAGAGAGATTCAGCAGGCTCTTCCCTCCTGCCTCCTCCAGTGAGCAGGGCTCATGCCTCAGCCTGCTGGGACAGCAGGTGGGATGTATTAAAAGCGGCCACTTGCTTTCTTTATTCCAATCTACCCCTGGAATTTGCAGCACAGCCCCAAGGAAACAGAAGCTCATTTCTACAGGCTGGAGGCTCTATTTGAAGGACCTGCAAATTTTAGTGAGTTTTAGTCTCAGGGACGCTGTTTGATTCAAGTGCCAGCTCTAGTCCCAAGTTGGGTATATTTTCATGTTGAAAAAGAAACCTATGGTGGAAAAACACAATTTGATTTGCTCATATTTGGCATTCTGTCCTTTGCAAGGGTGTGAGGAAGGGATTTGGAGCAGTATGGGAAAACACAGATGTACAGCAGAGTTTGCATAGTTGCTATGACTCACTGACTGAGCTTAGTTCTTCTTTGTGTTAATGGCCTGTGCTCCTTCCCCCGAGGTTAAAGCCACAGAATTCCCATTTAGAGAGCTGGAAACATAACACACAAATCCTTCTACATAATGTCTGCCTTTTTTCTGGATCCAGTCTGTTTTCTTCAGTGAACTGTTTCCATACATAACTTTCCAGTTTTGAGAAGTTTTGCTGGTTTTTATCCCCATGATTAAATGCCATGTTGAGAAAATTAAGCTACATCTTCTTTTGTTCTGTGAAACATTTCTATATTTCCAATGCAGCAGAATTACTCGAAGTACCAGAATGAGAAAGCTAGTTCTTCAAAGGAACTTATTTTCTCATCTAGGCTTAGTCTTCATCTCCGTGGAGTTGGTTCATTCTTTCTCTTTTTCTCATATAGTTCCCTCTGGATGGTTAATTTGTACCCTGCTCAATGAGGCTGCAATTTGGATTAAGACATCCATTCAGGGGCTTAACAAAGGCAGGCAGTGTCTTCTGGTTTCTTTCCCAGATAAAGCAAGACACAATAAACCTCTAAAATACTCTGTATTCTCTCTCAAAAAGTGATGCTGTTGTTTATTTTGGCTCTTACTGAGTTCTGTAATGATGCCAGAAGATGCATTTCTTGTTTCAGAGAAGATTTAAGCTTTCAACTGTAAAGCCTTCTAATATTACTCATCTCCTGGTAAAGAATACCTTGAATTCTATTCAGGATTTCAGAGTTACATAGCCTAAAGCTGTTGCTAGAAATATGTTTATCCCTGTAATCCAAGAAATAGTTGACAGCTGTTTCCTCCCTCTAGTCCTGCAGGAACTGCTCCGTGGCAGACTTTTCTTTGTCTGTGTTCAAATAAGTGAGCTGTCATCTGCCACTGATGCAAGAGACTGCAGCCTGCCTTGGCAGCTGTGCTGTGTCAGGCTTCTCAGGATGCCTCGTCTCACTTCTCATGTGTCGGGAGGCTGAAGGCACACTGGCCATCCAAACACTGGATGTCTGAATTCTGTTTGGGATGGCCAGTGTGCCTGTGAAGAACATGCTGTGTTGCTGGTGGAAACACTGCAGCTTATGAACTCTCTAGAGAGTCTGTAAGAGAAGTCCATATCACCCACATCTGTTATGGGAGAAATCTGGGTCTCCTAAGGTTGGGGCTAGTGGGCAGAACAGCACAAGCATTGTCTGCCCAAGCCCTGGAGGGGTGTGCTCTGACTGAGGGCCTGCCTTGATGTATCTCTTGCTGTCTAAAACCAGGCTCATACAGTACTGTAAATTAAAGTCAAATAAAATAAGGACCTGCATGAGGGATGTTGAAAGTAGAGAATTACTTCCAAAAGCCATTGGTATGACTTTAGTCCAGGTAGATATTTTATTTTGGCGGCAATGTTAAATCTACCCCCTTTCCCCTCAGACTGGTGGGAGGAATGTTGTGAAAACGTAGTTTTTAAGTAGATCACCAAGGTGCTGCCCATTTGCAGAGGAATATACTCTGTGTGAGTCTATTAGAATGTTTTTAGCAACTTAGTGGGATTACTTGAAGATTTAAGCACTCTTTGTTTTGAGGAGAAACTGTAAGGCTGCGCCCAGAGAAATTAAATGTTGAGGCGAGCTGAATAGAGGAATAGGGCTGCCACAGCATTGTGTTGCCAATGGTGAGGCTGGGAATGCGTGTCCAGTCTTGCACAGGCTGGAAATGTGTTTCCAATCTTACACACATAAGCACACATATACAGTGTGGACACATGTACATGTGCAGAGCAGCACAAACAGGTGCAGTCAGCATTAAAATGAAGAGCACCAGTGGCTCTTCCTCTTTCCTTTTTCAGCTGATTCCAATGATATATGTTACTGGAGTATATAAATTAATATAGTATATAAATAGTATATATAGTAAATTAATATAGTATATAAAAATACAAACCTACTTCTCAGTAAATGATTTAGAAGTAGAGATAATGTATATTTTATATTGTTAAAATATATAGAATTATATATATGTATGAAAATAATAGAATAGAAATAGAATTCCAGAGTGAATCCCAGCAGTAACTAAGCTCAGACACGCAGTCTGCCCAGTAGCTGTCCCTGGATCCCAATCTCACCAGTAGCTTGCACCTGGACATACCAGTTCCTGAGGCTGCAGTTCCACTCCAGTTGCCAGTACAGTGCATCTCACACACATGGGTCCCTGGCTGCTGACCAGAACTCACCCTGCAATGGTCATACTGTTGTGTAGCAACTCCTGCCAGAGCACTTCAGCTGCTCACCACCATGTCCCCCTTGTGCTTTGCTGGTGCTCCGGTTGCTGGCACTGCAGACACAGAGGTCCCTGCAACCCTTGGTCTGGTACCAGCTGTTGGCACTCTCCTCCCCCACATCCACAGAACAGAGCTCCTCACCCAGGAGAATAACTAGAAATGACATTTAATGAGACAACTGCACAACTGATGAGGTGCAGAGCACAGCCAGGCAGGAGTGATGGCACCTGTTTACATGCCGTGGCCCCTTGATAGTAAGGGGGACATAATTTACACTGTTAGTCCTACATATGGACGGACCCCACATGGTCACACCTCTGACCCTGTGAGGAAGCTTGAGGCACAGTCAGTGTGGCCACATTGCAGGCTTGTATCTCATGTAAATGAAATCAAATTACTGTGCTGGTTCTGGTCCTAGTCTTGGGCAAAACTATAATTGGATGCTAGTTCAAGGATTGTTGCACTAAGTTTTCATGTGAGGAAGATTGTCCATCATAACTGCAACTCATTAGAGTGAGATTCAGCCTGATCTGCAATGAACATCTAGTAAGCCTAGCTGAGCAGGTCATCAGTGAACTCTCACTGGGAGAAGGGTGGAGTCAAACTGTGTTTCTATAGTGAAAGTGTTTGTTGAAACTCTGAGTATGGTTTACAGCAGTGCAAACAGAAAGGGTGTTAAAAACGCCCAGCAGAATATTTATTAATCAGTTCTGCAAGCAGAGCAATGGAAGAGAAGCTGCAGCTCTGACTGCAGGGCAGATCCACGTGCTTTTTGAGAGGAGTAAACTTTATCATTTCTGCTCTGATCAGGAATGAGGGATGTGAGCAATTTCTTTTCTGTGTTTTTTTCCTTCTGACCGAAAAGCATTTTGAACATCAACCAACTTCCCCTGTTTTGTGGGAACTTTGGGAGCAGGGGGAGCTGTTTCCCATGAAACATTGAAAAGCAATCAAAACAGACCCTAAATATGACTGCATAATTTATTCCATAATAAATTTAAATGGAAATATTGTGGTCAGTTTTCTGAACCAGTAACTCTGAGGATACAAGCTGCTGCTAAAGCAGGTAGGCTCAGTGCACTCCTGATTCTTGTGCTGTTTTCTCTCTGGAAGTCTGGGGGTCACTGGGCTCAAAACAGGGGTTTTCCTTAGTCCCCTGTGTGCCAGCTGTCACTTTCAACACTGGTTTGGCTTGTGTCCCACCAGGGCATTGTTTACTGCTCCACAAAGGGCAAAGAATTAGAAGAAAAGTATTTCAGAAGAAAGAGAGACTGTTTAATCACTAGGTACCTACGTACCTGTCTTCTTACATGGCAATAACTTCCACATTGGAGTCCCCCCTCATTTCCTGTGCCATGTGACAGATACAATCCATTCCCTTCATTTACAGGACACTGCTTTAACATGATTTCAAGATGGAGTTTGTCAAAAGTTGCCTAGTCCTTTGGTCAACTTCTCTTTTGCTGGAAAAAAGTCAGTCTTTATTTTCCCACAGCTTATGAGGCCATGACTCTTTTAATTCAAGGATGATGACAGCAATGCCATATAAGGAAAACTTGATCCTGCATGTGAAAAATGGAGAACAGTGATCAGCTTCTAAGCTTTAACTTCCTGGCCTCAGTCTGTTGAAAGCTTTCATCCTTGAAATCTGGGAATTAATACATGATAGACTGTGCTGCCCAACTATGCTCATTGTCTTTCAGGTACAGGATTGAGGGAGTTTTACCTGATGCCATTGCTATCTCCCTTGAATTAAAAAGTAAACATTTTTTCGCATTATAGTATTCTTTAAATTAAAAGCAAATTAATTATGAAGAGATGTTGTGTTTGTCAAAGCTTCCATGTGCCCTGCAATACTGCCATTATGGAGATTTTAAGTTCTGTCACATGCAGCCTAGGCACACTTCTTAGAGCTCCAGTAAGCAGAGTGGAGGTGACTTTCTCTTCAAATACTCTTTATACTGTTTCATACCAATACATTAACAGAAGGAATAAAATGCTGGCAGCAGTGAGAATGCAGTCCTACATCTGCTAAAATCCAACTTATGTACTATAGTCACTTCAGCACTTGTACACATCAAATACGTGGGCTTCATAAGGCCTGATACGTCAGCAGTCATATTCTGTACTTCTGTTACACCCAGCTTACCACAAACACATCTAAATCCTTCATCGATATGAAAGTGAGTGGGACAGGATGATCTGATTGGTTTGTTGTGTGGTTTTTTACTATGTGCTTTTTTTTTTCCCCTTGTATTGCATAAAGGTCACTATTTGCACCTTTTTTCAGTTTTCATTTCCACTTTAGTAAGAAATGAACAAATAAATATGTGTTACATACTTCAACCATGCTACAGGTCTACTGCATTTGTTTTTTTGGTGCAAGGAGAGCAGGAAAAGAAGAAACCAATAGTTATTCCTGAAACTTTTACTTTGGGAGACAAGAGAGGTTTTGCTACCTTTTTATGTAGAAAAAAATTATTTGACTCTACTAAGCACTCTTCCCAACAAGCAGTGTGGCATAAAAGTTCATAGTACTTTCAGTTCACAAACCTCTCTGGAGATGGCATTTCATTGAATATTTGCTTATCAATTATGGCTCTGATAACCAGCTTGCCAGGCTAACAGCATCATCCTTTTAGCCAACTTCAGTCATAATAAACTGAAGTTTAAGTTAAGTTTAAAGCAGCGAATGCAGTGTCTGACTTCTAGAAGTGTGCAAGTTTAAGACTTTTTGCTGCAAAATAGCAAAGCATGAGTCATTGCTCTTCTGCAGCCAACAGTCCACCAGGGACCTGCATTCTTCATGGTGGCAGGCTTAACAGCTTTGGCAACTTGCTTTGAAATCTCCTGGCCTTGCGTCGATGATACATCCTGGAATGCGAAGCAGAAATTTCATTATCGATGTTGCTCAGGGAAAAACCTGACCCCTCTCATCCCCCTGGTGTTTGACACAAGATTTTCCTAACAACCAGTAATGGAAAACAAGTAACATTTGGCATTTTTCTGCATAGCATCTGCAGATTCTGGTCTGTGCTACATCCCTGGCTGTAGTCATAGTCCTTATACAGCTGTTGTCAGTGAAGGCCTTGGATGGGATGAAACAGTGCTAGACATGCAGACTTCCACATGGAAGCAGCTCCTAAGTATGAGTATTTGAGGTTTCTGTAGTACCCTGGATTAGAGTGCCTCAAAATGGACCTTCACAATGGCTTTAGTGGTAGGTAGAAACCATTAAAAATAAATGCACTGAGAAATCTGAAATATTGAATGCTGATGAGAACATGGGAAACTAAAAGACGTCAGAAATGTAATTTTTCTTTGGTTTAGCTGGAGCTGGAAGGTGTGGCTTTTTGCCTAGAAAACCTGGCACAGTTAGGCATTTCCAAACACATTCCAAGAGGAAGGAGCTGGTGAAAGCTGTGTGTATGAGCCTGATGACAGGAGCACTTATCCAAGACGAGGGAGATGTGTCTTCGTTATCTTCCAAGCTGAAAGTTACAGAAGATCTTGCTGGGCAGGCTGTGAGCTACACTTTTGTGTTTATGTCACAATTTTGCAGCACATTTCTTTTGTCTTCCAGGAAAAGATGTGGCTGACAGATGGTACAGTGAAATAAAAAATTACAGCTTTCAAAACCCAGGGTTTTCTTCTGGGACAGGTAAGTTCAGACTGGGAACTGTCTCTTCAAAAACACATCTTCTATTATTATGCTAAAAACTGACAACAGTGTAAAACAACCTCAGAAATGAGAAACTAAGCAAAATCTGTAGGGGTTTTTTAGTACTGCATTTTCCCTCCAACTCCAAAATTTTGAACAGGCAACTTTTTATTTAAGGCAAATTAATTTGTAAGAAATACTAAATTGGAATCATATAGAAGTCTTACTAAATTACTCTGTTGTTTTTTACGTTGAGATGTGACTTCTGCTGAATTGTATCACTCCACTCACAGAGATCACTTCAGCTAAAATTTGGAGATTGGGAACAGGTCATTGGCTGCATATTGACAAGCTAGTGCAGAATGAACTTAAGAACATTGTTCCTCAAATAATGCTCAGCAAGAGAGGTACCTGACCTTGTTTGAGATCAAGAAAATCACGCTTTTCTCCCTGATTTGGGGATTTGTCTATGCACAGAGGGAACAACTGATGGAGCAGCACAATGCAGGGGTGGCTATTAAACTAGGCAGAAGAAGCCACAAAAACAGTGGTTTTTTTGAACAGTGGCACATGCAAACACATGGGGGAGTATGAAATGGTTAAAGCAAATGAATAATAGTCACTCTCAGAACTGCTGTTCTCACTGCAGGGAGTAAAAGCTGTGATGTCTTTGTCAAATTTTACGTCAGATACTTATCAAACTACTTCTTTCATGACTCTCCTGCTACGTATTCTTATTTGGATATAGGACATGGAAATGGGAATAGTAGTATGAAAACAGATCAGATTATGGTTTTTCAAGCAAAATGCTGGACATAGGGTTCTTTTTCATGTCCTTAGTTTGTTCTCATGTTAGACAAAGAAGCAGCTTCCTATTGTTCTTTCTTTCCCCAGCACCTCACGTGTTAAAGGGAATGTTACAGATTTAGTATCTAAAGTGCTTTTGTATGTTTCTCTCTCTTTCTTTAGGTCACTTCACAGCCATGGTTTGGAAGAACACAAAAAAGATGGGAGTTGGAAAAGCATCTGCTAGTGATGGCTCAACGTTTGTGGTGGCTAGATATGATCCAGCGGGAAATGTAGTAAACCCAGGCTATTATGAAGAAAATGTTCTTCCTCCAAGAAAATAACTTTTTTTTTCTTAAGGTAGTCTTAATGCTTAATGACAAATGAACCTGGATTTGGACCTAACAGTGTTTGAAACGAAGCACGATTCAATGAAATTTCCTGTTTGATACTGCTGTTCACTTCTTATTGTGGAGGAAGCAATTACATCTTGCTGAAGTCAATCTGCACATTAGGCCCCTGTTGCTTCTGAGGGGTCCTCAGTTTATTTGAGGATGAACTATATGCAGCATTTCTGAAGGGTAAAATGGGTAAGATTTATTTTAATCGTTTGCATGAGCTCTGTGTCAGCATGTGAGTAAGCACATGTTGAATGTCTTTTTTTTTTTTAAAGCACAAAACTTTATAGCTTTCTGTAAACTGAAGATACCAGCTTGTAATTATATTATGTACTCCCAGTTGTCCAGTACTTTTTAATAACTGTACCTTTGTTGCTCTGTCGCTACCTCCTGCTGTTGTGGGACCTCCTCGCTGCAAATGGAACATATGCAAAACTTCCTGTATGAAAGGTACATGTGTAAAATGTAGTGGCATTCAGACCTGTGTGTTTTTATTAAGAGGATCTCACGGAACACTAAAAGGCTGCTGGCAAAACTGTGTCCATCAAGCAAGCCATAACTAATGCATGATCTGAAAAAAACACCTAAAATTGTTTAAATCCTATTTTAGGTGCTAATATATAAAATATGTTTGAGATGAATGTATTTCAAGTTCAAAGTGCATCCTACAGTTTACAGTATGTACCTTGTATTATAATCAAATTATTTACTTCTGTTACAGAAAAATAAGATTCTACTTTTTGATATTTATGCACAAAAATGTTTCTTCGGTGGTGCACTTTGGATTTTATTTCTCAGTAACTTATTTTTTTTTCTAAGGAATACCTTTTAAAGGTGGTGTGCTATACAGACAATAACATTCCCAAATCATCTCATCTCCTTTAATAATGTAACGGTAGGGATATTCACATTGTCATAATTAAGAGATGTTTGCTCTTTATTCATATTATTCAATAATAGTAATATTTCACATGCTGGATTGATGTCTTGAAAACAATGAAGATTTAAATTCCTTAAGAACAAGCCAAGAAAAATTTTGAGGGCACTCTTTTCTCTGAAACGTGGATTGGGCCATTTTGTACAGGTTCATATACTGTGCTTCAATTTGGGGTTTTGTTTTCTTTGTAAACGTGTCTTTTGACTTTTGCTGAGATTCTGTATGCCATAATTTGGTTTATGAACAGTGCCATTACAGAAAAACTTCTTTTTGTTTACACAGTTGTAATAAACTGCACTCTTATGGTTTGATTATATGTCACTGTGATGCTGTTTGTTACAATTTTTTGCTGTAACCAAGAATTTGACACGTACCATGAACAACTGAAAAATAAATATTTTTGAATATGAACTCAAGCCTTTGCTGTTACCTGATTCTTTGTTGAATAATCCTCAAATTTTATTTCCAGGACATTAACATATGACATTATTACTTTTGTAACTCAGGGGGAAATAAAAGCAGCAAGTATTCTAGTCCAGGAAAGAAAGAAGAGACCTTCCAAGAGAGGCTAAATCATACAGCAGATCATAAATCCTCACTTATTTATTTATTTATTTAAAGGCTGAGCTAAGAGTTGAAGCTGAAGAGGCATACCTCTTTCTCTCTCGAGCTCCTGCTTTGTATCTCATTTCATTCTGCTGCTCCCTCTCTCGGCTGATGTGTTGTCGGTAGAGGAAACCCACTCGACTCCCACTCAGGTGTGTGTGTTTCAGGAACTGCAGCCTCAGGGCCTTCCTCCCCTCAATCCTCAGCTGACAAGTGAGATGGGAATGAAAGCAGGACTTTCTAAAAAAAAAAATAACAGGCTTGCTGCAACTGAGAAAAAGTTAAAAGCTGATGTTAAATAAACTGGCAGTATTAAAATACTCTGGTTTTTTCCTAATGACTTTCATGTTATTGGCCCTATAATTCCTTGAATGGTTGATGCAAAACTGTACATATTTTAGTTGAGTGAGTCAAGTCAGAATCTTTCTCTGCTGCCACCTAGGATTTATATTTTAAGTTCGGAGAGAACTGGGAAGGTAGGTAAAGAGAGGACAAAACAAAACAAAGCTTGCAGTTATCTTTATTTAAAATGATAATGCCAAGTGAACTTCTGGAGGTTTTTAGACAGAGCATTTTCAGGGGGCATCAGAGGTAGCTGAACATGAAAGAAGCACAAAGCCATTCAATTGGCCTCAATGCTTGCTTCATGCACTCCAAAAAGACAATTAACAATTAAAAAATGCCAAACTGTTAATTTAATTCTTCATGACCCAAGATTATGCTGCTGATACCTTCTGCAAATGAACTCTGGCGGTGCAGCAAACCATGGTGTATGTAGGAGTCCAAATGCAGAGGAAAGGGTAACATTGCTGATGTGACTCACTCAAAAGCCACATGATTTTGGGGAATTGTACACTGAAACTTGACTTACCAACCATCAGTATTAAAAGGCTCTGTGTTGGTGTATTGCCCCACTCTCTACCACATCTTGGAGAGTTGTGGAGATTGGGAGGTGGCAAAGAAAGGTTATCTCCTGTCTTGTTAGAACAAAACAAGATGTTTAAGAGCCTCCTCAGACAGAGTTTTAGAGGTAGAAGTAACATTTGCCCTGGGAACAAAGAACAGACTAAACTGAGAAACATACTGTTTTTTAGAGGCCTGCTGATAATCTTTAAGGTCTTTTTGCAGAAGGAGGAGAAAGAGGAGGAGGAAGAGGAGGAATTCTTGCTAGTCTGAGGCTTCATTTCTAGTCTTCTGGGTTCAATAATAACAGAGCATTTGGGGAAGAACTGGGATTGTTCTTAACAAGGTGCTGAAAAAGGAAGTCTGCATAAAGCATTGCCAACTGCCAGTTTCCCTCCTTTGTCTTCCCAAAAGGACAAAACCTCTTCCCAAGGAGACTTCAGGGTTTTGTTTGACTAGAGGTTCAGCATGACCTGATAATGTGCACTTGCAATCCAGAAAGCCAGCGGTGTCCTGGGCCGCATCAAAACCAGCGTAGGCAGCAGGCCAAGGGAGGGGATTCGGCTCTCTACTCTGCTCTGGTGAGACCCTCTCCCTGCTCCAGACTACTGCATCCCTGGAGCATCTGGGGGCCCTGGTGCAAAAAGGATGTGGACCTGTTGGAGTAAGTTCAGAGGAGGCCATGAGGATGATCAGGGGGTTGGAGCACCTATCCTATGAAGACAGGCTGGGAGGGATGGGGCTGATCAGCCTGGAGAAGAGAAGATTCCTGAAGGGAGACTTTGCAGCATTCTTCCAGTGTGTAAAAGGGCATCTGCATGAGAGCTGCACAGGGACTTTCTACAACGGCACGTAGTGGTAGGGGAACGGCTTAAAACTGACAGAGAGTAGGTTTAGATTAGATAGTAGGAAGAGATTCTTCACTGTGGGGATGCTGAGGCACTGGAACAGGCTGTCCAGAGAAACTGTGGACCCCATCCCTGGAAGTTGTTCAAAGCCAGGCTGGATGGGGGTGGCAAGGAGGATTGTAGCTAGGTGATCTTTAAGGTCCCTCCCAGCCCAAACGGTCCCGTGATTCTGTGATCAAACATCCCCTTAGTCTAGTACGTAGCTGGCCTTTTTTGACCGCTGACCTTTCCCGCCACCCCGGTCCCGCGGAACACCAGCCCCGCCCCGCCCGCTCCGGCGGTGTCCGGCGGTGTCCGGCGGTGTCCCGGCGGTGTCCGGCGGTGTCCCGGCGGTGTCCCGGCGGTGTCCCGGCAGGCTCCCGGCGGTGTCCCGGCGGTGTCCCGGCGGTGTCCGGCGGTGTCCCGGCAGGCTCCCGGCGGTGTCCCGGCGGTGTCCCGGCGGTGTCCCGGCAGGCTCCCGGCGGTGTCCCGGCGGTGTCCGGCGGTGTCCCGGCGGTGTCCCGGCGGTGTCCCGGCAGGCTCCCGGCGGTGTCCCGGCGGTGTCCCGGCGGTGTCCCGGCGGTGTCCCGGCGGTGTCCCGGCAGGCTCCCGGCGCGGCCCGCAGGGGGCAGCCGAGCCCCGCGGATCCCGCCCGGCCCCGCCCGGCCCGGCGCTCCCGCGGCCCCTCCGGGATGCTCCAGCCCTCGTCCCAGCGTTCCTAATCCCGCGGCACCCCGTGGAATAACGCAGGCTGGGGGTTGGGGCTCTGCTGCACGGATTTGACTGAAAATGCAATTTGGAAAGGGTTTAGCTGAGCCCGCCCAAATATACAGTGAGATAAAGTGATGGGAACAGGGAGTGGATTTATATTCTGTCCTTTTTTGGTGAGCCCAGTGTCTGCACCTGTGGCTGTGGCTCAGGGGCTGCAGCTCCACCCACATCTGCGTCCAAAATTCACATTAAACTGGCAGAAAACAAAGCAATAATATAGAAACTCGCAAAAACCTTGGGTTTATTAAAGTGTCCTGGCTGACACAGTTCTCACTGTTGTTTTGTAGTCCTGACTCAATAGCTAAACGTCCTCTATGGCCTTGGGCACAGGGAGAAGAAGGTGCTGGATACCTGTACGTGTAATGATGGGTGTCTGTCAATGTGTTGGGAGTGGCAGAACACCGAGGAGGGAATCACTGCCAGGAACACTGCTTCAGAGCAGCTTGGCTGGACCTGTAGTGCTTCCAGGCTGCAATAGAAGGATGTAGATGGCTTCCCCACTCCTCCTGCTGCCACTTTTCTTCATTACCTCCCATTTAGTTAGGCCTTCTGCAAAGCAGAGAAGAAACCCCTTGCAACAGAGAGTTGACTGTTTTTAGGGTATTGCCAAGAAGGCTTAATTTGCCTTATGACCGTGGCAAACTCCTGCCTATCCCATAGGTTTCTTGCCCAAAGCAAATAGCTTAGAGTGCCTGGCATGCTTTGTGTCCATGCTGTGCACAGGCCAAGCCTCTCTTAGAAGCCTCAATACAAAAGCTAGGCCAGTGTGAGGAGCATGAAGGGATTTCCCCCTGTCCTTCCATCACAGATACCTTACGCAATTACTTGCTCCAGACATTGTGTTGAAAATGTGTTGAGTCACCATCTCTGGAGATATTTTAGAGATTTGGGGCTTAGGGACATAGTTTAGTGCTGGAATTGGCAGTGCTGGATTCATGGCTGGATTTGATAAAGGTTTTTCCCATTGTAAAAGGTACTATGTTTCTCTGTTTTTGTGAATTGTTTCTCCAATAAGCCGGCTATTTCTCTCCTATATTTGATAATTAGTGACATATTGTGTCCCTTTTGGCTGCTTGCCCACTTCCCCTGACAAGTGCAGAGCTTGCATGCAAAGCTCAAAGAGTCTCATGCAATTATTTTGGTTTGTGTTGTCTCTCTTTTCCTTGGTTGGGAATTGCTAGTGAACACAATGCCTTCAGGCTGTAATTTCCTGTTGCATATTTTCTGAAACCATGTGAGGGATTGCTCTTGATGAGCTTTCCAGGAGCCTGCTACAATTGAACTTGCCTAATTATCAGCCAGTTATAGCCTTCAGTTTCTTGCCACCCTTTTTCTCTTGTCGTTCAGGATTGTTTTATTTTCCCCTCCTGGGATTTGAATGCTAGTATGGATCATGGAGTCTCTGACAGTAGGTGTCACAAGTTTGTCTGGGTTAGCACACAAAAATGTCAGGAAGAGAGGGCTCTGAGCAGTAGGGATGCTTCATAAAGGGCTTATATGGTGCCCGTATCCTGGACCAGGGCTTACCAAAGCATGTCCCCTGGACAGCAATGACTGTTCATGGGAGTGTATCATCCTTGTGCTACTCTTCAGTAAAGACATGACCTGCTGGGCAGAGGTCATTGTGACATTCCTAGGGCTGAAAGTGGCAGGTGGCTCAGAGAATGTGGGTGGATTGAGAGCAATGTCAGCAGGACTTCAAAGGATCGTTCTGTGCACATCTGGTTCATGGAGCAGAGCAGACTGAGGGGATGCCCTGGCTGTGCCTGAACTGAGTAGAGGACTCTCACAGCTAGAAAGATCAGCAACACAGAGCTGATTTTGACCTATGTAGCAATACACCCTGCCTGCCACACAGTCAGCTACAGGTACATAGTTTCAAGGAACATGATCATGATTTCTGGAGGCTGCTTTATCCCTGAACAAAGCAGCGTTCACTGCCATGGATGCAGATGTTTCTATGAGCTTTATCCTTAGCTCAGCTGCCTGTTCTGCCACTCCCCTGGCTGCAGTGCTTCTGGTCTTTGTGGGGCCATGCTCTAGCCTGCAGAAACCTCACTAGGAAGAGTCAGATTGAAGGTCATGTTTCCTTCGTTTCTGAGGACTTAGGGAGAAAAAGGCAATTTGTGACTGTGTTTGTGGAGCTGGGAGTCTATCCAAAGGAGGATGTCAGGATTCTTGCCCTGGTTTTTATGTGGTGTAAATGGCCAGGAGTGGTCTGTAAGAGCTTTCAATTCCCCTCTTCTGACTGCTGAGAGATTTTCTCCCCAAAATTTCGATTGGCCCTGTGGCACATTCAGGGTCTGCAGCCGCTCTGGGTAAAGAGAGGTATTGTCCTGAATTCCCACAAGTGCCACGGTCTCCTGGATGCTCTGAGGGAGGCAGTAATATTCACACCTTTCAAAGATCAGAGGCATCATGGAAGATCATGGTTCTTTTCCTCAGCCCCTGCACTGCTAGCTTTGTGCTGTCACAGGGCTCTGCTTAATATTGCTGTGCTTTTATAAGCTAAAACAGGGTCTGCTCGCTGGCACAGTACCTTTCACACAGCATCTCTGTCCCTCTCCTCCTTTAAATAATAGGATTTAATGAGCAGAACTGAGTATTTGTGTTTACATACAAAACCTTCCATGTATTTATCAAGGATGTGTCCAAAAGCTTTAGAAGGAGCAGAAAAAAATTTCTCTTCTTTCTCTGTCTTGTAAGCTTCTATAAAATTGAATGCAAGAAAAACTCAGTGATTGTTTCTCCCTCATTGTAACTGGTTTCAGTGTGCCACTATACTCAGCAAAATGTATTATATATGTTAGCAATTGTTTCTCTATGCCCATCACAATAGCCAAGGAGTTAAAATTGCTAATGATCTTTCCAGCAGCCGAGCTATTTTTCATCTGCTCACTGAGGCCATTAATCAACAAACAACATTTGCTAGCAATTAACCTATGGGTATGGGATTTTTCTTTTTTCTGCTATTACATTTCTATTCTAGTCTGCACATCAAATAGAAGATGTACCCTAACACCACTTTTGCTAATTGAAGAATCTAGAAAACAAAAGTTCTCAGGCCTACATGGACCAGCTTGATAGGAGAAAAGAGGGCATCCAGTATGCTGGGAAAACATCACATTCAATACTTCCTCAGATTGCTGAACATTAATTGCCCTCTTGCTCTCCACTTGTTCTTCCTAATGTTCTATAGATGATAGAACGGACATCCGAGATGTGTTGCTCTAGTTACTATGTATTTTAAAATACTTACTGAAATACTCCCTTGGGAAGAAAAGGAGCTGTGCATGTGTTCCCCTGACCTTTACACTGCCTTTACACTCAATGCTGCCACTGAGTAGTGGTATCACCTCATTTTTCACTAGCAAGATTCAGGACGAAAATATTTCTAGTATTACTTCAGTGATGTCGGCAAAGTTACACCTGGGGAAATCCCCACCTCTAATATATTCTACTCTCTGCAAAATTTATTTGACTGGAAAGTGTTACTGCGTGACTTAATAGAGTTTCTTTATGTCACAGAAGAAAGGAAACAGGAAAGTTAGTGAGAAATTGAAGAAACAGTTTGCCTCCAAAATTGTTGCAGGGGACTTTTCTGGTTCGCAGGACTTTGTGAGATGGCAAATTAAAGATGTCCAAAAGAACAAACACACACCATGAGCAGAGCTGGTGCAGTATCCTGCCTGCATTGGTATGACTGCAGAGAACCAGTATCTCCCATCCTAGCATCCACTGGCAGTTCTGTATGGAGATGGTCTAGAAGCCTTAAGTTGCCTAAAGCTGGAGTAATGTCAAGTCGTGTAACTGTGATCAGAAGCAGCTTAGATAAGGTAGCACATGCATGGATGGCTGGGTTGCACCAGCGCAGCCACTTCTGTTAGCCTTGGTGAGCAGTGGAGGGAGGCTTTTCTACCTGGAAAGGAGTATTTTTCCTGTGCATATCTTTCTGCTGGTGGCATTTCAGAAGTGCAGGAGGAAATAGCCCAGTCCTCTAGCACAGCCAGTAGTAGCTTTGGATCCTGGCAGCAGAGGAAGGGCTAGTAAAAGTATTAAATTACCTGCCATGCTTCAGAGCCTGTTCGCATCACTACTTTTTTGGTTAATAATTAGGACAGGAGGGTAGTAATAAACTTATTACTAAAGTATCCACATCAGAATTACTTAATTTTCTTGTCAACCCAAAGTTCCATGTTTATTGTTCATTTTCCTTCACCCCAGGCCCTGCAGGCAATATGTTCATGCTTCGTCTCCAGTTAGACTGAAATCCAGCATCACCAATTTTGGCAGCATTTGTCATCCAGCCATGCAATTCTAATATGCAGGACTGTAAGAGAAGCCTAAATATAGTGATTCTCTTGGCCCTTGTTTATGTCAGAGACAATGCCAGTTTCTAGCCCACATCATTATGGGGGAAGGAGGCCTCAACATGTGACACAAAAGCAAACAAAAAAATGTCTCCCAACACATTTAACATCACTCTCTTGCTTTCTTTTGGAGTATGACTCATGAGTTTTAAATGATTAGAAGAGCCTCAACTTCAATTCTCACTCAAAATAGCCCTGTTACCTCTGATAAGAGAGGAGGATGTCACTTTACTGAGTGTGGCGGCCCTTCTTATCTGCACTGGAATGAAAAAGCAGGCAAAAAGTGGGCAGGCCACATGCCTGAAAAAGAGACACTTTAGTTCCCCTGAGCTCATTTAATATCTTCAGCTCTGGCGAGTGTGAGATTTTGGGCTGAGGGACAGACCTTTCCGAGAGAGCAGTACAAGCTGAGTTAAAGAAACAGGAGCTGACATCAGGCCTGAGTGTAATGCAACCTAATTAAAATTAAGAGTGGTTGGAAATGTGTTTGGTTATGTTCTGCAGGCAATGAAAGGCCATTTTCCTAAAAATGCTGTCTTAATGATTTGCCCAATTTATATTCTTGTCTTTTCATTTATTAGTTACCTAAACCTTATAAAGCAGAGCTTTCCCCATCCTCATGAGGCAGGTATGTATACAGATGGCAGGTACTGATGAAATGTTTACTGAAAAGATTAGCTTGTCAATGAGGCAAAGGATGGATATTGATCCCCCTTCTATGTTTGTCAACCTGTAACCTGTTTAAGAAATGGCCTACAGCAATGAAATCCAATCAAGCACTCTCTGCAGCTCCAGTTTTCTTGTAATATAGGGAGGGGATTCAATCACAATAAAGGAAATGAACCACTTATCATATAAATGAGGGTAAGGCAATTAACAGGTTACAGGTTCCAAGTAAAGAGGGTTCCTCCTGCAATACAGGATTAAACAATGGCTGTTCTGTACACCGGAGCTTTCCTGTGGTCTTTCTACGAGGAAGGGTTGTTATGTGGCAAAATATGTTGCAGTGTTAACAGGTTTAACAGAGCAGAGCACACTGTGTGCCTCCCCTCCCTAAACCCCTGCTTGATAACTTCGTAATGGAAATGTTTTCAAAGGTGGTCAAAGCAGTCTTCTAAGTAATTAATACCACCATAGGGCCACTTGGAAACCAATTTTTTAGCTTTATGAGAGACATGAGAGATAGCAGAGAGATTTATTTTATTCAACATCAGAAGAAAATTTTCTAATATGATCCTCCCACCCTCACCTCCCCCCAGTAAAATGTGTCCGGTCCAAGTAGACGAGCGTTGGAACCACCAGGCTGCAGATACAGCCTTCAATAGCTTGTCTTTATTTGTTTGCATGAATAAGAGGGCAGCATGATCTACAGATAGGCTGATGTGGACCCTCTCTTCCCTCCAGCAGAGTGGATACCCTCATACAACACCTAATTTGCAGGTTCAGATCCCTGCCCTGAAGTAGAGAACAGCAGCTGATACTGAAGCACTTGCAATTTGAGACAAACCATCAAACCTGTTTGCATTCCGAGAGGTTTCCTTCTCCAGAAATACAATCCCAGACCTTGCTGGGAAAAGAAGAGATCAAGTAATTTTTTCATTAAAGATTTAGGTCTTGGTACTTGCAGTGGGTTGAATTTGGCTGGATATCAGGTGCCCACCAAGCTGCTCTCTCACTCCCCCTCCTCAGCAAGACAAGAGGGGAAAATAAGACAGAAAGCTCATGGGTCAAGACAAGGACAGGAAGAGACTATGCTATCCAGAACCTTGACATGTAAATCAAATACAGTACTCCAGCCTTTTCCAGCTAAAATAGTATGTCACTGCAAGCATCTGATCAGTGCTCAACCTAGAGAAAGTTTTCTTTCTAATCTTCTATATCCGGTGCATTTTTTTTTTTCTTTTCTAAATAACAGTCTTCCTAATGGATACCTTTATTGCTTCAAATGTTCACTGAAATAGACTTCATTAGATAAGCAGCCTTCAGAGAGGAGATCAGTGGAAGGTTATGCATGGCAGTCAGCAAAATGTGAGAATTTGGTGAACTCATGGACTAGGGGAAGGTGAGGAGATACACAGTCCTCAATCCTCGCTCCCAGTGTCAGGAGACCATGGCAGCCTCTCCAGTCTGACCCAAGAGTCTCTAAGTTCAACCAAGTCTGCTGAAGGTGCAGACAAGCCACAGTTGATCTAAAAGCCTTTCTGAAAAAGTAGCTTGCATTGACCTGCTGGTGCAACCCCTGGCCAGGAAGAACAAGCTCGCAGGGCAGTCTGCCAGCGGTGGAGCGTTAGCTTAAATTTTCCAGCAATTCAGCTTGCTGAAGTAAATTGTGCTTTAAGTATTAGGAGCTGTTGTAGGTGAACAGTTACTGTGTTCCTTAAACACATCAACCCTTCCAGTGATGAATACTGCCATGTTTACCCCCTTCCAGTTCCATCCTCAAAGATGTCTTGCCAGTGGTGTAGAGAGTCCTTGAACATTGTCTCTTCTTTCATAGAATCAGAGAATAGAATCACAGAATGGTTAGGGTTGGAAGGGACCTTAGAGATCATCTAGTTCCAACCCCCCTGCCATGGGCAGGGACATATTCAACTAGACCAGGTTGCTTAAAGCCCCATCCAGCCTGGACCTGAACACTTCCAGGGATCGGGAATCCACAACTTCTCTGGGCAACCTGTTCCAATGTTTCACCGCCCTGAAAGCACAGAATTTCTTCCTAATATCTAATCTAAACCCACGCTCCTTCAATTTAAAGCCATTCCCCCATGTCCTATCTCTACATGCCCTTTTAAAAACTCACTATTAAAAGCAAAATAATAAGTTAATTATTAGAATTAATAAAATCAATGACTGGAGCTATTTCTTGTGAGCTTGAAACCTTAGTTTTGTGACTTGGACTAACTCAGACAGCAGGAATAGGATCTCAATTAAATTAAATTTTGAAAGTTTGAAATAAAGGGCTAAAACTTTCATATGCACTGATGCTAAATTTTTCATATGTAAGAAATCTCATGTGAAATAAAATGCTGAAATAAAGCTGTGACATGGTGGTTCATCTTCCTAAGTACAATAACTATGCCCAGAAATTAGTGTAGATATTGGAATACTCAGGATACAGTCAAACCCTTTAAGGTTCTTATGGCATTATCTTGCTATGCAGACACCTTGCTGTTACCAGAACCATCTGGTCCAGCGTTCCCAGGTGGAGGTGTCTGCCACTCATTTGCAGGAGAGAGGAGAATCCTACATCTGGTTCCTTCTCTTCTCCCGATACCATGTCCCCCAGAGATTTGCTGTCTGCTTTGTTAATGATTAAGAGCTAACTACAGAAGGGCACGTATCAAGTATGAACATATTATATTGTGTCAGAATTGAGGAGGAAGCCTCAGGCTTGTGTCCCATGTGCCTGTTTCCAGTATTAATCTTCTCAGTACATGAAATATTTTTCACCAATACATAACCTCACTTATTACTTCCTGCCATTAAGTGCAGCAAATACTCAGACACTCTTCTGGAACATCTCCAAATGAAATCTCAGAGTCATTACATTAACCTTTTCCATTATAGAGCAGAAGGAAATTAGCTATTCGCACACACAGAAATACTTAGAAAGTGGCACGATATTTCGCATAATTATATTTTTATACTTTCCAACAATGCAAAGAGTTAAACAAAAGCGGTAAAAATCCTGCATGCTTCATAAAACTCTCAATTTCTCTATTTTCAGCAAAATAAGCCATCAGTGTTAGATTCTATAATTGACACCATTGCTTAGGGAACAAACCTATGAATCTTATTAGAGACAAATTCATTACTTTAAGTCCACCCTTAGGATGCAGAGCTCATAAAAGAAACCTCTGGAGGGTTCAGCTTAGGGGATGAGATTATTTCAGGCTGCAAATCTACAGATTTGCTGTAATTAACCTGAACTAATTATTGTCAGGCGATGGGTCAGACATCCTGGATAAAAGCCTGTGACTGGTTTTGTGGTCTACTGGGTTTTCAGCAAGTGAGCTGCTTGTTAAACAAAGAAAAAGTACTGAAAGCACAGCCCTATATATTCTTAAAGTAAAATAAATCTTTCCACTTGGAGAGAATACCAGAGCCTATTTAAAATGCGCAGTCAATTGGCACACTGAAATGTATCAATGTTTAATACTTTTGTTAGCTATCTCACTGCAGGCAGCCATCACTAGCAGTGGTCACAAACAGCTCCTGGATGGGCTATGCTGCTCTCCCTCCACATGAAGAAAATGCCTGCCTGCCTCCTTTTGCAAATATCATGAGAAGGGACCCATTAAACAATTCTTCGTACACTGCAGGTACATGTTACAGTCCTGTAATGGATGCTGCCCTGTTCTTATTCTGCTGCTGCTTTCAAGGGGCAAGACAGATGCACAGGTGCACCTACAGAAGCTTCTGTGGCTGGCAGAGGGCAGAAGGAGCTGGCTGGGCTCTACAAGATATGCTGATAACCCTGTAATACAGATGACCCAGATTTACTTATCACAGCTTCAAAAAGCAGTGACTATTTTTACCAACAGTGGAAAACCTGTTAAGTCTTATTGTTTCAAACACAGGTTTTTGTGTGTATTTAAGTTTCTAAATTCTGTTGAAATCAATGGCCATGATGTGAAAATATTTTGAGGTCTCTCTGTCCTTTGAAGTTTTCAAGACTTGGCTGGGCAAAGCTGACATGATCAAGTTCCACCTTAAGTGGGACATGACCTTCAGAAGTCCCTTCTGGCCAGTGTTTCTATGACCCAGTGTGGTTAGCCATGGCTACAAGGAGAACCCTGTGCTCAGGTGCTGTACTTTCTCAGAAGGAGATGCTTATTGGCTGCCCCTTGCTGAGGAGTTCTTTTCCCTTCAGTCCAAAGGTCCAGTACCATTGCTTTTTCTCTCATAAATATGTATCCTACCTTCACTCTCACTGATGATGTTTCTTGGCAGATGGTCACATATTTTTACTGTATGTTTCACTGATACTGGGAAATTTGTTTTCCATTTCCTCTGTGTGTCTCTGATGCTGTGAGACTGTGTTTCTAAGAAAGGACTCCCAACAAGGGAAGCCTGTGTATGAGTGCAGCACAGCTAGGGCTGATCTTTGCAGTGATCACCTACAGACCCTGGGATACACTGGTGACAGAACATAGGGTCGAGCTGTGGGGATAGTCAGTGGCTCTTGTCATGTGAGTGACTTAAAATATCTTCAGTGACATTTTAACTCACTTGAATGTGACTTAAATGACTTTAAATTTTGAGCCTCTGTGACTCTCTAGGGAAAAAAATTTCTGTGTCAGTGCCACCTGATAAATCCTAGGTCCCTCCTCTGCTGCACGGCTGTGGAGTTTCTTCCAGTTCCTCATGCACTCAGGTGTTCCCAAATAAAACTTTCTGCCTCACAGGAGTTTTGTCAGTGTAAGGTAGGCTCACATCTGCTAACCTAATGGAATTCATCGAGCTTCAGCTGTTTTGAAACTGAAAGAAATTATGACTAGAGCCTTTTTTTAATCTTCTGTGTATTACATTGATGGGTTTGTTATTGGTTTTCACTATTTATATTTCATTATATTTTTCCCATCATTAACAGTTTTCCTACTGGTATAAAGACATTCCCTACCAAGCAGAGGATTGAAAATTACTGGTAAAAGTAGCTGGAAATCTGAACAGCTGAACTGAATCAAAGTATGGAAGAGATGCTGAGCATAACACTACTTTTAAGTGGAGGCAGCACACAAGCTCCTATGTGGATCTGAATGGTCTAGGTGAATGGATCCTTGTAATCAAAGTCAGAAGTTATTCATTACCGGAAACAGATTTTAAAATGTACAAGTAACAGCATTCAAATCCTACTAACACTCTGCAAGAGGCAGTTCTTGAAGTACATCAAATTCTCACATTTTGTGTTTTGTGAGGACATCCGGCAAACTAGGATCATTAAAATATCCTCCTTCAAATGATTATGAGTTTGGGGGTTTTTTTGCTAGCCTACTTTTTTAGCTAAACTGTTTTCATTTTGCTACCAAATATACAAATCTCTCCTAGATTTTACTCACTCAGGCCTGCACAAAAGCAGTGAGATGCACATGTCCTCAAAATGTGGGCAGAGGTCCCTCTATGTGACCTGGAGGATGAGGGGCTCTGGCTGCAGAGTGCTCACTGCATTTCTGGGGCTGGCAGGGCCTGGTTGTCATGAAAGGCTTTGTTGAATGGGTCTGTCTGAGCTCCTAAGGATCAGTACTTAGTGTAAGATAAACTTTTGCTTCTGACCATTTCTTGTTTAACCCTCTGACCCTGCAGATATCCATCATTAGTTTACTATGCATTGTTTCTGTTTCCTGGTTTGGGCATCCCTGTAGTAACGATGCACCTTCCTGTTGGGAGAGCAGGAAGAGCAATGCCAGGTAAAAAGTGCCTTTTTGCCATCCTTCCATCCAGGTGGTAGCTGACCCAGCTGTACTTCAGCTTTACTGAAGCACAGGCCTTTTAATCTTGATGTAAACAACACTTTCTTCAATGTTAGCAAGATTGCCCGCTGTTGACTGCCCCTGTTTACAGGTAAAACCTGATCCTCTAGCAACAGGAGGAAAGCCTCCCAAACCCTCCCTTCACTGCCCTGGTCAGCTGTGACTGGGGCACACACAGCTTCAGGTATGACTTTTTGAGAACTGGTCTCTCCCTAATCAGCATCAACTTAGGGCAAAAAGAATTACAGGATTTCTCCGTGAGTGTTTATGATGATACTGCAAAGAAAAACTATTTGCTAGTGAATGGAAAATCCTATCTGTGGCAGGAAAAGCTGCAGTTATCATGTATCACCACTGTATGCCACTACAGACTAATTACTGTAGTGGATCCCAGAGATGAGGCACTGCTACAGCAAACTCTCAAGAAACACTTAGTTAATATTAAATTGTAATCCTATTACCTTTAGATGTTCCCAGTGCTATTAATCTCACAGTTTCCAAGTCAGTAGTTTAAAAACAGATTATCTGAAAATCACAGTGCCATTAACCTCTTTGTGTGTATACCTTTTTTAAGCACAGGAGCCAAGAGGAGTAAAACTAATAATAAATTTATATTTTCAGTATCTTTCTGCTTAAGAATATTCCACATATTATTTAAAATTCATCAAAAAAGCATCAACTGTGGGAAAGATTATTTTCATAATCTGTTTATGCTAAAGATAAAATGAACATGAATAATCAGAAATGAATTATCTCTCTTTCCTAAGTCCTCTCTTGGACTGGTACAAAATTACCCTCATATTTATATCCTTGCACTAAAAAGCGTAAATAAAATGCACTACAGAAGGATTATTGGTTTGATATCTTGCAATATCAGGTTTCTAGAGTTAATTTACACCCTAATAAAATTTTTGTTGAAAATTCACTAATGGCTTTGCAAAAAAGTCTTTGAAACACAAACTACTGTGCCAAAGTAAAAATTAACTTCTATAAATGCTTAAGGAAGATTATAAGTGCATAAATTAGCACTTACACGCTTTTTGAACCGTATCCTAAGTTTGGTCTCTGTTTCTATTGTTTTCTTCTACAGGGTTGAAATCTTAAAAAGTATTTTCCTTTTTGGTCTCTTCTGTTTTCTGATCATTATCATTCATTGTTTCCGTATCTGGTTATTAACAGTTTCAAGCAACTGCTAGTTTCTCTCTCTTTAAACTTCTGTTCTGCTTTCCTCAGTTTTTATTCTTCTGTGGTTTAAACTGTTCTTTGGTCTATAAAAATCCCTGTAAGATGGGTAGAAGGGGAGGGGGAGAAGGTCCATGGCAAGGAAATTAGTAATTATAGAAATTGTCAGTTTGACAAAATAAACTATTCCTAGAAATTTTAGTATCTCTTACAGAAATTGTAGGGAATGTCTCCTTCATCTTTAGCACAAAAGCCAAATAATGTGGAATTGTAGTCTCACTGAGAGCTGGGATGTTTAAATTCAAAACTTCACAACAAATTACTCTTGTACAGGTTGCTACATCACTTATCCCAGGGAAATTAGAGACCCTCTTGGACTGCATCCTTTCCATTCCCTGGTCAGTGAGGAAGAGGGGTGGTGCAACCCTTGGAAGGTGTTTCCTTTTATGGCTGGGATATTTGCTCACCTTTGAGACATCTTTCTTTTGCCTGTGCAAAGGAGCTGTGTGACATTAAGTTACCTACTTACAAAACGGATTAATATAAAAGGCTGTGTTAAAGAGATCAAATGGCTGGAAAAAAATAAAACAAGGAAATGTAATCTTCTCTCTTGAAAGTGTACTCTTAGAAGGCTGAGAGCTGCACTTTGTCACTAAAGTAACATCCGTGAATTGTTTCGGTGATCTTTTCAGCTGATTTTACAAGAGCTACTGCTAGAGCTTGATGATGCTACTTCTGCTGCAATGCCGCAGCAGTTTCATGGAGATGGTACAAATTGATGTATTATTTCTAAGAACTCTTCCTTGTCCTCTGGGATTTCTCTGGGCATTGTGACCCATGATTGCTACCAGGAAACTGGATCCAACCCAAATATTTAAATCTAGATGTCACTTCAATCATCTACTGAGTTTTGTCTGTCCAGTAATTAGTAACTACTTGTATTTTGACATTATAGTTTACAGTTCTGTAATCACTCCCTTTTCTGGTTGCAGTATGATATTTGAGCTCTGAAAGGGATTATTCCAATCCCAGAAGTGAATTAATCCCTTCCACATGAGTTAGCCTCTTAAAATAATTATTGGGAAAAATGAAAGTGTAATCATTAGTCCAATAATGGCTCTAATGGAAGGAAACCTAAATTAAGTCATATTGGATCTCTGAAACATTAAATTAGGCAAATTAGGGATCTCAGTTTTCTTTAAAAAACCTACATCTATAGTAGTACTAAAGGAGGGCAGGGCTGGATGGGAGAGGAAAATAACTACCAGTTGTGAAATATCTTTGGACTGTTTAGCAACATTACCATTCACAGCCACGGAATACATTACATTTTATTGTAAACTTTGTTCCTTAGAGAAGTATAAATCTTGAAAGTGTGTCAATACTTGGCAAAGTAAGCAGTCTCTGGAGGCAAAAAATGTTTAAGACCATCTATCAAGTATAAGAAGTTGATAGCAATTAAAATCAGAGCTGTTTATGTATAAACATAAATTGCAGAGGTAGCTTAAAACTGGGCAGTAAAAATCTTGGCTGGGTGGAAATTCCAACAGCAAAAGACTGCAAAAAGCAACATCTGAATTTTAAGAACTGTTTTTGTAGCATATACTTTTTCTTTAGCAACAATATTGTCTAAGAAATTTTATTACATTGAGGAAAATTTATCTATTTATTTATTTTCACATCCGGGTATTCTTTAAAAAACTACCACAAACAACAAAACCCAACCACTGAACAGTGGGTAAAAAGAAGATAGCTTAGATAAAATATTACTTATATTAGATAAGCACTAAACCAGGTTATATTTCAATGCTCACTTTTACCCCAAAGAGATACAGAGAAGAATGGGGATTGATTTAATATTAATTACTATAGTAATAAGGATGATTTTTAAAATTATTGTGTATTTAAAGGGGATTATTAATTGTGTCCTTTAATGTGTGAGGTTCTCAGGAAATAGATCATTGTGGGCAGCCTGCACAATTTTATTGGTTTTCTCAACAGTTGCAACACTAAAAACTTGAGTGGAATGAGCCCACAGAAATAGTACTGGGGGATGACTTCCTCTCCTGAAGAGGAAAGGGACTACCCTGTTAACCCAGACACTGGGTACCCAGTTGCTGGTTTGAAAGGAGTGTGTTCCAGGTTTCTGGTCCAGTGGTGAGTCTTAGATCACTGTGTTTGGGTAAATCCTCACAGAGATGCAAGGAGCACAGTCAGAGCACCGATTAATGCCGTGCTGGAGAGGATATGTTGGGCTGTAAGTGGACCCTGCCTCTTCTACCAAGGCTTCTATGACTTTAGGGATGGTAAATAAAGTCAGAGAGGCTGTTTCCTTCTTTAAAACAGGGGAAGGTGTGAAGTAGACACCAATTTCAAATGTGACAGTCCTGAGGAAGCTTGAAGAGGTGCTGTGCCCACAGTGAGTTTTGTTGCAGCAGGAAATGAGGAATGTGCCCATGCCATGGACACAGGGAAATTTGCTGGCAGCAGGAACATTGCCAGGCTGCTGGGTGGGAGAGACCAGCTACAAAAAGTGGGATAGAATGCTGTTAAACAGAGCATAATGTACAATGTTTATTTGAAATTAATGAGGCTTGCATGTCTTCAAAATGCATTTTAATATTTAAATTGCTGCAAAAGTAAATTATTAAAATAAAGTGTCCATGAATTATCACCCCTGATCTCCCAAGCTGCAGTGCTAGAAAATGAGAGACAAAGAGTGCCCAGGTCAGTGAGGTAAAGGAAAGGCTGTCCCCTTCTCATGTTGAACATCTTCCACTGTAAGAGTACATCTTTTCACTTCTGTTCAGCTGTGGGAAAGATGTCTCAGGAAGGAAGTCTTAACATGGGACCCAAATAAGGAATTTAATTGAGAGACTTTGGTGTTCCAGACACCAATGTCCACCACTGAGGGAACAGAGCATATCCACCCACGTAAGTGGATTAATTCTGGCATTAGACAGAGAAGAAACAGTTATGTCAGGACCTTCCTCTCATCTTCCTTACTTCCAGAGGAAGATCAGTCCAGCACCTATTTCTACATCTCCTCCAGAACAGTGCAAGAGGAGAGAGTTTTGTTAAGTGCTCCCAGATTTCTAGAGGAAAAGATTCTGAGCTTCCTCCCATATTTGCAGGGCTCCTGCTGTATGCACACACTGTGAAGAAACCACAACACAAGTGAGATGGTGAGACAGCATTTCATTGCAGATAGCTGCTAGACCTTGGATCTCTCCCCTCCTTTGGTGGAAGGGCCCTTGGACAAGGGAGTAGTCTTCTTTCTTTTGCTTGCAAGAGCAGGGCTACTGATGGGTCCCTTATCGACACAAGGAGTAAAGGGAAGCCCTAGCAAATAACAAAAGTATTCTGGTATTTTTAAACTTAGGCTTTGTCTTACACCCTGTCCACCAAGAATTTGTGAGAATTTCATAGAACAAGATGTGAACAAATCAATAGAGGAAACAGCATCTGAACCACAATGCAGGCATTTAATGTCTCCTTGTGCATTAAATTACCCAATTAATGTTTCCTGTTGCCTTAGCCTGTTCTAATAAGGCTTGACTGTCGCTTATCAGCCCCTAATCTTCTAAATGATGAACAAGAACTGCAGCTGGATTTACAAGAGCCTTTGGGGCACAATACCAAACTCCCAGAGTGCCAAAGATCCATCCTTGGAATTATGCTTATTAAGGTTTCACATTCATTATAATTTACTTCAGACAGATATCTACTAATAAGATCAGATTGACTTTATTATTTATTATTTATTAAGTACTATTAAAATAGATACACTGGACAACCAATTTCTGTGTATAAATAATTTCTCAAAAAATAAGCATTTTTGTTGCATAAAAATGTCATTTCAGATACCAATACTCCTTTGAGTTAACTGAGTTTGCCTGCTGTGTGGGCTTATTTTTCCTGAAAGGCTGATCTATAATTTAGAATGTTTTGGGTGTAAGAAAAATTTTTCCAGTGTAACTGAAAGTAATCTTTATGGGGTGTGTCCACAAGTTAGCTAATTAGAATAGAGATGTTGGGAAAGAGTTGTAGGTAATGAGTAACTAATAGGGATAAATGATTTTTAATAGACAATGGCAGTGTCTCCAGAATGATAAATACTTTCCTGTTGTATTATAAAAAATAAATAAATCTGTTTTACAAAGAGAGACTTCTTATGAACTGTGAGGCCAGTTGGGGGGAGGAATAGATTCATTTAGATAAAATGCTATTAAATTGCCTGCATAGTGTCCTGTCAGACAACTATTGATCCCATCCCATGGGAGAAATTGATTTCTGTGCAGAGAGCTATGTGCTCTCTGCAGTGTCTTGCTTCAGTGCTATTGCGCTGGTAATCACACGCTGCTGCCTCTTTTCCTTTCTCTCCCTTTCCATCTATTTGTTGTACAAAGATTGATTGAGAGATGTGAAGGATTCAAATTGCCATATTTGTTGTTATTTGACCTTTCCAGTTATATTCTGTTAAATATGTAAATAGTTCATTTGTAGTTCTGTGCATATGAGTTTGCTGAAGCAGTGTGTGAGGAGGGTTCCAGGGGGATGCTTGTACTATGGTTCTCCTGTAGATCTGTTAGAGCTGACTCAGTGAAGGGATTTCAAATGCAGTTGAGAATTCCCCCTGCTTTGGCAAAAATATCTAGGCTAGTTCTCAAAACAAGATCTAAAGATGGGAAAATAACTCAAACTTTTAACACCAGAATCACATAAAAGCTGAAAAGAGAAACGATAAGTGATTAAGGATCCTTGCTTTGGTTTCCTTCTTTTAGGCCTAAGTACCTTTTGTCAGCTCCCATTAATGTGAGTCATTTTTTAATAAGACAAATATACCTGAGGTGAAGTAATGACAACATTGAAGTTGCAACCCACTTCTAAATCTCCCCCCTTGGAATAAGAATAAGAAACAAGGTCTTTAATTGCCATGAAATGGTCACACATTGTTTCTCAGATAATACAGCTTCAGTTTACAAAACTGTTTGTCTGATGAGTTATGTATGTACTTGACTTTTTCTACTATTTCTTGTCATTCTTGCATTGGTTTCATTCTTATGACTCATCTATAATCATCAGTGCTGAGCAGGTGTTTGAATGTCAGCTTGTGGGGATCAAGGCCCTTGCTGTTCTCTGGGACCATAACTTGGCATTTGCACATGGGGAATACCTTCTGAATGGGAAAAAGCCAGGGCAGACCTTCTGGCTTCAACTCATGCCAGTGCTAAGAGCATAGAGGGGAGTAAAGATCTGTTGGTATCACAGCCATATTTTAGTAGTCCCAGGCTTCTGCATTAGGCCTAGGAAGGAAAGTGTAGGATGGTTCCTCCTGGAAGATTTCCAAAATCTGACTGGACAAAGTCCTAAGCAAACAAGTACAACATTAAGGCTAACCCTTCTTTAGCAGAAGTTTAGATTAGAGAACTTCCCTCATTCTCCTCACACCAAGGTCTCTTTGAAATTAAAGCTTTCTATGATATTATGAATTCAAGTCCTGGTTACCTTTAAGCATTTGCCCAAGATAGCTCCTTGCTAGGACATCAGCTCTAGCCTATGAAATGAAGCCCTTGTTTTTCAATTGCCTTTTAATGCTTTGGATAGCACAGCAAGTGAAGATACATTTCTTCTCTTCGTTAGTCTCTCCTCCATTTCGCCACTCATCATATAATTCAATTTAACTTTGCTGCAACTGGAGGCAAACACTGACTTCTCATGTGCGTTCTGGAAGGTGCCTAGGCAGCAGGGAGAAGACCATATCTGACAGCATAAGGTGCATGGGGGCAAACACATTTCCCAGCTGTGGAGAAATGCAGCTGAGATGGGAATGCTCAACCAGGGTGACAGGAGTCATTGGAGAAAATCGCTGACTGCAGCTCCTCAAATCCAGCACCTCTTAACTTCTGGCCTGAAGGTGTGAGATTTTCTCCCTCCATCTTGGAGTGGGGAAAGGGAAGATGAAGCTGTGCTGTGTGGTTTTGTTAGAAATACAGAAGGAGGGAGGTGATAGGGTAGGGAGAATGAGGAGCCAGAAAGACAGAAGGGAGATGAAAGTGTGCGGTAGTATGTATGTGGGAATTTGCATAGGGAACGCACAATGTTATGTGTATTTGGGGAAACATCATTGTATGAGCACACACGAAGGAAAGGAGTCAGGTCTGGGGAACAGCAAAAAGTACCAACAATGAGACCAGTATCAGAGAAAATGGGCTCTCTTCCTTATCTATTCTCACGTATCATAAATTTACAGGGGTAGTTTCACTCTGATTGGGACAAAGCTGACAGCTCGCTGCAAGCAAACAGGGACTAGAAATTATAGTGAAAGGCACCTTAGAAACTCTAGAGGCATGCAAAAATCAGTCCTGGGACCTGTTTTCACTTGCTTATGTGTCTCCTTTATTAAGTAGAATTTAATTTGATAGCCTATTAGAAGTACATCTAGAAGGAACTGCTGGACGCCCCTTGCTGGGTGTTTCTATGATTCTCTCTCACAGCAGGGTGACTTTTGCACTGTACTTACTTTTTGTAAAATAAACAAAGCAAGCTAATTGCAATTGAAGAGCACAGTGTTGCTAAACCCAGGGTTTTCCTAAGAGAGCCTTGAAGCCTTAGCTTCAATTGGCTTGTGTTTGTATGTGCTTCAGAGAAAATTTAATCAAGAAAAGAATTGCCCCTCATCTCTGTCCCCATTAATTTAATGTGAGAATCCATCATTTTAACAGAAACTTTATTTGTGCATGGGGATTGCCTTTCATAACAGGGAGATCAGTGAATGGGAGAAGTTGTCAAAGCTGATGGTGAAGGCTGAACTGCTTGCAGAGCTTACTTCTGGGCTGATGTTTTTCTTCTGTTCAGCGTCTTCCTCCCTTTCCACCCATGGCTAAGGACAAATACAGAGACACAATTGTGAGGACAATATAAAGCAAAGTTGCTGCGCAGGAAAACATGTAGACTGTACAAGCATTGGCTACAAACGTTCTCAGGTCAGAAATCAAAGGTCTGTGTCATTATTTGAAGGACACTTTTTGCAATAAAGGACTTCAATCCTGTCTCCAATTCTCTTCCTAACCCCACAGGATCCTACTAACATAATTAGCATCCTTACTGATGCATTCAGGTATAGACTAGGCTCTCTCATAATTTGGTTTGTTTTATCTAGGTGTGGGTTGCATTAACCTGGCAGAGTGATGGGGAAGATTTCTGTTCTCTGCTTTGAGCTGGTAAGTGCAGGCAGATTCCTCTGGTTTTGACAAAATGAATTCCTTTAAAGGAAAGAAAGCTAAGCTGTTCTAAAAGGCCACAAGTAGATTAATGATTCCTGTCTGTCAGTCTGATAACTCCATTCTCACGCTTCACTGTTTTTTCCTACTACACCTGCTTTATATGTTCAAGTGTGGAGCTCTTGGTTTGATCCTGAATTTGTGACTGAAAAAGAATTATTGAACTTCTGCTGTGGTGCTGATGAAAGCATAACCTAAAAGTCCATTGGGCTTTTTTATTCTGTCACTGTGCTTCAGATTTCCGTCTCTGCTGTCCACCCATACCTTTGCAATTCTGTGGCATAGTTATCTCCAATAATTCCCCAGTTTCCTCTTCCCACCAAGTTTAAAGAAACAAACAGTAGAAATATTGCTTCAAGTACAAAGCAGCCACTTCTGTAACTTGCATCCTTTCATCTGGTAAATGTACAGTAAATGAGCTGAAATATTGTTGACTGTTCAGAAATCATTTGTTAATTCATCTTATCAAGGGAACTCTCACTTACAGATGGACTGGACAGTGGAAGTTGTGCCACCTCTGGGAACTCCACCTCCATAAGATGTGGCCTCCTTGGACATCATGCTGGAGGCCTTGGATCCACCAGAGATCCCACTGCTGGTAAAACCTGATGAATGGGTCGTGCCCTTGGCACCTAGAACAGTTATAAAGGAGACGTTACTGACAAAAAAAGGAAGGAACTTTCCAGGTCAATTGCGAACTACTTAAAACTACTAATTTAAAACTGTGTTTTAAAAAAATTCAAGGCTAGCAAATGTATCAAAAGACAAGGTGACTGCTGATTACTTGACTTGTTCTGTCAATATGCTGCTTTTTAGCTGCCACCTTGGGGAAAGGATATTATCAGTGCTGCTATGGATGCTCCCAGAACACAGAGAACATCTATGGCTCTTGCACAGACTGTTTTTGATAAGCAAAATTGGATCTCCAAAATTGTTTCAGCACTATTTGCCTCTGCTGAAACTGCACTTTTCTGTGGAACTGCCTGAAGACTGTGGAACAAACTTCTGTAGAAACTAGAAACTGTTGCACTTTCTGTTGCAGGTGAGGAGCATGTTCCATTCACTCCACTTTCCCTTACACAAGCCTGTAATAGATACCTGTAAAATTCAAGTACCACAAGTTGTGGTAGCCAGTGGCCAGTTTATATGTATATCTTCAACTCAGTCTAAATAAGCCCTGAGCAAAACACTCCATTGCAAACTCTTCTTCTCCTGGGAGAGGAGTAAAGCATTAGTAACGACAAATGTTACTGATAATGCTTAAAGCATTCCTGGAGGATGCTCAAATATTTTGGTGATGAGCTTGTTATAACATCTTCTGTAAAGTGATACTGAACAATACTCATGTCCCACTGCAGAATCAGCCGCTCCTTCGAGCGTGTTTGTTCTGGGGGGAGGAAGGGTTACAGTCTGAATGAAAAGGTTAAGAAGATGTGTTTGGAGAGATTTCAGTGAGCACCTGCGGAAATGAAATCAGGCCCTTTTAGCTCTCAATCAGGCAAAGAATGTGTGGCAAGCTCTCCTGCTGCAGGGAGCCAAAGCTCACACCTGTCTTGGCAATGTTACAGAGCTAGCATTTTCCACATGGATAAAAGCTCTTTTGGAGTATCTCCTGTCGGCATGGCTAAGGTTTCCTTGAGTCATGCAGACTTCTCTTCACCAAAATGGTGGCTTTCATAAAAGTCCATCGTTAACACAGAGGTTGCAAGATTTTGCTTCTGTTTCTTATAAAAATTCTCAGCACACAGACAGATAGAAGTCTTAGAACTGACAGCTTCATGCTCTCTGTAGGGCATCTCCACTGAAGAGTTTGCCACTGGTTATGAGTGTACTGAGGTCAGCTGTACCACTGTGATCTGTAACAGAAGGCAGCCGTCTAACATATGACTAGAGTGAGCCACTGGCATCTCCTGCATACCAGGATTTCTGCTGCTAAGGCAGCATGGTGCCTGAGAGCAGCTCTCCTCTTTTCACTCTCTCTGTCCCCCTCCTCTCCCGACTTTCTCTCATATTCTGTCCCTCGGCTGCTACTATCCCTTAAGCTCTTTCCTGCTGAATATTCAATAAACACTGTATTTAGCAACCTAAACTCACTGATCGAATCATACAAAGTAAAAATTAAAAAATGCCTCACAGGAGTCACATGCAGTATGTCTCTGAATGACCCTTCTGTCACTTATTCCCTCACTGTCTAGAGAGTCTCACTCTATGAATAATATTGGCAGCAATGTAAATCACATCTTAAAAAAAAATCCAACTTATTTCCTCTCAGTCAAGCTTAACACATTTTTTGCTATTAAGAGATGCCCTGAATCTGAACCCTGGCCAACTCACCTGGTCAACCACCCATTTTATGGCTGGAGAAGTCATGTTCAGCTCCATCCTTCAGATTTCTACCTGCTGATTATGGAAGTAGTAGACCAGTGGTAGGCCAATATGTCAGAGATGCCCGCCTATAATCAGCCTGCTGGTTGGCATACCCTTGAAACATGGGACATGCGGGTCCGAGACCCTGAAGCCAGAAAGGGTTTTGGAGCCTCTATCCAAGGTCAGAGAGCTAATTACTGTGCTGCTGGGTAAAGTGTGATTGCATGGGGCACTCTGTTCTGTGCAGTCATGCCTGCTCAGAGGATGCCTGCTGAATCAGGTCACACAGGCAGGTCTGGCAGGGGAGAATACCTTGTGCACAGATCCCACGGGATCTGGGGTTAAACAAGTGCCACGCTGCTGGGATTCATCCGGTCAGGGAGTGCTCCATGCAAGCAGCAAAACAGTAAACATCTGCAGGGTTAGCTCATGTGAAAGGCAGCTCTGCCTCATTTTAATACTTAGATAGGGGCTGTCAAGGATGTGTATACATTCCCTTCATGAATTCGCCTCTTGGACTGCAACTAATTTCCGTCCTCTACAGAGTTTGCATAAGGTTTTAGTTCTCCCTGTATGGATGAATGTGAGTAAAGAGCAAAGGAAATCTGGTAATTTATATTAAATGTAGGTACACAGATCACGTCCTTGTATAAGTGCATCATTGCTTGTTGCTACCTTGACTCTTCATATTATTGATGATTCCTGGCAGAATGGAGAGATAGCACAAACTTCAAATAAACACTGTCCAAAATCTCATGAATACCATGTATGTATGTGTTCATTCATGCATAGTCTGTACATACACAGAAAACACCCTCAATAATATCCCACTCACAGCACACAGTTAAACAGAGGAATCTTTTTTCTTAAGTGAAATACAGGTATGTAGGAGAGAAGAGATTATTTGGCAAGCTTTATTTTCAAGGAGAATAAGTTGTCTGATCCTATGCACTGAACCACATAACCACACACACACACACACACAGAATTGCTCATACCCATTCCCTGGAGAGTAGAAGTGGGGCCTCCAGAATGCACACCTCCCCCAGAGGATCTCGCTTCGTGGGACATCATTGATGAAGCAAGGGATCCTGCTGCGATCCCAGAAGGAGTGAATCCAGCGTTGCGGACGTTCTGGTCAGACATGGTGCTGTCTGCTGGTGAGAATTCCAGTGGAGCACTCAGGGAATGCTCAATCCATCCTTTTATACACTTTCCAGCTGACAGTGAAGAAATGAAACTGCTGCCAAGATAAGGAAGAATAGAAACTGAAACTTATCCTCAGCCAGGAAACGAAACTGAACTTTGTCAATAGGCTTTTTTATTGCTGTTGTCATGTTGGAATTTAGGCAAACCAAGTAATTTCCCCTTATGATACTAAAATCATGAGAGCATGTGTGGCACCTGATGTGGCTGAAAGCTTTGCTTCTTCACTCTTTTCCATTGCACCCTATTGAATTGCACCTGTAGAAGATACTGCCTTGTTTTAAGAATTCATACAACTCTGAGTAAAGACAAGAGCCAAAAATGCAGTAAAGTGGTGGCATGCAGAGACTTCAGATGGGCTGGTTATCGTACCCAGAATTCAGCTGTGATACAACTACCCCTGAAAACACAGAGCTGGAAATCAGAACCCAACAAACAATGGATGGTTGGAATTAATTTCTATAGGGAAGGAACTGTGAGAGGACCTTGTGTAGTATGAGCAGATTGACACAGATGTTTTGTTCTTCCTCACACAAGTCCCACTAAAGCAGAACCTCTGTCTTTAATGAACAGGCCTTTGCAAATGGCACACATGCCTTTATCACAGCTTTTCTTAGCCAGGAGTTTAAATAAGGCTCATTAAAAATCCATGGACCTGCCTCAGGTAAAGAAGAATATTTGATTAGGTCACACTACCACAGGAATGGCTTTCAAAGAGGAAATATACAGAATAAAACTATAGCATTTTCACAATAGTGTAATATCTATGTCTTGTACAGGGTGGGTTATAGAACAAAGGATATGAAATCTGTTCCTCTCTTCTTATATGTGCTGTTTATCTGAGCAGTGGAATATCTGGCCCATGTACCCCTAAGCAGCAGTGATCTTTTAACTCTTTTCTTTCATTCAACTTTTCTTTAGTTCATATATGCTAGTTTTCTTTAATCCTAATGTCAGTTATTATGTATCTTTAACTCCATAATTTCTCAGGTTCCTCATTTATCATTTTGAATTACTTTATGTTATAAAATATCTAAAGTTGAGGCTTAAATGCAGATAAATTCTATGTAAGAATAGGACAATGAATGCTAGAGGTCTTCTTCAAAGTCACAAAAAACCCAGAAATTTCACTTTCTTTGTACATACTGCTACAGATTCTTCCTTCAAAAATGGTAAAATGTTTCAGTTCTTTGTTAATACAATTTATTTAATATTCCATACAGCCCATTAGGAAATAATGGTAAAGTCTGACAAAGCCATGGAAAATCAAGGCTTTACAAGCTGCAGAAACTCTATAAGAGGTGACATTTTACTCAGTCCTAAAACTCAAAACATAATGGATACACACAAAAAATAACTAAAAATTTTAACTAAAAATAATTAAAACTAGATATAATAAAAGTTTTATTGCAAGAAAAGTGCCTCAAGGCAATTCAGATCGGCAGAGACACCAGAAAATAAGCAGGAAAAGAAGAAATTACTAGAAGTCTCATAAAAATAGGATGAAGAAACTCAGTGTAATAAGGAAAGGGAAGCCACTGGAAGGATTCAAGGGAAGCCTTGGACTTGCCTCTACCAACTTGCCCAATGATTTGGACTGTTGGTTCAATCTTTCTATCATCTCTAGATCTGCTGTGCTCAGCTCCCTCGGTGGGACAGCGCCTTGCTGTGCCCTGACAACGTGTGACATTGACATCACGGTCTCCAATTTAGAAAGACTCAGTGTCACTGCTGAAGTGGGATTGGGAACAAGGACACAGTCCTTGAGCCTGCAGCTTCCAGGGGTCCTCCCTCTCCGTTAATTCTTCCAGAAAGAGGTGCTTCTCCTTTCACTCCACAGCTTTGTGTGAGACATTTCCTAAATGGTTCTCTACTTTTACATATATATATTTTTATATATATATATTTGTGTGTGTGTGTGTGTGCTTTGTTTTACTGGCATTTGTAGTTAGAAAGGATAACTTCCAAGATGTTAGGCAAGTGTAGTTAAAGCTCAGCTGTGTTTTCAAGGAGACTGCACAGTAGCAGTCAGGTAGTTTTAAGTTTTTGTGGACTGTTTGCCAAAATCCAAGCAGTGATAATTTAAGAGCTAAATGGATGCAACTTTTAGTTAAAGTATGGAAAGAAAAAAAAACGAACTAATTTTTATTGTACCTGTGAGAATATCTGGGTGAGTTAGTTTCCCTGTACCAGAAACTAAAAATCTTAGAGGAGGTGGGTGGTGTGAGCTGACCTGAAAACATCCCGTGGCACTCCTAAGCCTGAGAGAACAGAGAGTCAAAGCTATGAATACCAAGAGTATGACTGCCCTTGTTTTCAGTGTCACTACAATTTCAGTAGCCTTAGGTGCTGAAGCACTTAAACACAGAACTGACAGTTTAACTCTCTGAGTTTCAACTTCAAATGAAACCCTTCGGTGTCAAAAATCCTCTTTGAAAGGAATTGGAAAGCCAGAGGCTTGGTTGGAAGTAGTTTGAAAATTTGAGTGGTGGGCATTCTTCTCTTCTTAAATTAAAAAGGAAAAAAAAAAAGAAAAGAAGGAAAATTAGGCTAAGCTGAAAACATCAAACAAACCAATGCGATCAGATGTGCAGGCAACTCTTCTATATTTTGCTTGGAAGGACCTTAATCACTTGTGTCTGTGCATATAAACTGCTGTGTCTCTTTGGTATGTTTTCCTTGCAGTCCCCACTAGCGTGCCACTTAGAAATATTTACCTCATAGTGAAGCTGGGCAGCTGATCAGAGACATTAATCTCTGCTTTTGGTAGTCACCTTTTTTATTTCAATAACATGTTCATTGAAGTCACTTTTTCATAAACATTTTCCCATAAACCTCTGTTTCAAAAGAGATTATTCAAACAGCTTTTAAACAATTAATCTTTTGAAGGGTCTAATTGAAGGATATAAACCTGTAGAGAATCTGACTGAAGCAAAGATCTTCAGCATCCAAGATTATCTATCTGTCACCCTCTGACCTATTTCCTTTACACTACTTTTTAATTTTTGTAGCAATTATAGTGTATATGGATAATACCTATTAGCATATTTATGGTCATTGCTTCATATTTATTGTCTGCACAACTCATTAATCTTCATCCAGTGTGTGAGGCTGACAGCTCAATCTATTTTGCAATCTCTGGGCAGCAGCCATATCCAAAAAGCTTTTGTTTCCCTGTAAATAAACTGTGTTCAGGACCAGAGGACAATGGTACATCATGCAGTGATTGACACAAGCCATGGCTGCTAATCAAAAGTAGATTTTATTACCAGCTGAGTCAAGTGCATTATGGGGCCATTGTTCTAGCGCTGTCAGGGCAAGAGCATACGTAGTCCGTCACCTTCTCAAGATGGGTTGATTGTTCTCCAAGATTAGACAGAGTTGCCTTATTATCCGTCCCAGACAACAAGGCATCTCACCCAAACAGACGCCTTTACAGAAACTGCCTGTACATTGAATTGATTTGAATTGCTAATGCATAATCTGTCCAGCACAGATGTGCAATGAATATTTGGATGTTGTTTTGCATGTCAGTTGAGAAGACTGAATGATGAGGTGATGATCGTTCAGTGATGGGTACTGGACATTTGCCAACAATTGAGTTTGAGCACTTTCCCTGACAGTAATCAGATCAGCTTCCAAAACGTCTTTTCTTCAATTCACTGACAATTTATGTTAGAAGATAATGCAACTCTCTCACAGTTAACACAGTTGGCAGCAATTTGCATTTTTTTCGTATAATTAAATTTTTCATTTCACCCAAGAAGAAATACATAGAAGCTGCCTATAACTGATACAGATATTCCAAGATGCTTCCAAAGTAACTCCACTAGAATAAGGGGCCATCTAGATAGGTCAAAAATGGCAAAACTCTTCACAATACAGGTAGCACTAGTTTTATTAGTTATAAAGCCACATTTGCTGTGAAAAATTAGGGATCTTGCTATCAAGCCATATTAGGTAAAGTCTCCAAAAAAACCAGTCAATGAAATTGCATTTAACATATGACCATCATCATGCTTAGGGTAGGTCAGCAAACACAATTATCTGATTTAAAAATTTCCAGTGTCTGTGAGGGTTGATACAGTGTAAAATAAGAACAGAAAAGAACCCCAAAAGACTGATATTATGATATCAAGGGACCGATACGAGCTCACACAGTGACATCACATGATTCATGTGAATGAAAGACATCTGTATGTAGTCATAATCACAGAATCACACAGAAATTTAGGTTGGAAGGAAGCTCTGGAGATCATCCAGTTCAGCCAGGGAATTATCCTGTTACTTGCTCAGAGACACACTTGGTTGAGTTCTAAGTATCTCCACAGATGGTGATTACACATCTTCTCTGTGGAACTTGGTCCATTATTTGACTATCACTAAAGTGATTTTTTACTCCTGTATATCTAGTCAGAATTCTGCAAGTTATGTCATTGTTGTTGTCCTTTATCTGTGCACCTCCAAGGAGATGCTCCATCTTCTTCATATTCCTCCTTATTAAAACCCTACCTTTAGGATATAAGTAGCTAAAAAGCTATTGTTAGCTTACAAAATCAGAGGATTGTAGGGCCACTTCTCTGATACCTAAGAAATTTATCTTCTAACTTAATTTAGGTATGTATCTAGTGAATCTCTAATCATATAATGAACCAATTTTCCTCAGAAATAAATAATAATGTTTCTCAAGAACTTCTGGATCTCTTTTTAGAATATATTAATTATTGCATGGTCTTTATCTGTCTTTCAAAGGTAGAGATGAGTACTCATGAGTGTGTAACAGAGTAAAGAATCACATCCTTTAACTTGCCAGTCTTTCTACTAGCCAAATTTACTATAGCTAGGGAAAGACTGGGAAGTGATTGACCCAGAAGTTTTATAGCCAAGGTCAAAAAGACGTTTACAGGTAAGTCATACAATATTTTCATATGTCATCCTTTTTCAGGATTAGGTTATCTGTGTGTCATTTGGATTTTTATTATCATTTTCATCTGCTGAAAGCAAGACACCATCATCTCTGCATTACAGATGAAACAAATCACAAAGTTGCACTGGTGGCTTTTTGGGAGAAGAAAATTCCAGCTTTGGAAGTTTTAATTTTGTGTGCTATTAGAAGGAGAACTACAGAAGTGTAACATCTATATGCACTGCACACTTATATCAGCTTAAATTCCACAGAATTTCCAGCTAGAAATCCAGAAAAAAGCCTTTGAATAAGTACCCTGAGAAGATTAAGTTTAGACCTTAAATGGAGTTAGGTGGCAAAAATCTTATTAATGTCCACTTTGCACATCCAAATTCCAGACTGTTCTCCTCAAAGCTCCCTCTGACAGGATCGTACCTCACAGTGGCACCTCTGCTTTTGACCTTAATATTATGTTGGAGAGCATAGTCACTCTTGATGTTGTAGTTTATGCCAGGACTTTACTCCATAGTCCAAGCGTATGAAATGAGACCCTGCTCAAAACAGACTCTGCAAAAGAGGGAGTAGCTCTGCCTTGCATGCTCAAGCTCAGAGGATTCACCCAGATCAGGACTCGGCCCTTCAAGAGCAGCACCATAGGAACCAGGAGCAGAAGCACCACTCAGACATGGAGTCACGTCCCATTTGTTCTCTGCCTTCAAGGAAGTCTTCATTAGTACATTGGGCTTCTTGCTGACTCTTTAATTTCCTATCCTGACCTGCCACATGCCTTTGACAGACTGAAATGGACATCTAGGCATCATTCTCAAGGCTCTAAGGACAGCGGTACTTGAAAGATGTCATGGAATAGCCAGTGCCAGTGTTTTGAGGGAAGCAATATTTTTATTCCAAAGACATTTAACACAAGCCATTATTCCTGCACTGCAGATCCTTTCCTTAAGCTTACAAGGCTTGTTTTACAAAATAAGGAAAGTTACTTCAGTTAACAAATAAATGTCAACAGCAGGGTCTTTGATTTTTTAAGCCTGAAAACAGAGGTAAAGATGAATTGTTCCCTTATATATTATTCTGTAAAACAAAATGCATACATAAATGACGAAACTGTGTTATCTGCCAAGTCAGAATTCTGTTTGACCTTGAGGCTGCAGTCTTTCCATGCCCAGTTACACAAACAAAACCTCAGAGTACAGGAATACAGGTTATTCTAGCCTCTGGGAAGGAGAAGAGTCTCAATCAGTTCATACAGTCTTCAAGATGTCTAGACTTGAGGGAAAGCTCTAAGTCTTTCTGAAATCTAGGAAGCAGGTTCATGAAGATAATAGATCAAGTACACAAGCAACTAATAAGCTATACCCCTATCTTAAAGAAATGTAAGATGATATGTTTTTCTGGAAGAAGTATGTTGAAAACAAAAATAAAATGTGAAGCAATAGAATTCATGGTCGAAGTACTATTATTAACAACACTGAGTTCTCACTGCTATTCAAATGTAATGACAATTGGTGCCTTAATAAAGCCATTTCAAAACGCAATCTGCAAACACTGAGTAAGTGTATGGAAGTATGGGCACCTTTTCTAGTTCACGGATCCCACATGGATAAGCAGAGTTTGTGCTCCAGGGAAAGTGCTGAGCAGTTCAGAATGGCTCAGGTCCCTCAGGGCAGCTGCTTCCTCAGCCAGGGAACCTGATCCAGCAGATCCTAGGGCAGGCCTGGTGGGCTCAGTCCACACAGAAGCTGCTGCCAGAGGAAGGAGGAGGAAAAGGAGTCTGTGGTGCCTAGCATCTATAGTCCAAGCCAGAGGACATGAGTTCATGATGGTATCAGCTATGTGACTTGCCAGATCGCTTCCTGATCTCCCAGACTGCAGCTTCTGCATCCAAGGAGTGCACTCCAACTATGTGTGTCTGTGGTCAGCATTGTAGGGTCCAAGGGACCAAAACAAAGTCCTGTTTTCAGAAATGAAAGGGCAAGACTTATCAGAAGACAGAAGCTGAGCACAGAGAGCTTAAAATATATGGACTTCTCCTTGCCTGTAAGTTGAAGGGACTACTACTTTCCTGTTTTCAGGACATTTCTGAGGCCATATGTAGTATGCTACTCAGGCATTATGTTAATAAGCATAGTATAAGCATTTAATATAGATAAAGAGGTTTCAGACACTAATACAAGTAAGTACCTATGCAAGCATAAGTACTGGAAATGCTTTTAAAAGCATTTGAAAAGCAATTATTGACAAAATCTCTTACATGGGCAAAGGGCCTGATTTACTTCTCAGTTCCAGCTGCAAGATACATGGATAGGTTTCAGATCACGCTTGAAAGGACTGAGAGGCTTTCTTGGAGGAGCAATGAGTGGCTGCTTCTTTTAGATTCTTCTAGGCCTTAACAGCCTGTTTCAATTAGGAGAAATCTCTTATTTTATGTTTATTGGAATTTTTTTGCATCTGAAGGATGTTTGGGTTTGGCATTAATCTTCTGGTTTGAGAATGGAGGCTACAAATAAATGCAATACAGCATCTGAGGTATTGTAAAGGGTAAAGCAGCATGAATAAGGATGAAGGACAGTAAGAAAACCACACAGTAAAAGCCCTCTCTGGAAAAACCATGGAGCACATCCTCTCGGCAGCCATACCTTAGCACGTGAAGTATAAGAAAGCAATCAGCACTACCCAACATGGATTTGCCAAGGGCATGTTGTCTGTGGCCTACCTGACTGCTCCCTGTGTAAAAAATACCTGGTATCCTAAGTGCCATGGAAGCTTTTGTAACAGAAAAAAAAAATGTCAAAAAACCCTGTCAAAAAACTGTTTGTAATGAGGTTTACAACTTTAAACAAAAGAAAAAACTTCCTAATCTCTACAGTATTTAGAGAAACATGTCTGCCCATGGATAAATGCCTTGAAGCAGTAGTGCCTTCAGCAATTAAGCAACTTTTCTCATAACAGAGAAGCCTGAAATCTGAACATCACCCATTTATGACAACATGATGCAAGCCTTATGGAAAGATTCATCAAACAGATCTAAATCCTTGTGGCTAGTCCTTAAATGGGAAAGAAAGTGCTTCCCTATTTATAATGCTAAAGCTGCTGGGCAAGACACAGTGAAAGACTTAAATTAAATGTCAAATCATGAGGTACTAACAATAAATAATGAAGAGATTTCTGTTGCTTGTGGTGGCTGCAGATAAGACACTGGAAAAACTATTTACTGCAGGTAAGTTGAACAGTCCTAGATGGATCATTCTGTCCTAGATGGATTTTCTATGTGTTTTGTTACTTGTTTGGTTGAGCAGACTGGCGTGAGCCTGTGCTGCCCACATCACAGGGCTTTTATGGTTCCAGACCTTGTCTGTACTGTAAAGTAGCTGAAACTGTGCCAGCATTTCAAGAGCAATCCTCTCTCATCTCTTCTCCTTACACAATATAGACCCATCTACTGCACTCACTGCCCCTACTTGATTGCATTGTGTGATGATGAGAGGGGCTACAAGGAAATCACCTTGTCGTGTGGTTTATCTCGATCATTCAGGTAGGCATTATTCTGGGAAAAAACAGGCTGTAGGACCTGATTAGTTGAAAGAGGTCACAGTATCCTCCAGTGCCTTACGTGACTGTGAGGAGGGAAAAGCTGGAAATTTCCCCATTTGCACTTTGACACCATGATCTAGTTATGCCTACATCTGTCTCTTTCTTACCATTATCTTTCCTTTGTGCCAAGGTCCACGCTTGTTGATTTGTTCTATTAAGACACTGGTGTGCCATTAGAACATTGAGGTTCCAGAATCTGCACAGAACCCCCAGTCCTGATGATGGAGCATGGAGTAACTCTTTATTCCCCACAGCGGAGTGATATTTAGGAATGTGTCTCTATGGAAAAGCCATGAAAGTTCAGTTTAAGTATCAGCAGCTTTTCTACGTAAACGAGAGAATTGGACATGCTTGCAGAGTGCCAGTGAAGCTGCTGAGAGTAGTTAGTGCCATTGGAAAAAGCAGAATAAATGTGTAGTATTTGCTGGCTCTTCTTTGGTACAGAGGAATAGGACTTGAAATCTTATTTGTTCCACAAGATTTTGACACTTGTCAGTTCCTGCCATGGTTATGTCACAACTCATGCGAAAGTGAGTTTCATCAGCTTAAATGAGATGTCATCTGAAAGTCTATGGATAACTTTCTGGCTGTAGGCCCACCCCCATCCATTTCTCCTGCTCTTTTCCTCGGTAGGGGTTGAAGTATTCTTTGCAATTAGCAAAGGGAGTCTGTTACTGAAGGAATACAAATAACATTGCAAAGTGGAAAAACTGGTTTTATCCTTCCTGTCCCTGTCCATCAAGACCAGCACCAAGCACAGTAAAATGGCCAATTCGAATATTTTGGGGAGGTGAGAGTTTCAAATGTGAACTTAGTTATTTTGCTCACCTTGTAAAGGCCTGGAGTGAGTGTGGTGTAGCCTGTAATTTTACAGGAACATTGGGAATCAATTGCTTGGCCTTTTATGCATCAGTGTTAACAGCACAGGTCTAAGGTTCACTTTGAGCCCAGAATCACTATGATGGAGCAAAGATGTAGAGCCCTGTGGAAAGGAAACACATGAAACCTACTGTGGGAATCTATCAGACTCAGATCCTGCCTTAGTTTTGTCTGTTTAATGCTCTTAAGTGTTTTTTAACTTGCTGAAACTAGAGCCTTTGTTGTTTGTTTTAATCAACTTTCTATTGCCACTACAAATGATTTTGCTCTTTGCCTGAGTGAGAGAATCTGAAATAAAAGGGTTCTTAAAGGAGAAAGGTGAAAACTAGATAAATCCTGCAGGCAAGAGAGAGGAGATTTGAATTAAGTTGTAAAAGGAGTTAATCTTCCTGACTATCATCTGCTTATGATCCAGAGGAGTTTCCATCCAAGCAGCTGTAATATTGCAGTGATTGGGTACTGGTATCTGAGCACGAGGAATCTTTTTTTCCAAATTCATACCATGGTCATTGGAAGAGGTCTCACAGAACAAAGTGTATTGTAGATTTAATCTCTCTTTCACTCTTCTGTAGGGCTTTCACACCCTCATAAGAGAATAGCATCTCAATGCCACATACAATCACATGAAGCATTAATCACAACAGGCAGCAACTTCTGCTCCTTTCTTCTTGTACATGGTGACCACAAAGGCCATTCTAGGATGAAACAGAGATAAGGAGAACAGATTCCTGAGTATTTTGCAACAGGAAGATGTTTCTTGTATCGCATGTAACAGTACAGAGGCGAAGTACAAAGGTGAAGAGATTGAGGAAACGAAACCCAATAAAAGCAAACAGTTATCGGACAAGGGGACCGGGAGTGCAAGAGACAGCAAACACAAGGTATCGATGCCAATACAACCTTTCTGGACTTGAGGAGTGGCTGCTTTCAGCACCATAACAGCTTGGGTTTATAGTACTTTTTCCTCTCTTCTGAAAAACTCTTCTGCAAGTCCAAAGCAATTACACAGTTGTTCGCACATAAAAAGGATTTCATGGTTGGCAACCCAAACTGATGATATATCAGGTTCTAGATGAAGATACAAAGGATATTACTGTATCAGCTGAGTTCATAAGAAGATTTTCTATTACATATTTTCTTAATTCAGAATATATTTATCTATTTGGAATTTAGGTTGAAGAGGCTGTGCCTTCCTCCAGTTCATTAAAATAAATCATGTGTACACAGATGTATATAGATTCGGATTCATATTACTGTGAAGAAAATTATATATAATTTCTTACATATCTCAATGTTATTCCTCCAAGTTAGTTCTTTAAGAAATATATGTGATTTGGACCTATTTTATGTCTGAGAAAAATGCCTTTCAGGAGACTGTTTCAAGGAGGAAGACACCTTCTTTGGAGAAAAGCATATTTCTTGCTGAAAATCCTGCCTTTGTTATGATTGCCTGTGAAAAGTCCTGATTTCTCCTGGGTCTTGATTTGAAGAAGACCCTGGCACAGAGTGTTTTATTTCAGGCCTTTGCATATCTTTCTAATCCTTTTTATTAGCCATTTATTTTAATATTTTTCTGACTGCTTTGTGCTCTAGTGGATCTGCTTCTTCAAAATGGATCTTTCTTTGAAATTTGCTGCTCTTCTGTGTACAGTGGTCCCAGGTTTCAGTTTCTCTTGACCTGTTATTAGGATTGGCAGAACAATGAATCATTTCATGGAAACTGCAAGGAGCAGATGAAATTGTCTCCTTTGCTCCAGAGATTTTTGCTTTAAGTTACCTTTGGGGAAATACTCATGCTTGGAACCAGAGAAAAATCAAGGAAACTTCTCAAAGTGTAGGTACCAGGTTCTTTGTACTCTAAAGGAAGCAATGTTTGTGTTTACTCATTCCTATCAGGTTGACACATGTTTTCTAATCCTTCTGGACTGTTGTCTGTTAATTTTTAAAAATTCCACCTCTATTATTCATCTTTATTTTAGATGACCATAGTCGATAGTTTTTTCATATTATGTTTTGGAGAACCTTTTCACCTGTATGAATCAGAGTGTATTTTTCCTAATTTTAAACAGGTATGTAATCAAAATCTCTTTCCCTTGTCAAATAGAGAAGTATTTAGAGCTGCAGTGTTAAACTACTATGTTAGATTAATGGCAAGTGCCCTTACTCACTGCAGAGAAGATTACAAATTTAATTCTAATTGATATCTGCTTCAGCCTCTAGAATGTTGTCTCACTAACAACCCCACAACCCCCAAGTTCTTGGAACTGACTTCCCTTTAAGAATATATAGGCAGAAGGTAACGTTACTGTGAGTATTTTTATTCCCATGGAGGACAGCTTGGACTGGACATGTCTCACTCAAAAGGTCAGGTTTCCACAGTGGGTTCATGTATACACAAAGTACTTCGAGACTTGAGCATCCCAGATTATTTATGAAATATAACAGGAATTCAAGATGGGGAATTTTACCCTCTCACCTATCATGGACTAACATATAACTTCAGTGATTAAAAATTCATAGATGAAGATTTTATTCACAGTAAATCACAAATTGGTATCTGTCTTGGGGTGACTTTATGAAGTGTATCCCCTATCGCCGCTCTATAGGGGATATAGAGGCATGATTCCTGTGCCTTTCTGTGTCTTTAAAACTGGATGTGAGAGAAAGAAAAAAAAGCCAGACAAACTTTTCAAAGTAGTTTGTGCTCCAAGGTCACTCTACTCCTCTGTGTGCTTCTATGACAGCAAGAGTGGAGGAAGCACCCTTTGCTGCTTTTCAGAGAGCTTTTGGCTCTGTTTCACTGGAGAGAGACGGAGAGTTAAACGTTTTTTTTTTTCCCCTGGGACTTCAGCTCCTTCTTTTCTTCTGGAGCTTTTCAGAACACCAGAGCTCACTGGGAGAACTTTCCACCGAGGCCCAGAGGGGGCCCATGCCAACACAGCTCCGAAGAGGAGAGAGAGAGAGAGAGACAACACACCCAAAGAAACGACTGAGAATTTACCAGATTCTCTCCACAGAGAGAGGTTTTATTATTTAGCATTATTCTTTTCCCATTGTGTCTGCTATATAAATAGTTTTTTTCCTTTCTCTTTCTTTCGAGGAAAATTCTTTCTGAACCTGCCTTCTATTAGAGGATGTTGATTTTGGATATTCCTCCAAATTTGTCTCAAACGGGGACAGTATCTTAAGCTAAAAGCGCCAATTTCTTGTCTTGAATTCCCACAAAAATGTTAGAAGAATACTTCTATGCAGAAAATTAGATGCTGCTGGAATAGGTGACAAAACATCCTCTCCTTTAAGTAATAATAAATCAGGTACTGGATGAATGGAACATCTCCTGTCAGCAGAATTCTCCTAGTATATTGCTTTTTATGTCAATGCATACATTTTTCCTGGGACTGGAACTGTTTCAGGAAGAGAGTTGTCTATTTTCATGTCTTTCAAGCACTCTATGTGCTCTTTGGGCGGCCTCTTAATTAATCTTTCCATGGTTTGGGATACTTAGAAATAGAGAGGTTCTGCTAAAGAACAGAAGAGGTCTGGATATGGATCAAGGATCAGATTAGATTTATGTTCTGTTTTCAGCAGGATTTGTCTGAAAGCAATTTCAGACAAATCTAGTATTATTTGTGTGCTATCTACTATAGTTTCCAGCTCCTAGTCACAATTATTGATGGACTTTCTAAGCAGTTACTGTATTTGGACCACCACTTTTGTTGTTTGCAAGTTATACTCCACGTTGGACTGAGCTGTGCTGGTATATTTGTATTGTTCTCATTAAACCAATAAACTCAACAGCTACACAGCCAGTGCATTCACCCAGCTGATACAGTCATTTGCCTGGAGCAAAGGCTACTTTCTGGTTTTGTTTCTGCTAAGTTCACAGCTGGGCAACAGCTATGCTCTGTAATTCACACATCACCAGGCCCCCCCCGCTCACCTTGCCTGGACACTGGTGGGATGCCCACTTCATGGCACACAGCTCCTGACTCCCTGTTCCCTAGTAACCAAGCAGTTCTTCCTCTCCCTGGGCACTCTTAACTCTATCCTGATTGAATCCAGACAGGTGTGAGAGGTAAGAGAAAGGTTTGGTGGGAGAGAAACTGAGATACCTGGGAATGGAGATTGCCCTGGATTTCTCCCTGACCTATTTGAATGTTGTTTCCTTTGTCAGCACCAACATGGTTTCATTCTTCCCAACCACTGTTGAGCCCCCACTTCATTCAGTGGCTGCAAATTCTGCACTGCTCTTGCAGGAACTCTGCTTGGACCTCTCTCACCTTGGTGGGGCATCAAATGTCCTGCCAGATTCCAGTCACTTGGTCCCAGCGAGCTTTCCTCTGCCATGTTAGGCTTCTGAGCTTTCACTTTATTAAGAAAAGGGGGGTTAAAGGGGGATGAAGGAGGTAAATGGTCTGTCTCATGCCAGGTGCTAAAAGAGGGGTGCCAGCGAGAGACATGCTCCAGACAGGTTTCATGCTTCCATAGTTCTCTGTCCTCTTGTCCTGTGTTCCTCGAGGAGGTGATGGTCAGGATCTCTTCCAGCAGTCAATCATTATGAGGTTTGTTTGTTACTACACACAGCACCTTGTACAGCTGTAGGTTTGTTTACAGGGCTAATCCTAGGCCAGGTTGAAGATTTAAAAGAGTAAATCAGACCAGAATTTTATCTTTCACAAAGCTTGCTATACAGTGCAGGAGTTCTGTGCATAATTGTGAGGGGAGAAGTTCATTAAGTCAAAATATGGTGTGTGCCACCAATTTCCCTGAGACTGATTATCTTATATATGGGTTTTTAAACTTAGTAACTTTTGCTCCCTTTCTCCAAGTAAAACCACTTCAAATTATTTCAATTTTCATTTTTTCAGTCATTATACTTTTTCTGTCTTTCAGTGCACAGAAATTGGGGTCATAAAGATACAGTAATCTTAATCTTAGATCTGTCTAAGAGTTCATGAGGTCAGACTTGTTGGTCTTCTCATACGACCAACAGTGCAAAAATCTGGAACACAGTTAATCTTGGGCACAGGATAATGGGCACTAAAGAACTGCACACCCATAAATCAATGGAGACTAACCCATAATTTATTTCTTTTTGGGTCACACATTCTACTTGCACCATAAAAGCAGACAAGGATAACTAGAGTTAAAATGTCTTTCCTTCTCTACTCTTTGCGTTAACATTCACGCTATTGAATATACCCCTTCCTTAATACTATATTTTTTTCAGTATTCTAGTTATTGTTTTGTTAAAAATACCCCAGCGATATTAACTGTATAATAAATTACAATTCAAAATAAAAGATCAGCCATTTCAACCATGAGAGAGAATAAAGCCATAATAAAAAATAATAAAGTTTACCAATATGATAATGTAGCATGAGGTTTTTATAGACTCCATGCAAATGTTAAAATCTATAAATTTTTTATATTGTGTAAAATTGTAAAAAATAGCAATGAAGGGGGAGGGGAAAGGAAAAAAAGGACCATGGTCAGGTTGGCTTAATCATGAAATTTTCAGATTTCTTTTTAGAATCTGAAAAAGAGTGTATAAAAATATGCATATTAAATTATTTGTTTGTAACCTATCTTATTGACTAGAAATATTAAAGGTAAATTGAAGAAGGAAAAGCCTGTCTTTGCACTTTCCAGCCCACAGTATTGGTAAGTGCAGAAACTCTAAAGCCTAATTACCTTTCTTCTCGTCTTTCTTTGCTCACGCCCAATACCCTGTACATACTCTGCCCTTATTTTTCCAACTATGCTTTAAACAACTTCTTTATTTGGCTTCTTTTTATTTATTTGGGGTGTAAGAGAAGGTAGCAGGATATGCAAATATGGGGAGAAGAGAAGAGAAGAGAAGAGAAGAGAAGAGAAGAGAAGAGAAGAGATTAAATCCTCCTTGCTGCCATTTTCTTCTTGCTGCATCATCCTTCACACCACACTGGTGGGATATGAATTTAAAACTTCCATTTTCTTGTAGACTAATGATAATATATTTAATTATACTAGTCTAATATTTAATATTTCTTCTGACAGCAGATTGCATAAGGCATATGCAATTTGATTTAAAGAAAATTCTCATAAACAATTTTTTAATTTAAATAAAGGAGAAGGGAGGGAAAAGTATGTATTTCTGGAACAGGTTCAAAACTGGTACAAATAATTATTGTTTAAAAACCTTCCTTTTTGGAAACAGTGCTGGTCAGCCTTGTTTTCTTGTATTGTGTTGGTCTAGAGACAGCACAATGAAAGGTACTTGATACATCCTAGAACATGCTGACTTGTAAAATATGGGGGAACTTAGTGTCCTCTCATGTTGGAGCTGCTTCCATTTAATTGACAGGAAGCTTGTCACTGATAAAAATATCCTGGATTCTATGTCCGTAACCAAGATTCTTGTTGGATTTCCAAAAAGGAGGAGAGGAAGGAGAGAGGAAACAAAGCTACACTGTCATAAAATAAGGAACTGACTGAGTGCCTGCACTTCTGAAAGGAGAAGTCCCTTTCTTCTATAAACCTAAAACTTTGTTTTCATGTGTGAGTCTTTAAACCTAAAACTTTGTTTTCATCTGTGAATCTTTAAAACAGCCATAGGGAAAGAGCAGGTTGGATGGAGCTTTGAGCAACCTGGTTTGGTGGTGGGTGTCCCTTCCCATGGCACTAGAACTAGATGCCCATGGAACTAGATGGCCTTTAATATCTCTTCCAACCCAAACCACTTTACGATTCTATGACAATATGAGACTAGATGAAGAGATGCTCAAGAGAACAGAAAAATATCTTCACAGAATCACAGAATAGTCTGAGTTGGAAGGGATCCACAAGGATCATTGAGTCTGACTCTTAAGTGAATGGCCCATGCAGGGATCAAACCCACCACGTTGGCATTACTAGCACCCTGCTTTAACCAACTGAGCCAACCTCAGGGCTCGTAAGAACATAAAAACACGAGTCACAGCATAATCTGAAAACATTTAAGGACAATCACAGATTAAATCTCTTCCTCTGACACTCCACCTCCACTGCCAGTTTTCCACATTTTTTGTCAAGAAAAAGCATGGGGCTTTCTGACCCTTCACAGGAGCCTGCCATTTTAAGGTGGCTTTAGCCTATCTGGGATCAACATGCCAGTAGTTGGGGTCCCTCAGGTATCCCAGGAACTCCACCCTGTGCTGTTGAAAAGATCTGATTTCTGGGGTTTGACATGGAGTCACCACTGCTGCAAGTGACTCAGAACTTTCCTGGCATAGCCTGCTGCCTGTTGAGCACTGGAGAACATGAAGATGCCAAGAACACCATGAGACAGTTAACAAGCAGAGTATGCAGAACATTATGTGCAGAACCATGGAAAGTGGTCAGAGTACAGGAGAGACCAAATAGTATCACAAGATCCTCATAGCGTTTGCACCTGGTTCAGAAAGCACTTTTCCACTCATTCCCTTCTAGCATCCAGGAAGTGCAGACTTTCTTAGGATTTGCCAACTTCTTCTGATGATTCAAAACATGCTTTTTCAGTATCATGGCTCTTCTAGTGGTACCTACTTGGAAGGGGCCTCACTTCCCATGGGCATGAGAAGCACACACAGCTCCCGAGGAACAGAAAAAGTTATTCACCACATCCTGCTTTACTGTCCTGCCCAGGTCTTGGCTATCATTTCGTTATGGAAGCAGATGTCTCTGGGCCAGAGGGGCCATACTGTCCCATAATCGAGACCAAAGCAAGAGCCATGCCCCCATGTCTTTTTCTTTAGACAGATCGCTCCCACAAAAAGGAATTTTGACCTCTAAGACAAACGGCACCTGGCAAACCAAGCTGTCTCTGAGGAGTGGTAGCGCACTCTTGAGGCAGCAGAAGAACCAACAGTGGTGCTGACCTACCACCAGAATACAACTGGTAGACTGCCCCAGGCTCTGGGGTAGGCGAGTCCTACCCAGCTCATTTTGTGGGTGTCACAGACAGACATAGACTTTAAATGGGCTTGCTCTTCACACTCAGTTTCCAGAGTCAACTGATTTGTGTATTTAGTGACCAACTATTTCCCCCGATGGAGCTCCAGCACTCCAGTGCTTGGCCACTGCAAACTGTTTAAATGAACTAAGTCATGTGGTTTTGGATCACAGGGCCATTGTGTCCCACATGGCCACAATCCAGGTTGTTCTGGGATATTACTGCTGTTGATCATCTGATGTCCCTTGGGATATATGGTACATGGATAGGCTGTAAAGATTAGCCATATCTTACTAATAAACCCTAATATAATTGTGCAGTCCCCACTGAATGGCTCTGGAAGACCATAAAACCACAGAATGGTTTGGGTTGGAAGGGACTTTTAAAGACCATGTTATCGAACCTCCCTTCCACGGGCAGGAATATCTCTTACTAGATCAGGTTTCTCAAGATGGGAAGCAAGAGATCTTGAAGCAGCCTACAGTGCTGTGCTGCACTTCTACACATTGACCACAGCTTCCTGCAGGAATCTGAGGCTAATCTGCAGCTGATGGGGAGCCTGAAGACCAGGCTCTGTAACAGTCAGCCTTGGGCTTGAGGTGGTCCAACCCACCTGCCATGAAGCAGCAGGGCTGGGGCTGCTCTGCAAGGGATGACAGTGGGAGATCACATCACAGGACAGCCACCTCACCGACCAGGACACAGTACCCAAGCAGGGCAGTCTGGTGACAGTAGCAGCTGTTGACAGTCACAGTGATCACCAGAAACGTGAGATGGCAGGTCAGGTCCAAGTGGAATCCATGAAATTCAGGGAATAGAAGCTGCAGGATATAGGACCAGGTACATGCCTGCCAGCAACACAGCTCAGGAACGGACTGGAGGCCAAGGCTGGAGCAGAAAAGGAGCTACCCCTGCAGCCATGCTGGTGAGCGTACACCGATGTGTCTCTTAGGCTCCAGGTTAACTCCAGTGCAACTGAGAGAGGAGAATGTAACACAGACTAACCAAGCACAGGAACTGGCCCCAACCACCTTGTACCTTCTAACTGGAACATAAAACCCAGGCCAAATGTGTCTTGAGAGTGTTAATCTGACCACAGATTGATTTCACTGTCTCTTCTGGTCCTTCAGTCATCCATTCCTATGCCCATGACGAAAAAGTTGCACAAAGATTTAGGAAAACTCTTAAGGGTGGGAAAGGAGCAGAAATGCAGGAAATCAGGCCTGTGAAACCACCTGCTCTCACTCCATAACGAATAAGAATTGAGTATTCCAACTTCCTGATTAAAGGCAAGGACAACCTTTGTGGATTTTTGTTTGTTTTATTTCAAATAAAAGCCTTGTAAGTATACTGTGACCTGGGTTTTGATCCTAAGCAACAGCAAGAATGGTCTCTCTCTTGTGAAGTGCTAATGTGGAAATGCCTGAAATTATTTTGAATAGAAATTGCAGAATTCAGATATAAATTGTATTTCCTACCACATTACAAACTGCACTTTATAGGTAACACTGGATTTCAAAGCATGAAGAATTTGTAGCTACTCAATCTATTTTCACCCTTAAAATTTAACTGTATGGATTATGTGTGTTATAACCAAACAGAACAACTAACTAATAAAGATGCACCAAAAGAGAGGTAGATGAACAAAAAATATATGCCTTGCCCCAGACCAGCTTGAAAAAAAAAAAAATCACATTACTGTCATATGTGCACTCACTGCATTAGGAGAACATGAAGTTACCACTGAATTAAGCAAATTAAAATGTCTTTTTTGCCTGGTCCAGATTAAGACCTTTATAAAAAGTGTGCTATAATTTAGAATGAAATGTTAAATATAGGGAATATTATTTCAGTATCTACAAACCAGAAATTCCCAAAGTAAAATTGGATCTTCAAGCACTGCCGGTAATGAAGAAACATAGATTTCACCACTAACATTTTTGTCTGAGGTAGGCTGATATCCTTGGTGTTATTCTAGTCTCACTTCCTCCTGCTCACACACCTCTATGCTTTTTTGACACCCAGTGGGACTACACGATGCAACTGGACAAGCACAGTGAAAGGCCACTCATTTTAAAACCGTACCATTCATATGCCTAACAGCACCGTGTTTTTTAAATATGCACTTGGTTGGACTGTACAATTCCCTCCATACTTCAGCTGAGATAGCTCCTTTGCTTAAAAATTACTGATGACCATTTTAAATACCTAAAGCTGTGCGTGTCTTATCTGGACAAATCCACATCTTGTAAATTGAATCAGCCATACCATACAGTATTAAAGAAAAACATGCAGAAATTTTCCTAGTAAGTTACAGTCATTTAACTTTTTTCCAAGGCACAGTACACAAAAGAAGTCCTGCAATGGCAGAGCAGTCTACCACATGAAAATTTTAACCTTCTAATGACACAGTGGGAAACGTTTTGCTTCTTCTTTGTGCCAAGTGACATAAGGCAGCACAAGAAGCAAAACAAGGACATTCAGATATCCCTGGTTCTTCATCAGTCACAATGAATACTGGTCCCCTACACAAATGAGAGACACAGTGTTGGAAAATATAGGAACATAATTTTATTCTGTTAATCTGCGTATGTATTGGTACAGCTGTTCTGAGAAAGCTTCTGAAGAAAATTTTTCCTTAACTCTCACTCTCCCAGCTGCTCCCATTGTGTCCTTTAAGAGAGGATCTCGCACAATTTTTTCCATGGCGTCAGCGAATTGGGTTGGCAGAGGATCACACAAAAATCCTGTAACATTATGCAAGATTGATTCTAAAGGACCACCTGAATTAACTGCTATAACTGGACATCTCATATACATTGCCTCCAAAGGGACAATGCCAAAATGTTCATTGCTTGGTGTATAAAGCACACATACAGAGTTACTAAAAAGAGAGATTTTCTGTTCATCTGAGAATGATCTCAGAAAAGTCACATGGTCATTAACACTAAGTTTGGCTGCAAGTCTCCTCAGCTCTTCATAGTGCTCCACGTTCTCCAGAACTCGTTTATCATAACCACCTGCCATAACCAGGTGAACTTCATCCCACTCATGAGAATCAAGCCTCCCTCGAAGTTCGTGCAAAGCTTCGAGAGCCAATGCTAGATTCTTTTTCCTCTCATACCTATTAATGGAAAGAAACAAGAACTTTTTCTTTTTCGGTATCAGGTCAGCTATGTCTGCAGGAACAATTTCTTCAAAGCTACTGATGTTGAGCGATGGGTAGAGGACATCTGGGTTTATATGAGATAGGGACTTAAACGTGTCTTTGAACACGCTGGCAGTAAACTCGCTGTTCACAACGATACAGTCTGCCATGCCAGTCGTGTACTCTTCCAGCCAGTCAAGTGGCCATCTGTAGAGGCGCTTTAGGAAAGATTCTCTCTTGGTCAGAAGTTGATCAGGAAAGTGACAGTAAAACAAAACCTTCTTACGGGTTCTGGCCAGTCTAAGTACAGGAATGCAGGCAGACACCTAGTGCAACCGGAGAGAGGGGACAATAGGAGAGGTTAATTATTTGTGACAGTGCCACCAGTGTGTACGTGTGATTTCAAACCCATGCTCTGGGACTGAGTGCTTTGCAAGCCAAGTGCCTTCTCCCTTCTCCCCTCCACAAGCACATCAAGTTGTACACCCTCATCCAGGACCCCTTGTTGTGGCCCTATAATTTCTCCCTGAATAAAGCACCCTACTCCCCACCTAAGCCCCATCATGCCCCAAGACTTCTCCAACCACCTCCTCCTGCCACTACCACGGGTGCTGGGAGCAAAGCCCAAGGGGCAGTGGAATCCTTTCCCTCCAGCTGCTCCAGAATGTAAGAGAGAAATTGCAAAACTGATGTGGAATACATCAAGATTATTGTAATTCAGGATATTCTCTATATACTTTCAAGCCTAATCAGCAAGAAAGGACACCCAATCAGAGGACCAGGCAGCAGCTAGCATTCCTTAGTCAACAACATCCTGGAACTAACAAGCCTTAAGGACACAGTAAATCAAGATGTTGATTTGTGTCTATGTACACACTGCTAACTTCGCAAAATACTCCAGGTCCATGTATCGTATAGCTAAACTGTGTTCATTATAACACTAGAAAACACACCTACAGGTCAGAAATACCCCTGCTCAGGTGAAGACTGTTTCCCTGAGCACGTGTAGAAGTGAACTGGGTTATGCAACTTGTATAGAATGACAGAATCAATTAGGTTGGAAAAGATCTCTGAGATCATTGAGTCCAAACGATAACTCACCACTACCCTGTCAACTAGACCATGGCATAAAGTGCCATGTCCAGTCCTTAAATATATCCAGGCATGGTAACTCCATCACCTCCTTGGGCAGTCCATTCCAATGTATAAACACTCTCTCTAAAGAAATTCTTCCTAATGTCCAAGCTGAATCTCCCCCGGTGCAGCTTAAGACTATGTTCTCTTGTCCTGTCACTAGCTGTCAGGAAGACCAACCCCCCCACCTGCTAGAACATCCTTTCACGCAGATGTAGAGGGTGATAAGGTGACTCCAAGCCTCCTTTTCTCCCAGCTAAACACCCCAGCTCCCCCAGCTGCTCCTCCTAAGATTTGTGCTCCAGATCCTCCCCCAGCTTCACTGCCCTTCTCTGGAAATTATTAACCAATCACAACATAATGAGAGACTGCACTTGGAAAGTTACTAACTCTGAATTTCTGTGTATAAAAAATGGTACAGAAAGCCTGATGGGGTGTCCTTGATTTGTCGAACACCAAGGAGCAGCCAGGCTTGCACAGCTCTGAAATGAACAACTGATGTTTCTCTCTTGAGTGTATCATTATTGGCTTGTTGCACTCCACATAATGAATCAGATTTTGTGGGGATTTGATACTCCAGGGCTCTGGAGCATCTATCTTATGAGAGACTGCAGGAACTGGGCCAGTTTAGTTTAGGGAAGAGAAGACTGGAAGGGGATCTATTAATTCATATAAATATCTCTAAGGTGGGTGTCAAGGGGATGGTGCCAGACTCTTTTCAGCAGTGCCCACTGACAGGATGAGGAGCAGTGGCCATAAACGAGAACACAAGAACTTCTACATCAACATGAAGAACTTCTTTACACTGAGTGACAGAGCACAGGAAAAGACTGCCCAGGGAGGTCGTGGAGTCTCCCTCTCTGGAGACATCCCAAACCCACCTGGACGCGTTCCTGCGTCACTTGCTCTAGGTGACCTTGCTTTGGCAGGGGATTTGGAGTAGATGATCACCAGAGGCCCCTTCCAACCCTAAGAATTCTGTGATTCAGTGAAAAGCAGCCCACAGCCTCCCCGCCTCCCGTCGGGCCAGCGGCAGCAGCGGCGCTCCTGCTCCCACGTCCATGTCCGTCCCCGCACCTGGTCGCACACGAAGGCGTCGAAGGTCTCGCCGCTGAGCAGCAGCACGTAGAGCGCCACGAAGGCCATGCGCAGGGCCGCGCACAGGGCGTGCCCGCGGCCGCACAGGCTGCGCGGGAGCCACCCGCCCGCCCGCCGCACCGCCAGCCCGCGCGTCTCCGCGAAGCACCGCCCGGGGTCGTAGTGCGCCGTCCAGATCTGCACCCGGCAGCCCCGCGCCCGCAGCGCCAGCGCCGCGTCCACCACCAGCCGCTCCGCGCCGCCCAGGCCCAGGTCCGGGTGCAGGAACAGCACGGACGGACCCCCTCCTCCCGCCTCCTCCTCCTCCTCCATGACGGCTGCCGCGGGGACGGGGGCGCATGCGCAGCCCGGCAGCCCCGGCGGGACACGTCAGCCTCCCTTCCCTTCCTGCCGGGCCTTCCCGCCCGCCCCGCCCGCCGGGCGGCCCCGGCGCTGCCCGACGCGTCGTTCCCCGCGGTCCCGCGCCGGCCCGGCCGCTGCGCAAGGAGGGGGCGCGACTGAGGTGTCACGGGCGACAGCGGTCTCGGAAAGCGGCCGCCGAGCGAGGGGTGTAGCGACAAGGGGCTGGTGTTGCTCAGGCATTATCCTGGGAAGCCGCATGGTCCCGGGATGCGCGTCGCGGGGGCGGAGCCTGATGCGGGCAGGGACGTGGCCGAAGCGGCTGTAGCGGAGCGTGTGTGAAACCACGCCGAGCTCCAGCCAGCGCCGCCGTCATGGTGAGGGGCTGCCCGGGGCGGGGGGCGGCTGAGGCGGCCCTTCCCTGCCGGCAGTGCCCGCCGTCTCTCACCCCCTCCCGCTTCTCTCCTCTCTCCGCAGCCCGGGCCCAACCCCAGCGCCACCAGCGTCGGCTCCTCCGGCCGCTCCCCTAGCAAGGCTGTGGCTCCCCGCGCCGCGGGATCCACCGTCCGGCAGAGGTGGGTGCCCGCCGTGGCTCCCTAGTGGGGGCAGCTCTTGCCTCCGTCGTGCCTTCTGCTTGCCGGGCTGCCCGGGCCGCCCGGGCCGATGCCTTCTGCTGACGTGGCAGCACAGACTGATGCGAGTCCAGAGGAGGGCAACGGAGCTGGGGAAGGGTCTGGAGCACGAGTGCTATGAGGAGCGGCTGAGGGAAATGGGGGTGTTTAGCCTGGAGAAGAGGAGGCTCAGGGATAAACCTTTTCACTCTCTACAACTACCTGAAAGGAGAGTGTACCCAGGTGAGAGGGTCATTCTCTTCTCCCAGGCAACTAGTGACAGGATAGGAGAGCACAAGTCTTAAGCTGTGCCAGGGGATGTTTAGTTTGGACATCAGGAAGAATTTCTTCACAGAAGGGGCAATTAGACATTGAAATGGACTGCCCAGTGAGGTGGTGGAGTCACCGTCTCTGGAGGTGTTTAAGGGAAGACTGTATGTGGCACTTTGTGCCATGGTCTGGTTGACGTGGTGTTGGGTCACAGGTTGGACTCGGGTCTTTTTCCAACGTAATTGATTCTGTGAAGTGTATTGTTTCTGCCGAGTCTCTTGGGCTGTTTGGTCCTAGAAGCTAATGGAGTACTAACATGTTGTTCGGTCTTTGTTTCCTTCTGTTGTCTATTAAAGGAAAAATGCCAGCTGCGGGACAAGGAGTGCAGGCCGTGCCACGTCCACAGGGACTGGTGGGATGTGGCGGTTCTACACTGAGGACTCTCCAGGGCTCAAAGTGTAAGTTGGATTAATGGGTAGTGGCAGGCTTGGGAGCTGTAGAGTTCCCTTGCTTATGTAGTCTTGTAGTCTTTGAATTAATAATAAATTCTCAGTGTTCTGGTGTGCATGGGAAAACTTGCTGGGTTGATGGCTAGGATGACATATTTAATCTGTAACCCCAGAGAAGTAGCTTTTAATGTTACAATGGTTTTTAAAAGGTAGGTGCAAGTTATATTTTGTAATTGCCAAAGCTTACCCTAAGTGGTCTTGGAAGACTGTGAGCATCACTTTGAAGTTGAGAAACATCACTTGCCTCAGTGAATTTAGGCATCTATGGTCATGCTTTCATTCTCTTTTAAGTAAAAATTTTGGGGTTTGTTTTACAGTAGCTGTGTTGTGACCCTGTGCACCCCTTGAAAATACAATATAACTGATATACCATATGCTTGCATAATCTCTGGTGTTTTTATTAAAAAGCTGCAGATAAATTACTTTAGCTGAACTTGCCTGCCAAATAGCATGCCAGTACCTTGTCTATCTCCGTTTTTACAAGATGAATATTCTAAGATTATGGTCAAATACCTAGTAATATCCCTTAAACTATAAAGAGAGCCTAAGTTTTTACTTTTTTGACCAGTTTGAGTCATTTGGATGACTTTCCCAAACAAACTTTGCAGCCCAATATTTGGGTAACAAAGGTGTATTTCAGCTGATGAGTGCCTCCTAAGTTATATCCCAAGAAGGAATTCGTGCTTATTGTAGAATTACAGTTCGTGACCTCTTGTTCTTACTGGGTTGAAAAGTCTTGAGGTGCTCAGGGCTGACCCTGTTGCTTGGGGTTTTTTCTCAAATCTATTAATATTTTCTTTTGAAGTTCTTTAAGAGGGCTGCTGCTGGCTGCAGAAACAGAACACTTGGGGAAGGGCTGGTTATATGCTGCTTAGTGATTGTTCCATGAGTAATCCTTCCTTTGAAGTTGTCTTATGTGTTTTCATTTTCATATGTGCTTGACACTTCAAAAAACAAAATGTATCCAGCAAACCACTAAAGTAGTGCAGTTCAGCCTTGCTTACTGCATTCTGAGTGCGGAAAGGAGACAAGGCAAAAAAAAAGACAATAAGCAGCAATAGTGTTCTAGAGCAAATCTGTGCAGATAGGCAGGGCAACTGTTTTCTCTGTTGTTTGGTCTACTAAAGTTCAATTAAAAAATTCAGTTAAGCCAAACAATAAGAACCAGAAGGGCGTTAGGATTTTTTTTTAATAGACTTGTGATACAAGCTTTAACAATTTTGCTAGGTTTCCTTGTGAATCCTTTGATTTCACTTTTGGTGCTGAATGGCCATTTAGTTCTTATCTTCAGTGCAAGCAGATCAGTAAAGAGATTTTCCCATCTATTTATGTTGCAACACAGTGGTTCCCAATTTTAAGGTTTGGAACACTGGGAGTGTTTTTTTGAAGCTACTTTGGGTAACTGTATGCTCAGGCTTTTAATGGAAGAATCAAATCTGTAAAAGTGAGTTGCTTTTACGAATCACTCCATAATATATATAACATTTTCTGAGCCATGGGTTGGTAGCAACTTTCTTGCTTACAGCTTTCCATGTATTTTTCTAAATTTTTTTTTTCTATATCAACCAATTGTTATTATCTTTGTCGTGTTTAGTAGACTTTAAAGTGAGAATGGGTTATTGAGGGTTTGTGATTGCCTTGGTGAAGTGCTTCAGCTGAAACTGTTTTTAGAAGTGGTTGTGATCACTACTGCATAAAGCAATGTGAAAGCTTAGCCTGGTAGTGGTGGTGGGTGGGCTTTTTTGGCGTTTTTTCATATTGTTTAAAATGCAAGCTCTTAAAATTGCTATGAAAAATACATAAAACCGCCTGAAGACAGGCTAATTCATACTGGCTACAATGAGGGGAATTCTGCTCCAGATAAAAAAGTTTTTGTATTTTTATGTTGTGTAGAATTATGTTGATGCATTGGGTATTTTGTATCTGTATTCAACATCCAAAATAATAAATATGTTGAATAGGCAAGTTGGTTCCCCTCAAGAAAGTTCCTTTATTTGCATTACAAGATGCTTCAAGATGTGTATGCCTTTAAAAACAACTATTAGCAAAAGGGAATTGTGGGGGATTTGGTTGAGAGTGGGATATGATATTTTTTCTCTTTAAAGCTTGGAGATTACATGCTTTGAAAAGAAAACTAAACCAAACTTTTCCTCTTTTTGGGTCACTTGGTAGCTGTGGTTCCTGTATCTTGTCTTGAGCTTTCCTGCTTAAAGAGCTATAGGCAGCATTTCTTGTGGGTAGAAAGTCAGTCAAATTGGGCTTGTGCCCAATGTGCAGCCTTATGACAGACATTCTGAGAATGCACAGTACCAAATCTTTAGAGGTGTCTGAATCCATTTATTTTTTTGTGGTGGGCTGAGCAGATGCAGGTGTGTGGAGGAGAATCGCAGGGTTTCAACAGGTTTTCTTTGGGACTGGGGCAAATGAGATATGTGTGTCAGAATTGGAGAGCTGATTATTCTCTAGGGGTTCAATGTCATCTGCATGTTTAAAAAACACACTGAATATACAGTCAGTCCCCACTGTTTATTTCCATGTAGTTCTGTTCTGATTATTGGTGCTCCTTTGTTCCTGAATGTCTTTGGCAGAGCGCAGCTTACCTATTCCTACTGCTAAAGGCTCAAATGAATTAAGTAGTAATTCAGATACAGTGTGAGGACTTTCTGCACCTAATATAATTATGATTTATACTATGTAGCATATAAACTTACATGCATAAATATATAAAAATAAATATAAATTATAAAGGAAATATATATATATATTTATATGTATAAATATATATAAAATGCTGGGGTTTGAGAATTGCATTCTATTGCTCAGTGAAAGATAGCCCTTGAAGGGGTTGCTTACGTAGTCACCATGTATGTGGACTTTGTTTATTTTGTTATTGGCTTATTTGCTAAATGCTTTATGTCTGTGTTCAGGGTTCTCCATACCAAAATAAGTATAATAGATAATAATTGAGGTTTAAAACTCAATGTAAGATTACAGTTGTGAACATTTGAAGTATGTGGATCATGATCTTGTAGAAAAATACGACAGTAAACTCTTTGAATCCCTTTTCAGTTTCCTTTTTTTTACTTTGTATTCAGGTAGCATTTACATGCTTATAATCAGTACCCTGGAGGGTAACACAGGCTGGATAACAGATTTCCCAATAGCATGTTGAAAATCAGAAATGAGATTGTTGTATGAAGTGAGTGGTATGAAGGAGTGTTGAGTGTGTGTAGTCATGTAATTGTTGTATCTCAGAACAGCATGAAACAGCTGATTGAAGCTATCAACATGCACCCTAAGATTAATCTGGTTTTTTAAAACATCACTATACAATTTCTAAACAATCTATAAAAGTAACAAGGAAAAAAATACTAGTTTATTCATTTGAGGTAAAGATTTAATGATGGAGCTTTGCCACTTGGTGTATGTTTTTCAAGAAAGCAGAAGTCCTCTCACCCACTGCTGCCATTGTTTTCAAATGAAATAAAACCCCTAAAATAAAACAGCTAATGAGAATTTTATGCCAAAATTTTAGTAGCCGCTAGAGGACTCTGTTGGTTTTTGCATCGGACTGCATCTCTGCTCAGGTGGCTATCTGAGTTGTAAACACAGAGGATATTTTTCCAGAGACTGTGAAAACAGTGATGCATAATAATGAACCATTAATGGCTTTTTAAACAAGTGAGGTTTTTGTTACTCTCTTGTGCTTTTTAATGTACATTTAGGGTGTGTAGAACTGTCTTTAAAAACAGTGGCAGCAGCAGCAGTTTTTGATAGAGATGGCTATCTCATTTCTATGGGCTTTAAGGTATTTCTGTGGGAAGGGGAGTTTTCTTGTATGATTTCTTATGAGCTGATAAGCTCACTTGGCTGATAATGACTGGCCTTTGGGCAAGACAGGCTTCTTTTTTATGTTAATGTATTTTCTCTTTATTTTTAGTGGACCTGTTCCAGTTTTGGTCATGAGTCTTCTTTTTATTGCTTCTGTGTTTATGCTGCACATCTGGGGCAAATACACTCGTTCCTAGACTCAGCTGCCAACTTAAAGCATACATCTTGGACCAAAACTATGGTGGATCCTGGTTGTTCTTGGAGAGAGACTGGGGAAGCTTCCTGTCACCTGTTGAAGTCCTGTCAACTTTGGCTATAATACCGAATTAATTTCTCAATTCGCTACTTGGGCAGCTTTAAAGCCTGTCATGGGTCATTTTATATTTGTATCTGTACACTTAGAATACAGGTATTGCAATAAAAGTTGTATGTGGAAATAGAAAGAGTCTTAACTGTATTTTTTCCTCTTCCAGCATACCACAGCTAACACATGATACTTGTGGTTTTCGTATATAATCATATTTCTGAGTAAACGCTATTTGACAGTTCAGACCAGATTCTCCCATCTCTACATTGCTATGTAATTTTATGCTAGAAGATCTTTTTTTTGTGGATGGAAGAGACAAAATCAGGTTCTCAAACATGAGAAGGTAACCAACGTCCTTGTTGAAATAAAACTGAGGTACTGGGGCTGACGTGGTTATATTCTTCTGTTAACTCCCAAAATATAGCTGTATTTATTTAATTTATTTCCTTAATGCAAGTTAAGCTTTACTCAGTGCTCATTATACATAAAAGATATATAAGTATGCTTGTTTTTTCAAACTGCACTTGAGGAACAACATGAACTGGTACCTAACTGATTTTAAAAAGAATAATTGCACAGCTGTCAAAGACATTTTTCACCCTCAGTCACATGGTGTGATTCTTGGGACTGTCCTGTGCAGGGCCCGGAGTTGGACTTCAGTGATCCTTGTGGGTCCCTTCCAACTTAGGATATTCTGTGATTTGATGACTGGAGGTCCAGACTCTTTCAAGGAGAATTAAATGGAATGGGAGGACTGGAAAAGCAATGACTACATTTTAAGTAACAGGACATGCAAATAGGCTGAGATACAGCTGAGATACATGCTTCAGATAATCACTCCAGTTCTGGATGTTCTTTATTTTCCTTTTGAACAGTCAGACAGCTTTCCCTTCTCTTTTTAAAGATATCTACATATCTGTGCATTAGCATTTCTCACTGCTAATATGGTCTTGAAGTTGAATAGAATTATTTTAGCCTGCTGTTCATATCAAGTCCTGGTTGAGTATCAGTTTATCTTGGGAAAACAATATTCTTGGTTATGCAGCCTTGATAGAAGTGCCAACTGCATGTTGTAGAAGCAGCCTCCCTTACCAGCTTCCTTAAAGCAGTTCTTAAATTAGCATTACTTCTGAAGAGACCAAACTGTTCAGAACAAAAACAATAAGCAATGTGGTCTTGGGGCTACAGAGATAATTGTTTTGAGCTGTGCTTATGCCGTAGTACCCAGTATAAATGTGGAGGGAAAGATAGAAGACTTGGAGCAGAAACTGAAAATTGTCTTAGAAAATGTAACAGTAGGAAGGTTATGTTTTCAGAGGTTTGGAAGTTGAGGAACAGGGAATTTTGGGGACTCAAAGGCAGTGGGGTATCAGAACACTAAATTGATGGAAACTGATACAAATAAATCATGTATCAAAGGGGAAAGGATCCATAAATCATTTACCTCTACGCATATGGAAGGAAAGTTAAACCACAAGGGAAAACAAAGTAAGTAGGGGGGTTAGCTCAGCACTTCAAAAGGCAGAGATAAGGATCTCTCCCTTAAATGCTTTGCTTAGCAAGAAAATAAAATCTGCACAGTCAGCGATTTCATCTTAAGGCAAGGAAATGCAGAGAAGACCAAATGCAGGTCAGTTGTTCTGCTGACCATGTGAACAGACTGTGCTAATTTGTGGTGCTCAAAGGAAAAGGAATGGAATACTCTAAAATAGTGTAAGGGTAAGGAATAAGGAATAACAGTAATATCTAAGTAGGTAACCTCTTCTCTACTGTTTTTTCTAATACACTGTTTGACTGTTTTCTAATACAGCAAGAAACAATTTTCTTTGAAACACTTCTGTTCCCTAAAAGCTGCTTTCCCACATCAAGTAATTCCATTTAAAGCCCTCCACATATTTTTTCTTTTTTGGTGTCCTGCTGTTTCTAAAGACCAGCATTGGTGATGACCTTGGAAAAGTGATGAGCGGAAGGCTTATTGCTGTACAGCCTTTTGATAAATTTTTAGTACATTTAAATACATATTAATACATTTAATTCAACTGAGTATAAAAGTGTTGACTATTTTGATAGGGCTGTCCTTGCTTAAATATTTTGTTTTCTAGAATGGCCTGTGTCATGGATTTTTGTATGCACTGTCAAAAGAGTCTAATGTCTCTAGTTTTGCACAAATTACTTCCTACCCTTTCTTGGCTTTATATTTTGTGTCAGCTTACCTCTGGTGATACTTTAGTTGGATTCAGCTAGCTGAAACATCCATAGTTTTATATTCGTTGTACTTCATTAAAACCCAGATACTCTATATTGTATGTTTTCAAGTTGGGCTTATTTTAATTATTAACATGGATGTGTTGGATATTCATGCTCATATGCTTAGTATTTCATGTACACGAGTTGTAGTGGAGTCTTGCAACTGATGTTTATCAAACTTCAGCTCCAGAGAGGTACAGGTAAAGAAATGCAGGTGGCAAAGACTTACCAGAATTCTGGCTAATAATGAATGTGAAATTCTGTTTGACCTGGGTGAATAAATTACAGCCATACTGATAAACAGTAGGTAATCTGTGATAGAGAAAGCTAGTCTTTCAGTAATAGGTAGAAAAGAAGAAAGGACAGTCATTTGAAAAGCTTTGTATCAGGTGACTATGAATTAGTAAGGCTTTGGATTTTTATGCCTACTGGTATGTGATTGGAATACAAGCTCGACTGAGCTGACTGTTGTAAATATCTTTACTTAAGTGCTGCAGAAGGCTCTTAAGTCCTCAAAGATCTTTACTTTGTCTCCTTAACAATAAAGATTCAAGATATCTGGAAGAACTTGTATTTCCATAGAAGAGATGATAAAGTACTAGAATCTTTTATCCTTGATTTAAAAAAAAAGTATTTACAACCTCAGACTCCATTATCCCTCAACTGAAGAAGGGGTTTATAAGGAGATGGTTCTGTTGCACATGAGTCCATCTGTGTCTTAAGGCTTCCCTCCCCCTCCCAGCAACAGGTCTGAGTATGTAAGCAGCTTCAGCCTAATTTGCCAGAGACCTAGAAGTTGAAAGACACCATTCTTGAGGGTTGGATGGACTAGGTAACTGGTGGTCAATGCTCCTTCTGCGCAAAAGCCTCGCTCGTGTTACCTAGGAAGAAAAGGGGGAGAGAGTCTTCTTCCTTTATGAAAGGAAAATTTTTGTCTTTGCTCTTGCACCTATTTGCACACTGTAGTCAATCACCCATGAGCTACTGATCTGTAGGTATGTGGGCTTTGTTAGTTCCAGTGTTTCAGAATTGCCTTTCACTTTTGCCATCTGTTTAGAAGCCAGATGTACTGCACAACACACACACACACACACATGCTCTTTCCATTGGTTTTTGTTTGGTTTTTTTCTGGAGAAAGAGATGACTTCAAAGTCTAACTTGTTACATACTTCCTGCTGTAGTAATAAGGCTGCATTGGCATCTTTGTATTAGCTGTTGATAGAGATGTGTTTCAGAGAAGGCTCTTTTCTAGACATGGCACTGGTAATATACTAAGAATATTAATGATTCTCAGCTTAAGATCTCTGAGGAGGACTCTTGCCTTTTGGCTCTTTTTTTTTTTTTTTTGAGGGGAAACTTGTACAGCATTTGTGATTTCTGCTTTGATTTCAGAAGTTGCTGAAAGGAAAGGCAGGCAAAGCAAGAGCAGGTGTGAAGTTACTGAGTATATCTCATCCCTGACATGTATTGTTATCTTCTCTTCTTCCTTCTGTGGTTTAGTTATCTCTTTTTCTCTGGAGGCCTCTGAAGATACTGAATTGTGCCATGTAGTAGGATAAGGCTCTGATGCAGAGATATGCAGGTAGTAACAATAACGAACAGAACAGACCCATTTTACTTAAGTCAAAAAATCCAAGTTCAGACGTGGATCACCACAGATTTGATACCACTATGGCACATTTGGCAGCAGGTTGCAAATAATTATCCTTGTTTCTTATTTTGAAGGATTTTTCACATGGCTTCCTTTCAGAATAGTATCAGCGACTTTTTGACCAAACAAAAATTGAGGAATTCTTTGAAGTTACACGTTTATTTCATAAAATAGAACTAAGCAAAGCTTCCCATGCACTGCTTCCTCCAAAGAGCTTCTTGTCTTAAAAAAGTGAAATTCCAGCTAGTTTAGTGTGATTTTTTTTTTTTTTTTTTGGTTCAAGCATTTATCACTGAGTAAATATACTGACCTGGTTTTCTTCTCAGATACTATAGAGAGATAGAAAGTGTGTTTACAAATGCTGCAGAGCTAAGACATTATCTCAGTGAAATGCTTCCAAAATCAGAACTAAATTTGTGGTTAGTATGCTGTGGTTTCAGAGGGGCTGCATTCCCAACATTGCTTAATTATCAAACACTATTCTGTAGACCTTCCAGTTTATTAGCTACTGTTTTGATTGTTTTCCTGGTAAGGTAATAGGAAAAGAACCTAAATTCCCAAGATCGGCTGGTAAGTAATATTACTCCTGTCTTACATAAATGCTCCATGCAGTTAGAGTGTGACATTTGTTGTAGTCAGTGAAGGAGAGCATATGTGTTCCTCACCTGAGGAAGACAGCTGTGAGGGAGAAAACGTAACTGCATGATACAACTGCACAGAAGTTTGTAAAGGACCAAACTATTGTAATTCAGTGTGAATCTGAACCTGATGCAGTTGTGGGGTTTGGTAGACGTCACTTTCTAATTTTGTTCCATTTTTGTTTCCATATTCCTTCCTTTACTTCAAAAAGTAAATGATGAATAAAATTAATTAAATGTAATATTAAATACCTTTTTAAAATTAATATGTTTAACTTTCTTTAATCTCAAAGCAATTAAAAAAATTCTTAATGATTTTTTTGTTTGATTGAAATTATAATGAAAAGTAATTGCAAATGCCAACATTTTCCATGAAATGGAAATTCAGATTGAAACCTGCACTTACCACTAGATAGCTACGACAGTGTGAAATAGTATTGGAAATATGGGTATATGTCATAGCAAAATGCACTTTGGTAGGAACTTGATGATGTAATCATCAAGGCTTGATCAGGTTGCTGAGGGCCTTGTGCAATTGCATTTTGAGAATCTCCCAAGGAAAGGGTTTCTCTGAGTACCCATCCCTGTGCTTAAGCACTCTCTGGTGAAGATACTGTTTGTTGTATCCAGTTAGAATTCCTTTGTTGGACCTTGCAGTGATTGCCTCTTGCTGTGCATTGCAGGGAGGGCTCTAGCTCCATCTACTCTCTAACCTTAGGTGAGGGCAGCAGCTTGTTTTACCCTCAGCCTCTTGAGCTAAACAAATATGGTTGTCTCTGTCCCTGTGTGTCATGTGCTCAAGCCTCCCATCATCTAAATATCCCTCTTCTAGATTCTCCAGTTTGTTAGTGTTTCTTTTGCACTGGGGGCACAAAACTCAGTTTTCCAAATGAGTGTGTAATAAAGGAGTATCTTTAGGAGAGCTTCGCTTGACATGCTTGTTGTGCATCTTGCTCCATGGTTAGCCCTCTGTCTTGGTGTGACTTTATGATGTGTATCCCCTATCATCATCATCATCATCACCATCATCATCACCATCATCATCATCTTTCACTGGGCAATCAGTTTTGGTTGTGTGATTTTTTCTCATGGTAGGAGCAACTGTCATTGGCAACAGCCACCTTCCTCTCTGCAAGGGTGTGCCACTGGTTCATGTCCAGTGTGTCCACTGTGACATTCTGTGCAGAGCTGCTCTCTGGAGAGTCAGGCCATGTCTCACTGCATGGAGTTCATCATCCAAGATACAGGACTTAACATTTGTCTGTCCTGTACTTCAGGAGGTTTTGGTTGGCTCATTTTTCCACACTGCTAGGGTCCCTGAAATTGCAGTGCTCTTCTCCATCAGCTACCACTTTGTGAAATTTGGTGTCCTCATAAACTTGCTGAAATGCAGATAATGAGACCAATTGCCTTCCTGCCAGCAGCACGACAGTGAGTTTGCATCACTGCAGGATTACTTTAGGCTTCTGTCCCTGTTTATGACCATCCTCAAAAAACCTGATATGTCTGGGCTTGAGTGTAAATCTGGCACTGAGATACTGAATTTCACATAAGGACAGGCTCCAGCCTCATGCATGGAGGATGCAAGTGAAAACTCAGACGTGCTTGAGAGTGCCTTCCCAAAATTCACTAGGCACTGTTCCCAGGCCTTCTGCTTATTCATTTCTCACTCACCACCTGTGCATTCAGATCTATCTGCTGGCTCATAAACTGATTTATATAAAGTTCTAACTTCTCAATAGCCTGCACCATTTCTGTTATGTGTAGATCTCACACAGACTATACTAGAAGATGCCTAGAACATGCACTAGGTGGCCAGAGCAACACATAAAAGTTAATTTCTGGTATGATTTCAGTTGAAAAGTGTGTTTTTCTGAATTTCCTCTTAGCATTCCGAGTGAATCCAGAAGAAGGAAGAAAACTTCCAAGTATATACTCACCCTGTATTCTTTCTCCCCTTGAACTGACTAATTCTGTGAAAGGAAAAGGGGCTCCAGGAATACAACTGTAACCATTCTTCCAGGCACTTCTTTGCCAGTAAAATGGATCTTTAAGATATTTTGCTAAAATATGTTAATGCCACTGCATACCTGTGTGATACCTGTGTGTCCAAGTGCTCCATTTGGTGGACAGCTTCTCTTCCTCTTGTCTCCACACAGATTCTTAGGTAACTTTACCAGTGATCCTGTTTCCCATCCCTCTTGTCTGCTCTCTGGCTTAAGAGCCTCTGGCAGGCTCATTGTTTGTTGGGATAAAAGTCCTGGTTCTTTCTCTTGGAACATTTGTGTGTCCAGAGTCTCAAGGCTGAGTGGTTTTCTCCTCATTCTCAAGACAGGAGGCTAAAAGCATTGAGGAAGAACTGTCTTCATATAATGCCAGGTAATTGCCAGTGCTGACCAGCCAGGTCCCGGGTAGTGGCTGAAGCGTGGATGTTTTCCAGGGAGTTTGGGTTAGAATGTTTACAACTGGCTTATCTTTGCCATATAGACATCAAAGCTGAGTGGGAGAAAATAATATCTATGTCTCAAAGTTCACTTTCCCTGCTCTTGCAGGCAATGCAGCATTAAAGCATTTTACAGACTAGTCAAACTCCACAATTTAAGATTTATGAACTTCCCATGTCTTCTCTGGGAAGGCACACTGGAATAAGTACAGGAGTTATCTACCTCCCTGTATAAAAAGGCACCTCTTGGTAGTGAAGTTGTAGGTGTAGTCATGCCAGGTTTAGTAAAATCTGTAGCTGATTCACAGGCAATGTAAATACGCCTGTACTTCAGGAAGATGGTGTTGGTGGAAGTCTGTGCCTTACCCCTACAATGCATGAGCATCAGGTAATGAAAAGATATCTTAAAAAGCCGCCTACTCACCATGTTGTGTAGAAAAGTGCTGTGAGACAGTTGTATTCATGCTCCAAAACCTGTTCCTCCACCATCTACTGTAAAACAGTGGCTTTCAGATAATGCTGAAGTTGGGAACAATACTGCTACTGATAATTCATGGATCAGATTGCAAGGAACTTTGTCATAAAAACTGGCATACATTCCAAACACAGCATCCTATCTTACTCTAAGTGTCTTTGTGAAGTACCCAACTGTGAAAAACCTGCAGAGGCAGATTAATGTGGGAGAGTGATGGCACCATGGGTTCTGGCATTCTAGTGTAACTCCATTGTGCTGTTGTAAACCAGCACATGCATGGAGTCAAAGCTGTACTTTAGCATACAAAGTCCCATTTTTTCACTGTACATTTAACACCATCACGTCCTGGATTTGAAAGTGTAACTGCAATGCCTAATTAGCACGCCCATGCTAAATATTTCCAGTACCTTCTGTGACAGAAGAGCTTTCATGCAGTGCTTCCCATCCTACATTTCCCTTCTCACCCTCATTTGATGCTGCTGGGTAAAACCCCTATAGCACTAAGAACCACTGCTACTTACTAGCTATTAGTAATAAGCTATACCACCATCATTTCATTATTCACCCAGTTTCCTGCCTTCAAACTTTGGCCAGACTAACCCCTCAAGTTCTTTTCTGTTTTAAGAAATCATAACACTTCTGCTCACCTCCTGATAACCTCCTGAAAAGTAGCAGTTGCTACTTTGTAGGAGGGCATCATTCGTGTGTTAATGGTGTGAGGTGGTTGGAACTAGACGTTTTTTAAGGTCCCTTCCAATCCCAGCCATTCTGCAGCTCTGTGATTCTATGTAGCTCAAGTTTGGATGTAGTTCACTGAAGAATTGACTTGGTCTTGGTCTTTGTTGGTCTTGCACAGGCAAGACCTTTTTCTTGCTGAGAAAGGCAGTAAACATAGGTCATGTTCTTTGTTGCTGTGTGTGATATAAAGCTGTTTACATCAAAGCAATGCCAGTGCTTTGCTCCAGCTTTCATTTCCACACTGCATCAGTGCCACTCCCAATTTCTTTGTGTATGTGCCCACCTTCATTCATTGCCAGAAAGCACTGCATGGATTTCTGCTGAGGGGATCTAGCGTCATCCTGCCTTTTCCAGGAAAAAAACAAATTTACATGAAAGCATTGAGTCGGTCCCACCTTATGACATTTGCTTCTAAAACTGATCTCTGTGCATTAGGGGGTGTGTTCTTTTGTCACATTAAAGAAGAAGAAATAATAGTGTTTGTCTCAGGCCAGACTTGCTGAGTTGGGCTGAACCTTGAATATATGTATTTTCTATGAGATGTATGCTGTCCTTGCATGGAAGTATTGTAGAAATGAAAGAATTTAATCTTCTTTTGTATAGCAATTCAGTGACACAGGTCAGGCTGGAATTCAGGATTTCTGGGGTCCTTAAGTTACAGATATTCCTCTATGTAATGCTGTGCTTGGCATAAAAGTATAAAGTCCATGTGAGTTAGCCTGTGCATGAGCTCTGAGCACGAGGAAATACCGGAGGATGGTGGCACAGTGTGTCAGTTTACTGCAGAGATTGGCTGTGTCCACCTCTCACCCTATGTGATCACCCTCAATATAGGAAAGACAGTGATAAATTGGGGCTTAATAACATCCTTCCTAGAGCTACACAGAGGTCGTAAAGAAGCTGAAGGCAGTCTTTTCATGGCAGTTCATGGCAGGAGGACAAGAAACAATGGGGTTAAGTTGAAACGAGATACATTGGATATAAGGAGATACCTTGTCACCATGAGGATGGTCTAGCTAAGGTTGCCCCTAGCAGTTACACAGTCTCCTTTCTCCACTGGATGTTTTCAAGATCTGATGGATAAAGCCCTGGGAAGCCTGGTCTGATCTCATGAGTGACCTACCTTTGAGGCTGTCGCGGGTTCGGTTTGTAACCGGGCAGAAACACCAATTTAGTGTAGTGGTTTGGTCCAAAATACTCATTACTGTTTATCTGCTGTGAGATAAGAATTAGGAGAAATGCAAAACAGGCACCAAACTTGAAAGAATATAAAGAAGTTTATTAACAGACCTAAAAGAAGAAAAAAAAATTATACCACCTTCAGAACTCTCCTCCTCCCCCCACCTTCCTCCCTTCTCCCACTGACAATGTGAAAAGACAACCCTTAAGATGTTCAGTCTGTTTACCACTTCCATAATAACCTTGTTCAGTCCATTTAGAAAGAGAAGTCTCTTCTTGCTCATGCTATGAAAACATTATCACAACAAGACAGCCGCCCACTTCCAAATATTGTTCAGTCCGTTTAGGAAGAGGAGTCTCTCTGCCTGCGTGTGAGTCCTTTCCCCCGACTTGCAGCTTTTCCCGCAACTGCTTTCGAGGGTCCACTCTTGAAGTTTTTTGGGGTACAATTTTAAGGTTGAGCCGTTCAGAAACAAAAACAGAGGCCCTTCTCCTTCCCTGGGAGCAAAGGGTCTTCATCATCTTCATCTTTAGGACTATCTCTGGGAGCATCTCTAGGAACTGAGGTTTTCTCCTTTCCCATCTGGAGCAAAAGTCCTCATCTGGTTCATCTCTAGGGACTGAGGTTTTCTCCTTTCCCGTTTGGAGCAAAAGTCCTCATCTGGTTCATCTCTCCCTGTCCAAACTTCTCATGAAATTACAGCTGCGTCAGCATCTGCCTATCTCAGCGCAGGTGCTTCTGCTCACGAGTTGAACACTCCACCCCCCATATCTTCATGAAATTACAACAGGATACTCTGATATATCATAGCTTCACAACAGAATTTCAGCTTTAAGCATCTCCTCTCTCTCTTCCCTCAGGTTTTCAGCTCTTCACAGCAATAAAAGGGTTACTCTCACCTCGGCCTTGCAGCTTTGCAGCTGGAATGTTGAATTTTTCTTATCGCAGTGGAGAGGGGGGGAGAGCCGAGCCGCTCCGGCTGCCCACGGCAAGGCAGTGGGGGGGGGTTCCATGGCTGGAACAGGTCCATGGCTTCAGGATGGCCGTGGCCCGGCCCGGCCTGGCCCAAGCAGGGCCTGGCTGGGCCCGCTGGCCCCCACACGGGGCCCGCAGCCACCTGTGCCAGCGCCGGAAACGAGAGAGAGCTTGGAGGGGGAGTTTGCCTATTCTTAAATGTGGATCAGAGAGGTGATCACAACTTTAAGTGGCTTAGAGAATTGTCCATATTCAAACTGGCCAGCTGATAGGTTCTATCAGTTCCCAGAGGAAACTGTAAGCACCCCTTAGCAAGGACGTCCCTTCCGGGACTATGCTTGCTAACCTATGACAGAGGTCTAGGTAATAGAGGGTTGCACTAGATGACCTTTCAAGGGGTCTTCCAACCTGAATTATCCTATGACTGTATGATTCTTGTGGAGCCTTTGTGACACTGACACGAATGTCTGCATCCTCTGGAACTTGTGATGTTTCTGCTGCTTTGCTGCACAGCAGGTGATGGGAAGAGCTGAAGGTAAAGCAGAACCTCAATAGAAGTTACTTCAGATTTTCAAAGGTCTTGGAGAGTTATGGAGAGAAAGAAGATTCTTAGTTTTATCTATTGGTTTATTCAGTCTTTGGAGCTTGATTTTTTGATACATTGAACCAAGTAGAGTTCCATGATATAAGGTAAAAAGTAATATAGTATATATTGCAAATAAATAAGTCCCATAAATAAGTCTGCAGGAATTATCAAAACTGTACATGCTACTCCATCTGCTGGGGAAATCAATAACAACTTCCAGTATTTAAGAGGTGGAGACATTCTTCAATCACAAAGGCAGGGTTTTTCCAATCTGTTTTGTATCGGTAGGCAAGTGTCTTTGCTTTTGTAATACTTACACTACACAGGATAGACAGGAAATCTTAAACTGTTTGGGGCAATTATGATTTTTGAAAAATTCTGCAGGTATAATTACTATTTTTTCTCCTGTTCCCTTTATTTTGAGAGGAGTCACTTAAATCAATGTGGTTGAGAGGTTGCAAATGAAACACACACCCCTTGGCCTCCTCTTTTCTATGCATTGTAGACTCAGAACATGAGAATGTTTGCTAAACTACCCGGAGCAGACCTCGGAAGTCAGTCTCTGTGGTCCAGGATTGCATTCTGTCTGTTTGTGAAGAGCTTAGCTCAGTGGTCCTTGATTAACCCCTCTCTAAACAACATTGTCCACTGAAATTTTCTTCACCAAATTTTGTAATGGCTCTGCATAGAGGTAGGTGAGAATGATGGTGTTGAAGGTGCCTGAAAACAACATGAAGCATGTTAGCATGAAATTACAATCTCATATCTTTGGAAGGTAATAGATGTAAAGGTCACACAGCCTCTTCATGAGCTATGAGACTCCACGTCTGATAGTAACTTCTCTCTTGAAATAAGAGAACCTCACAAGAAAAAAAGCCATGAAAGAGTAAGGGCTGAGCTAAGTATTATTATGTGGCTTTCACAGGTGTCTTTTTCTTTCATTACCTAATCAGTAACAACCACTTTTTTCAAAGTAACACACATTGAAATGGAGCTGGAGAGGTCCGAGACAGTGAGCTTCAGTCTAAATCTGCATTTATGTTTTGATATGCAAACAGAGACTGAGGATTATGTTTACTGTCCTGAAGACTCACATCTACTGTTTATTTCCATATTTTGAGCTAGAGAAAGAGCAGTAAGCACCTATCAGGAGTACAATCACTTCTTTCTGGTGAGAAGTAAGCTTTCATTTGGACCAGAGAGTGTTAAAGTGCTCTTCACAGCCATGAAGTCTTCAGTTGTGCTCCTTTTTTGCAATGAATAAAAATGTGTGTTTGTTTCCTGTATGAAGGCAAATTTGTAATTCAGACATTTGTCATGGAGACTGACTGATGAGTAATGAAGTCTAGTCCCTTCTAATCTAGTCTGAATGAATATTTGATCTCAAAGAGAGCATTTGCATCACAGTCCCTGTCGCTTCCCAGAGGTTCACTTGATCTGAAGACAGGAATTCTTGAGAGGTTTTTTTCAAGCTCAGAATTTGACTGGAGACTCCATCATAAAGCATGGGTTCAAGGAACAGCTGTAGCCTTGTAGCCAAGCAGATAAGGTGTTTCCATTTATTGTAAGAGGCCACAGGCTTTGTGCCAAGTTAACAGTGGAGACTTCTGACCCTGTTGGGCTTTGTATGGACTTGTCTTGACCTACTTGTAGATTTATTTTTAGCTTATTTACCTGTATTAATGATTGTCTAATGACCATGTAACTGTTAATTACTTCTTTTTAGCTTTTGATCACTTCGTACAACTGTGTGGTATAACACCTAATCTTACATATTTTTTGTAACTAGAAGATATTAATAACAAGCACTTATTCTCTGTAGAATGAACTGTGTATGACTGATCCTGGAATAAAGCACCTTGTGGGTTACAGGGACAGGATGATACTACAGGCCCCAGGGCTATGAAGAGCTTACCAGAGGTTCCTTGCAAGCAATTGAAGAAAAGCAGTCTTTAGAAATGGGTAAAACCAGTTAGGCATAACAAAAGAACTAATACTAAGTATCTGACACATGTAATACTATATGGAACAGTGTTACACATGTGTAACATAGAGTTGGAGAACAGTGAAGAAAGAGCAAGGTGCAGAGGGTGCTAGAAAACATGTAAAAAGGACTCCAAGCAGATTCCAAGTTGAGATGGAAGAAACCATCAGCATCATACTAGCAAAAGATTTGAACACTGGGAGCTCACTGTTCCTCTCCCCCTGCTCTGAGGCTGTCCTTGTTAAGACCCAGAGGTGCAGTGGAAAGGAAAGCACACCACCAAAAAATGGGTTGGTATATCCTGGGCATAGTGACCAAAAAATGGTAAGAGCTTTCAATTCTGGGTGAAGTTAGGAGTGGTGCCAGCAGAACTTGGACTTCCTACAGGCGGCAGACTTTGGCGTGTTTAGGAGATTGATTGCCAGAGTCCTGTGGGAGTCAGTCCTGAAGGCCTAGCCAACATGGGTTTATGAAAGGCAGGTCCTGCTTGACCAACCTGATGTCCTACGACAAAGTGACCAACTTAGTAGATGAGGGAAAGTCTCATCTATCTAGACTTCAGTAAAGCATTTGACACCATTGCCCACAGCATTCTCCTGCAGAAACTGGCTGCTCATGGCCTGTACAGGTGTAGCCTTTGCTGGGTAAAACTGCCTGGATGGCTGGGCCCAGAGAGTTGTGATGAATGGAATTACATCCAGCTGGTGGCTGATCACAAGTGATGTTCCCTAGGGCTCAGTATTGGGACCAGTCCTGCTTAATACCTTTATTGACAGCCTGGATGAGGGGATCGAGTGCACCTCAGTAAGTTTGCAGGCATCACCAAGTTAGGTGGGAGTTGATATACTGAAGGGCAGGAAAGATCTGCAGAGGGCCCTGGATCGGCTGGATTGATGGGCTGAAGACAGCTCCATGAGATTCAACAATGAGAATGCAACAACCCCAGGCAGTGCTGCAGGCTGGGAGCCGAGTGGCTGGAAAGCTGCTCAACAGGAAGGGACTTGGGGGTGCGGTTTGACAGCGGCTGAACATGATCCAACATGTGCCCAGGTGGCCAAGAAGGCCAATGGCATCCTGGCTTGTATCAGAAATAGTGTGGCCAGCAGGACAAAGGAAGTGATAATTCTGCTCTACTCAGCACTGTTGAGGCTGCAGCTCAATTACTGTGCTCAGTTTTGGCCCTTCCCTTCAGAAAGGACGTTGAGGTGCTGTGAGTGTCCAGAGAAGGACAACAAAACTGATGGAGGATCTGGAGCACAAGTCTTATGAGGGTCAGCTGAAGGAGCTGTTGTTGTTTAGCTTGAAGAACAGGAGGGTCAGGGAGGACCTCATCACTCTCTACAACTCCCTGGAAGGAGGTTGCAGTGAGGTGGGGATTGATCTGTTCTGTCATGTTTCAAGTGCAAGGATGAGAGGAAAGGGCCTTAAGTTGTGCTAGGGGAGGTTCAGGGTAGATACTAGAAAAAAACCTTTCACTGAAAGTGTGGTTAGGCACTGGAATAAATTGTCCAAGGAGGTGGTAGCATTGCTGTCTCTGGAAGTCTTGAGGAAGCATCTGTATGTGGCTCTTAAAGCTATGGTTTTTGGGGTGATACGGTGGTGCTGGGTTGATGATTGGATGAGATGATCTTTAAGGTCTCTTCCAACCTTAATGATTCTGTGATGCTAAAATGTTTGTGTATATACAATTTTAAGTAATATAATTTGAACTGTGAAGCATTAGTGTCATTGTAACTGGGTGGGTAATTCTTTTATTAGACTGTTAAGATTTCAGCTAGACTCACAGTAAGATCATGGCTTTGTACATATCTTATGTTCCCTTTGCCCTTAACTTTGCAAGTTTATCTAACTGATGGGAATTCAAGCAGTCTATAATATAACCTAAATGCAATGATTTGGTAGCAAAAGTTAGGGAACAGTCATGAGCTGTGTATCCCTGACTGGTAAAGTAAAAGTATCTTGGGGTGGCCTGTCTTCAAGTGGTACATGCCCACCTTTTGTTATGCTTAGCTGGAGCAAATGAATCTGTTTCCAGAGATTTTTTTTTTCAGAAGAGGGTAAAGGGAAAAGCTGTACTCAAGGAAGGGGTGTGGTTATGTCGTGAGTTGCCCTCATCCCAGACAGGCAAGCTGTATGACTTTTTAGACTCTTTAGGAAAACACAGCTTACATGCTCCTCTGGATGACACTACTGGATTTGGCCTTCATGCACTTGACCCACATACACTGAATATGTGGTTTAATTTATGAGATATTATTTGGAGATGTTTCAAGCAGTCATCATCCTCTGATACCAGCATTTGCCATCTTACAGGATATCCTTTAAGTGCTGCTAGAGTCAATCTGGTTAGGTCTTGTGAAGTCTTCTGCTGTTGAGGCTTCTAAGGAACAAGAAGGAAACCCACTAGATTTAGAGCTTATTTACTTTGTCTAGCAGTGTGTACAGTGATTTAGGTAGAACCGTCATTACATTTCAGAAATTGTACCAAGACAGCTTAGCTTGGGAGCAGATCTGTGAAGAAGAGTCTGTGATGGTATTTAAAGAAGAGCATCAAAGACAGAGGAAATTAAGCTGCTACTGTGCTGTTTTGAAAGATTGGAGAACAAGCCACACAGATATTAAGGGGAAATATTGTAAGCCATAGGCCATTTCCTGTGAGGCCAAAATGCAATCCCTACAATTCAAACTGCTCTTCATATGTGTGAAGGACAGATTTAGACCCACGAGGGAAAGAAAAGCTGTGAAGAAGAGGAGGAGGGCTAACAGCTTACTTCTTGGCTGTTAACATTGAATAATTAAGCACTAACAGCCAAAAGGAAAGCTGTTGTTTTCCTAGTCCAAATACCCAGCCAGGAATAAAACATTAAGCAGCTATAGAAATTATGTCTTTCATTTTCTTTTCATAAAACAAACGACTAAGTTAAACAACATATACTTTGGATACGTGGAATATAAGTGTGTTTCATATAGCCAGAATTGTAATTTCTGGAATTTGGTCTTTGCATTTCATGGGTAAACTGAACATGGTGTGCTTAGTTTTGTTCCTTAAAATTCACTGGGAATATGTGGGAATAAAGGCTGGTATCTAAAGCTTTAAACCATGACCACTTTATGGTAAAGAATACCCTAAAGTGCTTGTGTATACCAAATCTTACCTGTTTTGTTTTTTTCCATCTGTGTTATTTGGTTCAAAAATTTTGTTATTTACTAACCTGGTCCTGCTTCTGGAAAGTAAGTCATTTTTCCATGCTTTTACTGATGGAGGGTCTGAAGGTGTGGCATTAGGCTCTGGCCCCTGCCACTTTTGTAGTCTTTTTACAAAGGCTGACCTTTTGAGAAGTTTTCAACCTGCAGTTTAAGCTTACCAGAGAGGGGAATAAAACAAGTTTTTTACTGATAGATTTTACTGGGTCTAAAGTGAGGATTGTAAAAATCAGAGTGAAACAGAGACACCACATTCATGATTTAAGAGTACAACCCATACCCATTCACACGTTTTATACTGTGAGGAAACTCAGTGGGGAAAAAAAAGCCTAAGAAAAAAAGACATATGAAATGAAGGAGATGGCATTCAGCATGTCTGACAGAAGAAATAGCCCCCAGAGCCAGAAAATTGTCATCAGGTAGCAGTGATATCAGTCTAGAGCTCCTTCCAGCTTTGGATCACAGGGCCCATCAGCAGAGCTCCCTGTATACAGCACCCCTTCACAGTCACTCGTCAATCAAACAACTCTGAAAATAAAGACCACATGCCATCAAATTTGTGGAATCCTTCTCTTCCTGTTTATGCGCGAACTGCCAGATCACTTATGTTGCTGCACCAGCTTTCTGTCCTCAGAGAGGTGGGTGATTTTCTTTTCCTACTGTCAGTGTAGATAAGTCCTTTCACTTCTGGTGTCAAAATTAAACAACTTCTGGTTGTTGTAAGACAGTTTCATGCTGCATGGGACACTGAGGACCTTTGTAGGAATGCAAAGCAGTAGCTTTGAAAGGCTGTTTATTCACCTCTATAAAGACCCTCTGCCATCATGGATAGGGAGGTATAGAAGGATGGATCCAGAATACCATGTTTGCCTGTGCAAAAGCCTTCATACTTGTTTGTATTGGTTGGATTCAAGCACTGGAACTGGAAAATTGCCCCAAAGATGCAGTGTATGCTTGTGTGAAGGCCACAGGAGCAAGGTAGAGAGGCTGTTTACCTGCACTAGCTCTTGAAATGTTACTAAAGAGCAGGATGTCATTTGGCCTGGGCCAAAGCTGTGCAAGAAACAGTGCTCATGCTTTTGTGGGAAGGCTGATTGCTTGCCAATGCTCAGTTTACTTGGATAGGTGCAGCAGAAATGGGACAGAACAGTCCTATTTCAGTGAATTATCCCCTGTACGTATCTCACTCCTGCTCAACTTAACATCGGCAGAGGTGCCATAAGAAGTAGAGATCATTCCTGGTAGTAACCATCACTCCTTTCTCTAATAAAGCTGCACAGATAAGGAAAAGCATGAAAATTATATTAAAAACATCCAAAAATAGCAGTACTTTTGCTGGCGGATTTCCCAGCAGACCATATGTCGACCTTTTCTGGTCAATGTAAAATCCGCAATCAGCCGTTACTGGATTAGAGCCTCACCTCAGATGTATCACCCCATGTTTTGCTGTCTCACTGATGCCACCTTGCCACCCTTTCCAAGTGGCTTCAGGCTCTCTTTGTGTGACCTTTTGCTCACAATGTGTGTTCTCAGAGAAGCCATCATGGGCTCTCAAAGCGTAGTCCGAATGCTCCCCAGGGCCAGGATTTCATTTGTTCCTCTGCATTGCCTGGGCCAGGGCCCTGTTTTTTTGGTGTTGCTTGGCCAACCTTAAATTTTTTTTACAAAGCATTTTTTTGATGTATGCTAGGTTTCTTTCTTTGATTATCAGAGGAACATTCCCTTCCTCTTCCACATCTGTCTGTGTTTTCATTCTCTTTAACTTACAAGACAAATTTCAGAGGGCTTTCCACCCTCCTGGCCCAGGAAGACAACCTGATGCCTCTTCTTTGCCGGTCTTTGCTCCATATGCTAAAGAGGAAGGCTTTGTATATTTTTTAATGTTCTCCCATAGCATTAATTCTTTATATCCAATATGAATTATTGGCAGATTAACAGCAATCTGGAAAAACAGATGGTGCTTTCCAGACCTCCCTCCTCCTTCCCTGTCATGGTTGAAAGGAAACTAACATTAATTCAGCCCCAGCCTTCAGTGAGAGTGCAGGCCTACTCAGTGTGCCAGGCTGCCAGATATTTACGTACAGCTTTATCTCATGTTCATACGTCCTATTTCTTCTAGATATAGAAAGAAACCTCTAATATATATCAGTGTTTTTTAATGTGCCAAAATTTTATCTATAGTTACAGATGCAAATATAAAACCACCACTTAACTATGTCCATGTCTAATCACATAACTATATATTAGTAGCTCTGCATTTGTACTCCTAAATATATGGAAGTGTATTCACAAAAATACAAATGTATATATGTGCATACATGATACATCAGGTGTGTGTTTCCTAAATCCATTGGGCATCAATATTGACGTTTCTCTGTAGAAACTCTAAATTAAGTCTGATTGAAAGTTGTTATTATGGCTTGGAATGGCAAATGTCCACCAGCTACTGGTTAATCACAGACGTCTTCCCTGGCTAGAAACAGATCCTTATATCACTTTCTCTGCACAGTTGCACTATGTCCTGGCTTTATGTATCATGTTTGGCACTATGTCAGTCTTTTCTCTGCTGGACAATGCTCTTCAAAAATTTCTTGTCAAGAAAATTCATCATGCCAGTTGTATGTATGGCTTTTCCATCTACCACCAGAATTATTTGTCACTAGTTGTACTCTTTAACAATGGATAAGAACTAATACATCTCAAGACCTTTCTTCAAACTTCTTCCAGGAAAACATTAATTTTTTTAACAATTCTTTAATTTCATAGGAGTAAGGTTAGTATGAAATGCACTGAAACCAACAGAATCTGGTAGCAAATTGTATATACACGTGTGTATACACACTGATGCACAGAGGTTTCAGTCTGAGACATGTAATCTCTTTTTGGCAGATGCTTTCCCTTTGTTTTCAGTAGTTTATATTTTGACTATCTTTTCTCCCAGCCTACAGTTAATAAAGTCAGCCACCACAGACAGTGAAATTCTTTCTTCTTTATTTTTTTGTATACTAATAACCTGTGCTGTTCCTTACTGTGCTGTCAGAAGGGTTTTGATGGAAACCTTTTCAAGACAGAAAGGATCCCACAGCACTGGTTAATGAAGCCTGTGGTGCCCTCTTAAATTCTGCACTCCTGCACCACTTACAATATTTATTTCTTCAGGTTTTTATGAAGAATAGTGTTTAGTCACTTGATCACAGCTCCCTTACACTGAGTGGCAAGAGGCCGCCTTGTCAGTGAATGAGTATAGCATCTTCGACGGAAAGCACTGCAGGAAGAGAACGTCAACTGCGATGTGATGGAATTTTGCGAGGTTTTGTTGTGGTTTACTTTGGTTTTGTTTTTCTGTTTCATTTGTCACATTTTGGATGTTTAGAAGTATCAAGTGTACTTAAAAAGTAATGGTGTTTTCCTCCGTCCCTGTCAAAGGGCCATCTCACTTAAGGTCAAGCATATCAGCGAAAAGTTTACCAAGAGAATCTGGAGGCCTGTGATGAAAAGCAGAATTTATTTATTACTAATGGCTTCTGGTGTCATTTCAGACTGTTTCATGCTCATCATATAAACAACCCCTTGCATTTACTCAGCTATATACTTATATTCCAAAAGGAGTAGCATATGGTGTGAAAACCAGATGCCCCTGCCCACATAAAAGCTCCATACATTTGTTTGAATGTAGTCAGGAAACAGTCACGATCTTCTTCCCACTCTCAAAGGAGTCAGCTGAATGCAGCCGAGACCCTGTTTAGCTCTCAGTGACTACTTAGAGTTGCCTAAGCTCTCCTGGGGGATAATGGGATGGACTGTCTTGTCTCATGGGAACGTTTCACCATGAGAACTGAACTTCCTATGCTCTGTGAATTAATTCTCTTTACTGAGACAGTTTTTCTCTTCCCCTAAAAGGCTGCCTGGATTCCTCCACAGAAACTTTTAACTCCATCCTTCTCCTTCTTCTGGCTCTGTATCTCATTCTTTGCTTCTGTGGAGTAGGTTACATCATCAGGATCTCCTTCGCAGTTGCACTTTATATACAGTTATGGCCTCTGCTTCCAGAGGCCAAGTTTGCATCCTGTCTAAAACCTGTCGTTAATTCCTCATATTTTAAAATCAGTACTCCAAATGAGAACCCTTCACAAAGCCTGTAATAAGTCAGATTTCACTTCTCTTGCATCTTGCCTTCCGACCATTCTTTGTTTGGAGGTTGGTGTTTATGTCAGCCATTAATTTTTTATAGGCTTCTTTCAGCTGCATTGCTCCTACAATTTTCTGGCATGTGCAATTTTAACAGAACACGATGCTCTGAACACTAACACGGGTCCCTTCCATGTGGCATAAGATCTTTGGCATGCTTTGCCATGAGATGATGGGTTTGTCAGTGTGCAGCGGAGGTCTGGCTCCGTGCTCTGCCAGTGACCTGCCATGCGGGGGCAGAACAGCTCCACCGTGGAACATGAAATGAGCTCTTCCAAAGAGAGCTGGTGGCTCTGCAGCGCTTCTTTCCACAGAGGCACATACTCCACTGAAAAAACCTGGAGGATTAACTGAGTTCGCTGGAAGACCCTTAGGTTCAAGAGATTCTCATCAGCCTTGTGTTGTTCTTCTTCACATTTGCAATAGCTGGCTTGGCTGCTCCTACTGTTGTCCAAACTCGTAGGAAGCCCACAGTCATGAGAAATTTCATATCTTCTGCTGCACCTGAGTTGTCAGACAAGCCAAATTCAGCTCCAAATATTTCGTGAAGATCAGAATGAGGCAACAGTACACATGACTACTGTGTGCTCTGGGCATCCTCATGTAGCCTGGGTCAAGCGTGACACCAGTGGGAATTGCATATGCAGAGGAACTGCATGGCATGCAGCAGTGGTCTCCAGTGGATGGACCTCTGCATCTCCTATGCAAACTCCAGTTGTAAGATATGCAGAGGCATTGCTTTCTGGTAGGGCCTATATTATTTTAATATTCTACTTTTTTCAAGATTTCTGGGCATGGACAGTAAATCTTTAAAGGCATTGATTCTATTTTTAGTGGTGCTATTCTGAAAGTCTTCCCTGAAGAAACTGCAAATACTATTTTAAAAAGTCTCTACAGCTCTAAGTCATATGAGTCACAAAAAAGGGTTTGTATCTTCTTTTTTAGATTTAAAAAGAGTTTTTTCCTCCAGTAGATACTTTGCTCTCCCAGGAAAATGGATGGGTTCTTTCTTTCAGTCAGACTAGAAGGTGTTGTTGAAGGCCCTTTGACATGTTTTTTCTCATGCACATCAGATGATGCAGGTAATGAATGGACAGCACTGTGCCTGATGTTTGACTTCAAAATACCATTTAATACTGGGCTTGGCCTGTCATTTCTGTCCTGTTGGTGAAGCTGCACTTACTGCATGCCACTTGATTCTTCTTTGTTGCATGTGTCATGCCATTGAAGGCCATAATTCAAGCAAAGAATCTTTTTGGTTTTGATCTTTTATAAAAAAAAAATTATCACATCAGCAAAAAGGCTTACATGGGCATGGAGGCAAGGACCTCTGTTCACTCCTCCACTCCCACCTATAAAGGAGCTTCTCTTCTGAACTGAGTACAGTGTATTTCTGGTAACACCTGAGCTTCTCCACTTTCTATCCTGCTGTGGAAAAAACTTCCCACTGAAATTGGTGAAAACTGATAAAAAACTACTTTTTTCAAAACCTGCAAGAAATAGTGCAAAGCCTTTAAAAAAATCTGAGTAAAATCCAATTTCTTAAATCCCTGATGGAAGAAATCTTATTACCTTCAATACTATTATATACAGGACAAAGCCTGTAAGGCTTTGCTGAGAGATTGAAAAAGGCAAATTAATGACAGCACTTGAAATTACCTGTAATTATCAGTGGCATGGGGTCAGCATCACTGCAATGACAGTTTCACAGGTGGTGATTCTGACTGGTTCAGGATTTATGCAAAACTGCCAAACAAAACGTGACCTCCACAATCAGTATTAACGTATCTCTGGAGCATTTAAGCATCTGAATTCTCAATCTACTGTGTAGCTGCTTTCATCTTTTGAAGAGCAGTTAAATTCTGAAGGGTCCCAAGCGTTTTCCTGGTCAAAATCACCTCTTCTTTCCCATTCATATTTACTCAGGCCTCTCTCTTCACTGTCACCACCACACAATGTCTCTTCAGCAGCTATAACAACTGCTTATATGGAAAAGTAATAATAGGAAGGCGTTTAATGAATTTTAAGCTGACTTTAATGTAATTTAGCAGCTGGAAACAAGGAGAAAAGCCAGCACAGTGTGACCTGCCAGCTCTCTATGGATTGTCAGTGGTCAATGTAGCACATATTTCAGCACTGCTCTCCAGGGTATGCTGGCAATGTTTCTTTTCTCCAGCTACATTCTTGATTTCAATTAAATCAGCATCTGAAGTACTCTTTCTGATATAGTTATTTTCTGATATAGTTAGTGCCTTCCAATAAATGCTCCTGGCTTTGTTTCTCCCCAGACGCTGTCCTTCCTAACACTTCTTGGCTCAGTGAGTGAAGCAGATATCGCCTAAAAACCAAAGATGTTGTTTTTAGAGAGACTAAAAACCAAGTTTTGTCTTGAGAAAGCAAGGAAGGAAAAATAGTCTTTGGTTACAGAGCCATAATTCCTTCATTCCTGCGGAACGTCTCCAAATCTTCCTTTTGTTCCCTCGCTGTTACTATTTCAATATTAGATCTGGAGTGGCGTTGGTTTTTTTACTCTTTCTATAACTATAAAGGAATTTCCAACATAAAACCACTCACCAAACTATATAGCTGAAGTTTTAAGTTTGCAGGGACCAAGCATACCTTGAAGTTCTTTTCTCTTTATTTTCCACTAAGTATATGAACCAAATTGTTAACACATTGACCCAATGCCTTTGAGGCATTATCAGGGTTTTTATGACAGCCTGCAATTAGTATTATATAGTTTCTTTTGAAGGAGGCGTGCAACAGGTGTCTTAGCTTTCTGCTCATTGCTTCCGTCCCCTCCAGTTCAATGAAAATTATGCAGTTTAACACCCCTTATTAAGATTACCCTTGCTTCCAGTTCAGATGTGTCTGTGCTAGGACATGGAAGGAAACTACATTTTTATACTCAGCTGGACAAAGGACTGCATTTGTCTTCAATTTTGCAAAACTTTATTTTGATACAAATTCATTTTTGCAGTTTTAAGATGTTTTGACCTTTAAAAAAAAAAAGCAAAACACAAAAACAACCAACCACAAAACCCCTCTGTGACATTGTTGTGATGAGCTCCACAAGTAGCTTTTTGTGGTGGCCCCACTACTGAGATACAGAACAGGACAGAGAGTTGTGCTGGTGGCATCTGGAGCCACTCAGCTTCAGAGCTTTGCTGAAGCCATCCCAAAGAAGACAGTAGCCTTCAGATAGTTTCCCTTGCTTGCTGAGGAAGGGTCTTCTAGATCACTTCAGGCTCATTTGGCCTGGTGACAGTATAATCCTTCATTGCTTGTTGGCACTCTCATTTTGCCTGCTTGGGTTGATGACCTGCAGTGATAACCTGAGGCTGCTGAGCCACAATAACCAGCCTGTCCATGGCAGTGTGCAGCAGAAGGCTGCAGTTCTGGGGATCTGACTGCTCATGGCCCCTCTGTGTCTCCAAAGGCATTCAATCAATTGCACATTGCACTAGCTGGACATTCAAGGTAGGATGAGGATGCCTGTACCTCTGGCCTATACAGGTTTGTGCATTGTAGGACTCCCAAATACTGGCAGCTATTCTGCTCCTCACAGCCAGATAGCAGAGGCTGTTTGGGGCTTCTTGGCACTGCAAACCAAATACAGTGTTGCTACCTTCAAAGTGAGATGCTGGGGTAGGACCCATGCTGTGGGAGGGGAGAAAGGAGGCAAAGGAGCTGGCTCAGAGAGAGAGGGGAGAGCCTGGGGAATGCAACTTGTTGCTATTGTTAATTGGGAGAGAGTGAACGCTTCTGTTGAAACCCTTGACTCCATCCTCTCAGTGGAGTCAGCAGCTGTGTTGGCATGGCTCTCACCAGCTCCAGTGTACAGAGCAGGCATCAGGGCTGTGGTTGCTTGTCAACCTGCTGCACAAGACAGCTGCATCCTCTGTGCTTAAGATTGGCCCTGCTGTGCATGGAAGTTGAAGGCAAGCAGGCAGAGACGCCTCAGCCGCAAAGACAACATATGTAAAAGCCATTGAGCACTGACCTCTCACTTCTATCCCTTCACTGCACTTTCCTGAATAATTTCACAGACTGTAGACTCAGGCTGCAGATAAACAACACTTAAATTGGGACCACTGCTAACTATTCCTCCCCAGTTACACATTCTTGTCACTTCTTTTGTGGTCTCTCTGGCACCCCGACACACAGTCAGGAGGTAAGAAAACTGACCATGTAAAGGAAGTGAAGCCAAGGGCAATGGTATGACACTTGTATGAAAAAAAAACCCAAACAAAAAACCCAAACCCCAAACCATAATATTTCCATTCCCTTTGTCCTTTTCAAATTGGCCCTGTCTCCTTTGACATTTTCCTTAAGCATCAGTGGCATGTTGACAAATTCAGTGATTGTTGTAATTAGCACCTGTAGCCAGAAAAGAGCTTGATGCTTACAAAACATCCTTGTGATTCTGATAGTTATACATGCAGATACAAGTTCTCTGGGAGAGTAAAAATCCCACATGCAAATTTTTAGAACAATTGATTTCAAAGTCTGTAAATGCATATGTACTTACGCTGTCTTGTACTATTACCTCAGTCTTGAAACGTTCAGTTAATAGATGGGTGGGTTATTTTCCTAACTATATTCTAAATTGTGAGCATTGTGTTCTAAAAGTAGTTCTTATTAATATGAAAAAAAGAGAATGTTTGACTTAGCCTGAAGGTTCCTGAGGAATGGTGTCTCATTGTCAGGGCTATAAGAGCCTAAAAACAGTGCTCAGAGCCCAGAGCTGAGGTGTGAAACATACCACTAAGTGCTGGGGGATTCATAGTTACTTGCAGACCACAATGTGAGTGGGCAGACTTATGAGCCTTTCTGAAGGGAGGCATGATGCTTTGATGTGCCCAGTAATGACATTATAAGTTCTAATTGATGTAAGCAGTAAAGACAGAGTGCCTCGTGGCATGGAAAAAGAGACTGGCAGATACCACTAGTTGGTAGCTGAGCTCTGGTAAGAGATTGTCCAAGTGAACATCTCTCCATTCAATCACATTTTCCACTGGAAATTCCTCTTTCCTTCGCATATCTTTTAACATACAAGACTCTCTGTGGGCTCATTTGAATAGGTTGCCACACAGGTACCTCAGATGAAACCACAGGCTGTAGCCTCAAAAGGAGCGGAAATACTATTTTAAAGATTTTGTCTCTCTGTGAGAGTCAGGCTGGCACTGTCTGTTGCTTTCCTGCTTTTACATGTACTTGCCTAAAAGAAACTCTACTCCTTAAGGACTTAAAACCCCCAAGTAAATAAATAAATAAAAATCACTTTCAAGGCCAAAAAATGTGCCAACCAGAATTTGCGGTGGTTGTGCTGCACCTTCAGAAAATCCAAGGTTGTTTCACAAAATTCTACATGCAAGAAGGTTGGAGCAGTATTTAAAGCCTGAGGTGTGACACATGTCTAATTACTATATCTGTCTGTGCATAAGAGTGCTAGCTCTGTGTGAGTAATTGGGGCAGAAGATGGTGTCTAAAATCCCCTTTCAGACATCATACAGGTGAGGAATCGGTGACAGTGTGGGAAACATGACTCACATCAGTGGTGATCGTTGAGATTAGACGAGAGAACAAGCCTTCCTCTAGCTGCTGTGCTGGATGCTGTCAGTGGGATATCTGCAGCATTTGGCTCTGTTGTTCAGCAGGTTAGTCAATCACCTTTTGGGGCATACAGTTCCCCAGCAGTAAAACGCTGGGCAGGAAAGAGTTGGCCAGCACTATTCACCTTGGCAAGAGTAATGAAGAAAAGCTGTGCACAGAAGCCACCTACTTACTAGAACCGTGTCCTTGATTATTATTACTCATCAGGAAGACTTACTAGAAAAACTGAGGTGAAAAGATGCTTCTTTCAGGCAACAGAGGGTGGAAACAGAGCTTAAGATACAGACAGAGGAGAGTCACTCAAGGTTGTGACAGTGAATTTTTTCATCATGTTTGGTTTAATGTTGCTCTTTGAAGAACCGTGTTTTAATAGATGTTTTGCAGCAGAGATACCAGTTACAAGTTGACAAAAAAATCTGAACTGTGCCATACTTGGAGTAAGAGTTTTTAAGAAGTGAATTAAAATCTCAGTATTGCTTTACTGCTTATTATGTCTGAGAAACGCCCTTCATAAAAATAATTATCTGGGATGTGGGAGTTCAGCTAGAGGGGAATGATTTCCTCCCCATGACCTGAATCCAGACCATAGCCCCCTGGACAAATAGGTGTGGTTGCTGGCATAAGCAAGCATCAGTAAATGTGAGTAGAGCATCAGGAGTCACTTAAACCATCCTGTAATTCAGACACCTTGTTGTGACAGGCTGTTCCTGGGCATGGCGGGTCATTACTGGCTTAATAAGAGCTTCCCCTGAAGCTGGCAAATGCCCTCTCCCTGGAAAGTGTCCCTGACTCAGGTGCTATTGACAGGGAAAAAAACCTGGAATGGGAGGTGAAGGTGAGCATGGGAGGATGGGTTCCAGAAGAGGCATCACTTCCTGAACCTGGCAGGCCTTTTGGAGGCCATGCTTCTGGTCTGTGGCCTCCTAAATCTTTAAAAGCCCACGTAGCAGCAGCACAGGATAGGGAGAAGTCAGAATGCAGCATCTGCTTTCACCCTCTGGAGACCACAGTATTGTTACTCCTTTGGATATTCCTTGGGGTCATTAACTGCTGTTCAACAACAGCTAGTAGGGTATTCTGTTGGAAGATTGGCACAGAAACTTTGGTGTCTTTATCTGGTTTTATCCTCTTAGGTCTCATAGAAGGGATTGTAGAATGTAATCAGTGTAAATAAAGGATATTTTAAAATTCATTTTTGGCTTCAGTAAAACAGTGGCATAATCATTGCACATAATTTTGCAATGAATTTTTGAGTAAAAGTAGTATAATTACAGTCTATTCACTCTTCCTGATCACCTACAGGTCTATCTCCCTTTCATTTGAATGGATTCAAAATTAACTGTTTTTCCTGTTCCTAATAATGACAAATGACCATAACTAGATCATATAGTTTTGCTTACATTTGTAAATGATGCTAAATTGTTATGAGTCTTTTAAGGCATGTTCATATTTTTTTTTAATTTGATGAATTGCAAATTATGAGTACTGGGAACCTGTTACTCCTCTTTTTCTGCGCCTCAACCCCAACACTCACCCCAGTTATATTATTTTTAAAAGATAATTGTTACACTAATGCCAGGGACGATAGGAACTCAAGTGTGTGAAATAGAAATGTAGAATGAAAGCTTAACCCTAGAGAGCTGAAATACTAGTTAATAGGATTATAGGAAGAAGTGATGTAGAAAAGATGGAGAAAAAAGTGAAAACAGGGCAGTAATATTTTGTGTAACACTGTCTTACACAAAATGCATGATATAAAGACTTCTGGTGGGAGATCTTATGAAAGATACATAAACTATTTTACTGGATCCTGACTGGAGTGCTCTCATGACTGAGCACAGTCTGTTTAGGGAAGATCAGCGGGGTTGCTGTCCCCTCTGTAAAGGTGCTCCTTTACTTAGCAGAGCTCTAGCAGAAATCCAAGGATGTGTCTGCCAAGAGTCAAGGCCTATGGGCAGAGTGCCACCGAGGATGCTGTGGTGGGGTCGGATGACCAAAAGCTCCTGAACAAGATGTAAAAGATGAGGCTTTCTACAGACAAATACACAACTCTTCTGATTGTGCCTTTGTTTTCCTGGGAGATTTCAGCTGTCCAGTAGGCATTGCTGGGCTTGCACCATGTGAGCAACCCAAGAAGTTGTAGACTATGCAGCTCACGGGTTATGATGCAAATTTCAGAGGGGCTGTACTTGACCTGCTGCTTGCAAAGTGGGAAGAATGGGCCAAAAGTATGGCAGAAAAGGCAACTTGGGCTGCAGTGTCCAATGAGATGATTGAGTTCAAGGTACAGAGGAAAAGTGGGAAGAGAAGTAGCAAAATTAGGACTCCAGACTTCATAGAGTTTGGCTTAGCTAGGGTATTTCCCTAGGCAAAATTCCTAGGCAAGATGCCAAGGGGGAAAAGGGCAAAGGAGAGCTGGCTGATTTCAAACAAACAAACAAACAAAACTGAAAGGAAAAAAAAGGCAAAAACAAGCAAAAAAACTTTCAGCTTTCAGAGAGGTGAGAAACCATCTGCCTCATTGTGCAGGATGGGCTTCCAGCAGAAGGGGCTCCCAGCAGAAAGGGCTCTGGACTCAGCATGGAATTGCATGGCGAGCCATTAATGCAACCGATATGCAAACAATAGCGTACAAGAATTGAAAAGGTGAACAAAGGAAGAGTATAAAGGTATTGTTTTACCATTTTTTGATAAAAATGCATAAGGTCGAGGCCCAGCTGGAGTTAAGTCAAGGAGAGGCTATTAAGGGTGACAGGAAGGGATTCTACTGGAATACTAATTACAGAAGTTCAAAGGGGATGTAGGCCTGCCAAAGAATGGGGGAGAGCAACATACTGGCAAGCATTGCAAAACAGGGTCCCCAATGTCTCTTTTGCACCAGACAAAGATTTACACCAGCACTATTTGTTATGGAGGATAGCCAAGAGGGAAGGAGCAATGAGCTAGGGACAACCACAACTGGATGTATTCATATCCATAGGGCTTGATGAGATTCATTTGACACTGAAAGTGTTACCTGCTCTCTATCATATGTGAAAAATCAGGGTGGTCTGCAGAAGTCCACGAAGACTGGAAAAAGGCAAAGGGCTGAAACACCTGTCTTTCATAAAGGCAAGAAGGAGAATCCAGGGAACAATATGATTGTTACTGTCACCTCAGTCACTGGAAAAGAACATCTTCTTGAAATTCATTTTCCAGCATAGCAAAGACAAGAAGGCAGTGGCCTGTATGAGGAGGCAGATGGCACCGTTAGCAAATTTGCAGACTGTGTTAAGTGGGGGGGCGTGATTGACATACAGAATGGCAGAGCTTTAGTCCAGAGGAATCATCAGAAAGTTGAAGACTGGGACAACGGAAATTTCATAAGATTAAGCAAGAAGAAATGCAAGTTTCTGCATTCATGGCAGAGTAACTTCAGCATTGGTACAAAATGGATAATGGGTAATCAGTGGCCTGGCTGGAAAGGACCTCAGGGTTGTGGTGAATTGGTTGAATCATGTATGATTGAGCCATAATTCATTGTAAAGTAAGCTACACACTGGGCTAGAAGGAGTGCACTCAGAAGGTCAAGCAGTGTTGTTGTTCTCATCCACTTTTGCTTGGCACTGGTGAGGCTGGAATCATGTACCCTGCTGTACTGGCCCCCCTCCCACCCTGCCCTGTTATAAGAAGGCTGTGAAGAAGCTGGAAGGAGCTGCCAGGATAGCAAAGCACCAAGAACACATGCAGAGTTTGAGGCATTAGTCTGGTGAAGAGGAGCCTGTGGGGTGATCTTAGCAACAGCCCACAGCAGCTAGAGTGGGAACAGCAAAGGTAACGGAGCTAAACTCTGCCATTTAGTGGTAGACAGTATGACAAGGAGCAACAGCCAAGAACTGCCGTGGGAAGGTTCCGGTTGCATGGTTGGGAAAACCCATGAGAGGGGTACTGCAGCCCTGGAACATGTTACTGAGAGCGTCTGTGCAATCTCCACCCTAGGAAATTTTCAAGAGCTGGCCAGACAAACCACAGCTTGACAGGAGCTAGTGTGGGGAATACCCACAGTACTAAGGAAGAGGAGGGAGTAAATCATTTCCACAGTCCTTTTCAAACAACTTCTCTGTGATTTTCTATTATAAACGTCATCTGTAAGTAATAGGAGATACCCGTGTGATTGCAGAGATGCAAAGCTAAGTATTTTCAAGATGAGACAGACTGGCTTCTGGGTCAGGGCAAAAGCAAAAATCTCTAGGAATGTTTTAATGATGTTGCATTTTTATTTTACATGTGTCCTGAAAAAGAAATGGTCGTGTTTTTTCTGCTTCCAGGAAATGCTGCCTGAAGCATTGCTCCTCCTTTTCCTGACAGCCACATAGAGAAGAAGTAATTCTGTTTCCAAGTACTAGTCTGTGTGTATTTTGTCTACCTGCAGGTTCCTCTCACACTTCTTCAGGGAGTTGGAAGTAATTTCTGCTGAACTTTTATTTTCTATGCACTTGTAAAATCATTTGGTACCTGAGTCATAACTCCTGAAACTTTCTCTTGATTTTTGCTGTTGGGTGTCTTTATTGTGTTTGGTTGGGTTCTGTTGCTGATAGTGGTCTTAACCTTTGTCCTAGATTATACAGCTGCAATGAGCATAACTTGGAGAAGTCTAACTTGAGGACTTCTCATTTACTCTGCATCAGTTTCCTTCATATTAGGAAGTACACAGTCCATGTCCTTCCACAAAAAGAAAAGAACAAAAGAACAAAGCCAAGCCAGTTTTTTAAAGCAAAAAACCAACTTGCTTCAGCCAATGAATTGCTCCTCTGAGCTCACAGAGCAGAGCAGGTTGTAGTGGAGCCACCAGGATTGTACGTTTTTTGAGGGCTGCAAGAGAGGAGAACCATGAAAGTAGGTGCAGAATAGCCATCAAACTCACTCAGGATTTATAAATACATCCTCTGCATTTCAACATAATCACGAGGTAGTTCAATGTAGTTGCAAGTGCCTGCTCAGCTGAAACTAGGCTGTGGCCTCCCTAGTCTCCAGACAGCGCCGCCTGCAAGGGAGTGTGTGTGGGACTTTCACAGGCTTTCCAGTTGCGTATGTTCTGTCTTGTCTTAGTAGTCACTGAACCGCAGAAAGACTGACTTGGCTTCCTTCATATTCTTGTTGTGAATCAGGCAGAGCTGGGACCTGTGTTTGGTTCTCTCACATGCGATGTGAATTTCCCTCATAAGGAAATTACTCATTATCCTGGCATTCCTTTCTTCCTAGTTTTGACCAAAATTTGTGGCCCTCCTTGTTGATACTGTCTTACTTTCCCCCAAAGTTTGTATTTGACTAAGCAACATTTTCTAAGAATAGCATTCAACAGATACTTGCCCATCAACTCCTGAAGACAACAAAAGGTGTAGGGTATCACCTTTCAGAGATCCAAAGGTGTGTGATTTCAGCTCATAACTTTTCAGTAGCTTCTTGAGGTATACTGACCTCTCAATCTCTCTTTTAGTGTTTGCTGAACTTCACCATTAATTTGGTCTATGTAAAGTACATTTTTCTGCGGCCACATATCTAGGAATCCTAGAAGCTTCATTGGGCTGCTTATCTGTAAACAAAAGGAACAAAGACTGTAGGAGACCCCAGACAGCTGATGAGAGACAGAATTCAAAAGGCTGGAGCAAGGAAAGAAATGGAGAGAGAGAGTGTGTGTCTGTGTGTGTGTGTGTGTGTGTGTGCATGCATAAGAAGGGAAAGATGGTGATGCAATGGTGAGATGAACATAGACGATGGGAAAAGTTGTACTTTGCTTTTGTCTGTCTTTCTACCTGTCCTCCTTTCCCCAATGTGCCATTGATAAAGAACAACACTCTTTGAATTCAGCTTCCAAATGTTGCATACAGTTTTCTGGGTCTGACGTGGACCTTTGATGGGATTATGAATATTGTTATCTACAATATTCTGTTATATCTGGTGGGTTCTGTTCCTTTCTATCATTGTTACATTATCTTCCTTGGGTTTTTTCCTTTTCTTATGTGCTACTTCATATTTAAATGTGTGCTCCTCTCTCAGGTGCCATCTGATTCTGTCCTCTCTGATATTTTAATTTTTACGTATTGCTCCAACTTCACCTCCTGCGTTATAGGTTTCCTTGGTTAGTTTCTGTTAATGACTTGAAAATTTACTACCATGATCAGCTTTTTTCAGCTGCATGTTTTGGTTTTACTTTAATACTACTTCTCCACTTTCTATCCCTAAAGAATCTGATCCTGTAGTGACTTTTGTGACTCAGCTATAGAGCAAATACTGCTGTCAGTGATACTGAAAGCACCCATGGTGGCATATTCAGAAGAAAAAGAGCTGTCCTGTGTGTTCTGTAGTTGTCCAAAAGGTGGAAGGAGAAGAGGCTGTTAGACAGCAACTAAACATTGGCCTCTCCCTTCACTGTGGGAAACTGAGCCCAAGTATGGCAGTAAATTCTTAGCTTCTGAAGCAATCTCTCCCTGACTGCAGAAGAAAGCAACAAGACAGAGCTGTAATTGTGTTTGGCTGCTCTTTTGAGGGTGCATGTGGACCATCAGTGGGCTTTGCACACTCCAGATTGGAAATCTCGGTTTTAGAAGAGCTGGCAGAGGAGTGCTGTAAATTTTGAACTGAAGTTGCATAAGAAGCTATTCTTGGCTCAGCATTGCTCAATACCTTTATCAACAATTTGGAAGGAAATGTATAATCATCACATAGATGCAGATGATATAAATTGTGACCCAGTAGGTGGATACCAGCGTTTAAGTTCTTCTGGCACTGAGTTCAGTTTGTTCTGTTCAGAAGAAGGGAATTGCTCAAACTACTTCTCATAAAACTTTTTTAAGGGCAAATGGTGAATGACATAGTTTGGCATTCCCCACTCCTATCTATACTGTTTTGCTGGAGATTACTGTACTTTCATGCAGTACTATTTTACGAAGGAAAGGGTTGGGTTCATTTTGTGAGATCTATCAGACTGTACGTAGCAGAAGTTCACTCTCTGCAGGTGCCAGTGGGTGGCTGCTGGTATATAGCCAGTAGAGGTGGGGTTATGGATCCTCCCTTCCCTTCCCTACTTTTAAGAAATCCAGTATTGCTTGTGATTTACCAACACACATGCACACAAAATGTTTCATGGAGTCAATGCTGTTACAGTACACAGCAGAGCCAGAGGATGGGGTGCTGTTCACACTCTCTTCTTTCACTTACGTATTATTAATACATACAGCCAAGTGTGGTTTTAGTTCATTTTTTTTCCTAGCAGTTAATACCCTCTGGTTCTGGTAACCCCTCACCTATGGCAAATGTGATTATGGCTGATTCCACATACTTAAATTAATATTAAATGCCAGGGTATGGATGGAAAAATGTAGAAGCAATGAAGTTTTGATCCAGCGGTATAGATACAGCTCACAAAGCATTTAGTTATCATGTGGATCAAGCAGCTTAGTAAATTTTCTAAGATTAGATATTTCAGAAGGTTTGCCTGTGCTTGCTGTCAAGTTTGTTTGCAAAAGCAGAGATTTCTGGTGGTACAGTGGTGTTATCCTACCAGGGAAATTTTTGGGAGAACTCTGCATAGGCTTCTTGCATTCTCTAATATAGATTTATAACTTGGGAGTTCTCTGGTTTGGTGGGCAATTTCAGCTAGAAGGATGTCTTTAGGGGACTTTTTGTCTCCTTTGGCAAACACAGAAGACAATGTATTGCTCTGAAGGAAAAGTACAATCTAAACAAATGGATGTGAATTTTAAGCCTTATGAGGGCCAAAGGGCTAAGTGTAATAGAGGGCCCTTTCCCTTCTCCTTCTCTTTCTTCCCTCATTGTAATCAGTCAAGTATAGCATAGTTAGATGGGCAAAATATTTCTGCTCTTTTATTGCTACTCCCATCCATTTGCTTGCTTGCAACATCTGATCAGACATTCAGAGTTACTGACACAGAAGGGAAAAGTTTGATACTTCTCTATCTCAGTTTGACTGTGTCTTTGTTAGTATCTCCCGTATACCTAAAAAAAAGAAGTAAATATATTATTAAGGTGCATCTACACTTAGCAGTTGAGTTTCACTCAAGGTTAGGTAAAAAAGGTGGATTACTTCTAACCTAATAATCTTTTTCCAACTGGAAGGATGCCCAACAAATCTTTCCTTTCTAAAGTGCCATCTTTTATTTATTTATTTATTTTTGCATTGCTCAGTTTAATAAGTCTCTGATATAAACCTAAGTTCCACTAAAGTATTAATGCCATTTTTGTTAAGAAAATCGAACAATAGAGTAAGATCCAGCTGTAGAGAAGCCAATGGATTTGAGGGGGCTTTATAACTTTTCTGAATAATCACCACACACCTAAATGTATATTGTAAAATAAAATATCACATCATTAAGTGAGAATTCTCAGATGTAGTTCAGAAGCATTCTAGCGTATAAATGCTGAAGCTGGCCTCAAATCTCTAACTTCTTTTCAAGGTGATGACTGCAATATCAAAATATTAATGTATTTGTGTGGATAATGCTGACAATTATTACAAGTCCACCTTTTGTTGAACTGCACAGTCACTTCACAAAACAAATGTAAAAATTTGGTTTAGTCAGGGGATTTTGCCAAACATTTTGTTAGTCGTAACTGCTAGTGGTCTTGTAGTGTTTAGAAAGTATAAAACTCGTGAGACACCACATTAGTCAGGACCACTTACCAAATCTCCTCTCACTGCATGTTCTGAGCAGCCAGCTCATTTTTTGTCTACCTGGGCTTACACCAAAACTACTCTTCAGCAGATGGTGTGGTAGTTAGGACACTGAGAAACACTAAGAAAAAAATTTCCCATGAGAGAAGAGCAGATAAAAATCTTTCCTTTCTGTGACATTTTCCATGGTTTCCTCAGTCTTATTTCTCTGCCATACATACAGGCGCAGACATGTGTGTATGTATGCCTGCACTACTCTCTGTGTCCAGTGCCTGGCCGCCAAGCTTGCTCCAAGACAAGCAGCTGGCATTTGCTGAGTCCTGCAGATGGGTCATGAGTGACACACACACATGGTGCAGCTGTCTGGATCTGGCACTCAGGTGATTATTTGTTTTCTAATCAACCAGCAGCTCCATTAGTGGAGTTGGAGGCTCAGAGAGGGTGATTAAATATACAGAAAGAGAGGCTGTTGTGTAGTTGTGGGTGAAATGTTGGGTGGTAATTACAAGAGATGAAAGGATTGTTATTGTTACCAGGGATGGAACAAAAATTAAATCTATCTATTCAAACTGCTTGTCACTGAATATCCAACAGCAGTTTCCTAAGGTAGAACAAAAAATCAAACCCTCTCTGTTTTCCAGTGAGAATAAAGAGGTATCTCCATGTTTACATTAAAAAGCTGCAGTCACCTGCAAAAATGATCAAATTTCAAACTAAATCAAATATGCAGTTTCTCACAACCGCTCGCAAAGGACGTCAGGAGTTATGTGTGAAAAGAGAAGGAGTGAAATCTGATAACTTTGTGCTGCTCAGTTCAATTAGTTTAGCTAGCTGACCAAAATTGCAGGTATTAATTCTGCAGGTGCCAGTTGGGTTTAATCAATCTGCAGGTTTTAACTGATGCTTAGTGTAGCTCAGCTGGCCAAGCAGTGGGCTTAATGCCTAGCAGAGAGGGATGGTCACCTGCTAGGGTATCATTTGTAGCTGTATTTTATGCAGCTTGTAATAAAACATTACTCTGTGTAATTTTTAATTTATTGTGGGGTTATATGAGCATTTAACCTATACAGAATGAAGAAAAAAATCCTCAAATTATTTTATCATTGGAATAGTTGGGGTGAGGTCATTGGTTTTGACCTCTGCAGGAATGGAGTAGTATCATTAATTTTGAGTAAAATGCTGCTGCGTGTTAGGCTGGAGTGTGTAACAGTGGGGTGAGCTGAGGAACTGGGGGTATTTGGCCCACAATAGAAAAGGAGAAGGGGAGATGTAGGTGCTGAGCTCAACCATCTAAAGGAGGGTTACAGAGAGGATAGAGACAGGCTACTATCAAAGTTGCTGACCAGAAGAACGAGAGGCCATGGTCACAAGGTACAGGGTGGGAAGTTCTGACTGTAGAAAGGAAATTCTTCACCAGGAGACTTAGTCAAACACTGGAACTTTGAAGCATTGTAGAGTCCCTGTCCACAGAGACAGTGAAAGCTTCCAAGGCAACTTGGTCTGCCTTGAAGCTAGCGCTGCCTTGAGTAAGTCATGGAAGTACAGACCTCAAGATACCTTCTAGCCAAAATCTTCCTGATGTTCCAGGTTGCACTTGGCCCTGCTCTCACCTCCAATCTTTCACAGGGACATGAAATTTGTCCTCACTTCAGGATCCTGCCGAGACTTCAGAAAGGACAGTGGAAAAGGCTTGCTTTGAAAAAGAAGCGTATAAGAAATGATTGTGGCTTTGTTAATTTACTGTTTCTAATTGAAAGCTTGTGAGGAGTATGGTTTTGCTTTCTAGTGGTTAGCCAGCTGACTCATGTGCTGTCTCTTGTAAGGACCACACAGAACAAACTGCCCCAAATTATGCTCAAGACACCTCATAGGCTTCATCCTATCTGGGCCTGCAGTAGGGGCTGGGAACAAACAACTGATTCAAAACCACTGTTTGGTTTAAGTTAAGTAATTCCAGAGTTTCTGCTGAATAAACTTGTCCCTTGGGTGCTTGTGAAAGCAAGAAGGCATCTTGGAAGTAGAGAGAGCCTGTGGAAGCAGAGGTTAGCTGTCCCCTCCATTTCCTTACAAAGTCTGGACTCACACACAGCCTGCCTGGTGCTGGAGCCACTGGTGTCCAGGGCAATATTGTACACAGGTTTCCTACAAGCTTGATTGTCACAACACTACAAATAAGCAAAATCCCAGTTCCTCTTGGGCACCTTCAGAATTAGGGTTGTAGGTATACACTGGGTTATTGCAGAATATTTAAAAGACAGAAAAAGGGCTGCACAGTTGTACGTTCATTTGGTATGCCTTGGTCAGACCTTGCTCTTCAGCTTCCTCTGCTTCCTCACAAAGACATCAAGATTCCTGGAACCTTCTGAAAAGCCATCTCTGTGTGAGGGCCCAGGAGCTCATGTTTTCAAAGCACCTTCTATATAAGATCTCATCTTTCTGTTCAAGCCTGAATGTTCCTTACAGAAAAGGAGGATTTTGGCCCTTAGCTGGTAGCAGTGAGATGATGGATTGAGCTCCCTTTGCTCCAGCCCGGGCACTACTGTGTGATCAGCTGCATCTGCTGTTGGGTGATCGTGGATACCATTCAGTAAGGCAGAACCCCTTTTTAGGGCTTCCTGGTGAGGTTTTAGTGTGGCTGTGGTGCATTTGCCTTGAGGATGACACTAAGGCCAACACTGTCCTTCCCACCTTTTGTGCACAACTATGGAAACTTCTTCCCTTGTGTAATTCTTCTGCATGCTTCCCAGGCTCTTGCACCTTGCAGAGGTTTACAGAGGTGTCTCCACACAAGCTAATCTGCTTGGGAGGGTAGATTTAGGAGGGGTATAGCAAGGTTCCAGCCCCTCTGCATAGCTGCTGTGCCTGTGGTCAGCCCTGGAGCTCACAAACTGCCCCTGTTCCTTCCAAGCCTCAAAGAGCCACTCTCCCTGCACACACCTTCGTTCAATGAGCTGTAGCTTCTCCCTGTAGCCAAGCCATTGGGCCATCCACTATACCGTGTTTGCGGGGTGCTTGGCAGGGCCTCGCTTTAGGTTGGTGCTTAGGCAGTATTGTAATAAATTATAAAAGATCCCCTCTTTGATGCCTTGTGGGAGAAGGCACTGGGCCTGTTTTCCCCCTGCCTCATTCCTTGTGTTGTGATTCATGCAAGATGCTATAAACTGCCACCATGCTGGTTTGGTAACCACTTTGCCACAGGTATAAATTACAACCCCAAGGTGCACAGCAGTGGGGGAATGAGGCCAACCATCTCTAAAGGTCAAAGGAGCATTCATCACATCAAGTCTACTGTGACTTCATTGTGACTTCGCATCAAAGTACTGTTGTTGTTAAAGAATCTCAAATCAATACAAAATAAATAATTTTTTTAAAAAGCCACACTTCCCTTTTCTGCTCCTTTGTTCTGTGCAGAAATGCCTTGTTGTCCTCTGGTCTTCTTAAGCAAAGACATAAGGTTGCAGATATAAATGTATTTAGTCAGAATCAGAGTGTAAAGGGATGGGATCATTCTCAGCCAGCCTAAAATAGAAGGGAGCAGTGGTTAGAAACAATTGCTGCAACTGTGACTTCCTCAAACAGCATGGCTCTGAGGTCAGATACCGGGAAAGAGGAAGCAACGGTTAGAATGCATGATGGTTTAACCAAAGGTGCAATTTGTTCCAGCTTTCTGATTAAGTCTGTCCCCTGTAAGAAGGAAATATGAGCAGAACAGGCAGAGTACTGTTAGAGCTCTCCAGCTGTACAGAAGTAAATGAGGAGCAGATTCGGTCACCCTCAGCTGCCTGACATAGACTGCGAGAGCACATGCTTGCTTTCAGTTCTTTCTTCATATGCCTCTGTTTTGATCTGGAGAGAGCCTGTCCCCCCCAAAAAAACCCAGAAACTCCTACTTAACAAGGTTAAATTACAGTTCCTAAAAAAGATATAAAAATCTGAAAGAACTTGAAAGCCATTATTATGTTTGATAATGATATCAGGATTTCAGTCTGCTGCTTGTGTTTGGATTAAAGCATAAGGTTTCCTTTAATCAATTTATTACTAAATTTGAACAGCTTACAGTTGCTGTTTTCTGGGTGTGGTGCATTTACCTGAGAGAGCTGATCGTGAATCAGTGTCCCATTAAAATACGTTTTTAAAGTAGGGGTTAAGTGAAAATGTACTTAGGAAATTCTTATGAGTTCTCCACTGGATGCTGCACATCCAACACAGATACTTACCCCTGGTGTTTCTGTTATGTTTCATTTTGTTGTTAATTAGCCACTGTCTAACTCGGAAGTTGCACTTCTTGAGCAGGGTGTTGGAGTAGGTGGCTCCCACAGGTCCCTTCCAGCTGAAGTGTCTGATGCCCACACTGCTGATGGCTGGCACACCAGAGAGGTGGGCAGGGGGATCTGTGGTGAACCTCACTGTCACTTCTCTTGTGACCCACACTCAGCTGATCTCAGTGCGTGATCCCCACTCAATAATACAAAGGAAAGTGAGAAACCTGAAGCTTCCTCTCCATCAGTCCTACAGAATTGCATTTATAACAAAGTGCAGAAAACAGTAATTTTCCTGCAGTGTTTATTAACCATGTGATTGAATTTGCATGTTTTATAGTTGTTTGGGAAGTTCAACAGAAAGGAGATCTTTCAGTATCAAAACATAAATTGTATTGACTTTTCACAAGTCTCTGTATGATCACATTGATCTCATCCCTGCTACATTCCTTAAGACTCCTAAATTTTCTGGGCCTTCATGACCTGCCAAATAACTGAAGTCATTCTGCTGTGCCCAGATTGGAGGCAACAAAACATGGATTCAGTTTCTAGTGGTCTGTTTTAACACATTTGCTTAGCATCACCTCTGATTCCTTTCTCTGCAGCAATCTGAGTGTCTTAATTATGCTCAATGGACAACCAAGGGACAGTGACACTGATGTATTCACATGCTGTGAATGATATAAAAAAAAGCTAAAAAAACAATTCAGTAGGAGGTGGTAAAGGAAATAAAAGTGTGCAAGCATCTCTGTTTTTCTCCTTCCTTCCTTCCTCTCGTCTGAGGAGCCTTGGCAAGAGTTGTATTCTCTTACAGATGTGCCGGTTGTGCTGGCCATAGGACTGCTGGACAGGCAGATGTGTTGGCCATGGAAGGGAGTGTCTTAATTGTGGGAACGTGTGATGCACGCACTGCTGCCCCATAGAGTCTGTGCCCTAGAATTGGAACCTCACTCTTTGTTCACATGAACAGCAACACCAGCCTTGTCCACCAGTGGTCATAAGTCCTAGTGGGACAACCAGTCATCCCCACTAGCTGTGTGCTGCCTGTTGCTTCCTGCCTCTTCATGCTGTAGCATCTCTTGCAGCAGCCCAAGCAGCTTTTCAGAGGGGATAGTAGCAGCAGCAGACCTGAATGGGCTCCCTACCATGACAGGTGTCATAGAGGTAAACAATTTGTGAATCTAGAATCTCAAAATATGCCAAAGAAAGAAAAATTTCTGGCCCTAGTTTGCAGGTTTACTCTTTAAATTTAAAACCTATCCAGCACTTGGTACAGAAGACAAATCCAAAAGTAATCACAGAATCATAGAATGGTTTGAGTTGGAAGGGACCTAAAAGATCATCTAGTTCCACCCCCCCTGCCATGGGCTGGGACACCTTCTATGAGACCAGGTTGCTCAGAGCCCCATCCAGCCTGGCATTGAACACTTCCAGGGATAGGGTAGCCACAGCTTCTCTGGTCAACCTGTTCCGGTGCCTCACCACCCTCACAGTAACAAATTTCTTTCTAAGATCTAATCTAGACTTACCCTCTGTCAGTTTAAAGCCATTCCCCTTCTCCTACTACCATTTGCCTTGTATTGTCTGTCAAAAGCATTTCTGTTGTGCCTCTCAACATAGCATTTAGTCACCTGTTCCTCATTTATAAATGTTTTAAGTAGAGTCCTGGCATGAATTAAGTGGGGCTGGAAGCTCTCCTGCCAGTGAGAGTTACAGATGGAGATCCATGGGCTTTCAATGAAAATCAAACTCGGAGATTTTTATTTAAACTGGAGTGTCATTTTTCCAAGATAAAGTCAACTCATCCCCAAATTTAGAAGCTGCTGTACTATCAGATTTGCAGCCCATGATAATGGCTTCTCCATTCTCCTATGCATGGTTTAAAAAAATTACCTGAATTTTTCTGCTAATGTGAAGCTTCAGTTTCATAACTGAAAGACAGTGTAGCATCCTATCATGTGATGTTATAATTATCAAAAAATCATGCATAAGGTCGAGAGAAATGTGCTGAGTGAACTGGGACATTTGGAATCCATAGGCACACGGCCTTAAGGCTGAAGGAGCTTAATGCTTTTGGCATCACACAGAGCCAGTATTATGTTCATGCTGTGGTAGGGATTTCTTTTTCCATAGACCTCCTGACTGTAAAAGGGGATTCCAAAACTCACATGCAAGCAGCAAATGTCTCCAAGTACACTGTGGCACCCATCCAGGAACAGAAACCCCCGTTACTGTCTGCTGCCACAGTACCCTGATTGGAAATGAGATAGCCATCCGAGCACGGTGTATCACGGCTCTCCGGAGTCATGTGAGGGAGACATCAGGAAACAGTAGCTGACAGTCACATCGCTGCCAGTCAGAAAGGGATCAGTGCTTAAAAGGAAGACCTGCATGCTTTCAGCATGACTGAACCCACTGCTAATCTGCATATGTCTGGATTAGAAGTCACACCATCATAAAGATGCCATGAGCCAGGCAGCACCCATATGTCATTCGTGTGGTGACAATTCCTAAATATCCCATCCCACACAGCTCTATTCCTAAGCGTAAACAACAAATAGGAGGCAAAAGGCAGAGCATACAGGCTGTAAAGCATCCCTGTCCTGATCCCAGGATCCTGTATCATAAGGATCGCTAGGTTTTTATACTCCGGTGTATTTGCATATCCTCTTCACCATTTGAAAGAAAAGATTATTGCATTTGCCAGTAGTTTTTCATTTTAGTCCTAAAACAACATTATTATGTGGGTTGACTGAATATATCATTCTTAATCAGATGCAGAACGGCATTCCCTACCTTCCTGACAGTGTTATGGAGCACATACCATTTGATTTAGTCTGGTGACAGGGTTGTAAATGTGGAGCCTCATATCACGCTCCCCACCAGGGTGATGTCTCCTCCTCCAGCCTGAATTCAAATACTGCTGGAGGTGGGGGCTTGGCTCAGAGTGACCAGAAGATGAGGATCAGTGCTGGTATGTGTCTCTGGTTCTGAATGCAAGTGTGAGCTTGGGACAGAAGAGCAGAAAATTTTGGACAGATTAACATGGATAATTTTGACCATGTGGCTAAAATGAATCAAAGGTCAAATTGGATTAATCCAGATCTGTGTATAAGGGATAAGCAATATACATGGTGCTTTTTTTTCTAAGTGCGTTGATTTGTGGGGAAGACCTGTGTGATGTGACCTCCCAAAATATTTTTCACATGCTAGTGATGAGTTCAGTGGTGAACTGTGATTTCTACAGCAGACTGAAATTAAGAAACACAGAAAAGCTTTTGTTCAATATGACATTTAAGGTAAATGAAAGTTTCTCCATGAAGACAGCCATACCATGAGTATATGAACGAATACTTCTCGAACCAGAACTGACTTACTGAAAATTGCACTTCTTGCAAGTATTTCTTTATCTGTCTGTGGTGGCAGAGGTAAAAATCTTTGTTCAAGAGTGTTGGCACCCTGAGTTCAGAGAATTTCAGTCTTTCAGTGCTGACAGGCAATGATCCTCAAAAGCACACTGCATTTGACCTGAGGCATTGGGAAAAGCTTCCCAAATTATGTGATAGCACTGAGATTGTTGCTGTGTAATTAAAAAAGAAGTTTGTTATGTCACTGGCTGGAATATGTAGAGATGTAGAAAATTTAGGTTTCTGGGATATAGTAATGCATATGTAACAAGATGGAGGATTTTGGGTGTAGGTTAGTTCTTCTTTCTTCTTCCTTCTTCACAAGCCTGGGTGATCTGGTATTGGTTCAAAAAACCCGTAGTGCAGAACATGAATGATTAGTTATTGGATTATAAGTAAAAATAAATTAGTTGGAATTCCATAATTCAGAAATTTGGTCTTTAAAAGACCTTGGAAGGTAGAGCTTGGGGGCCATTTTTCACCTTGTTAACCTAGAGGCACAATCTGTGCAGCTGTGCCATAGATAAGAAATAACAAACATCTGAGTCCGAAGAACAACTCTGCGTCTCCTGCGTTTCAATCCGAACTCTGAGTAAAAGAACACACGAAACAGAGGCAGAGGAAGAAAAGAACACAAACAGAAAAATTAATACAAGAGGTTATCAGTGAAGAGTAGTCCACCTTCAATGCTTGTGGAGTGGCAGGCAAAATGAGGCTGAACAGATCACAACCCACAGTTTGTTGGCACTCCCAGGTGTGAGGCCTCTGGAATGTAGCTGCAGGTTGCAGGCTACCTGGTAGAGATGCTCCAGCTTACCAGGGTAGGAGGGGGGAACAAGTTGTGGAGATGCAGAGCCTTTCTTTTTTCCTTTTTCTTTCAGAAACCAAGTACATGATGTGGCTGTTCCAAATGCAGATGCTCTCCACTCATCACTCCAGCTTTACGTTCTTGTTCCTGTTTGTATGTAGGTGCTTTGAGGATGATCAGGCTTCACTAAAATAGTGCTACCCCAGTTTCTGCTGGGTCTGAATCCAGGATACAAAGCATATGGAACCAAAGCTAAAGCTGGTTCGGTATGTCTTTCCTAGAGCTACCCAGCTCTTCTGAGCACTCTCATGTACTAGGTGCTAGGTAGGCTCTAGTCAGCTTTGGGAATATCTTTTGTTTGTTTGTTTTACTTTGTGCCTGAGCAGACCTCATCTGTAAGTAAGACCAAATGTCCCAAAATTCTTAGTTTTTCACAGAATCTTGTGGCAAGGTTTTCAAACAGGACTGAAGATGTTAGGTACTCAACTCTTACTGATTTCGTGAAAGCAGTGGGAGTCAGCCAATTGGCCTGTTTAGTCACATTTGAAAATCCCACAAGATACCTATCTATCTCTTTCAGCTGCTTTGAAAACCTCTCTCCAAGTGCTTTCTAGAGTGTGTTGTCATTAATATTGAAAGGTCAGTCAGGGTTGCAGTATTATTTGGACAGGACTGATGTGTGTGGAGGAGACACATGCACATCATACAGGAAACATGAGTCCTGGACTGGAATGCACAGCTACGGCTGTACTGGGCTTAGCTCTGCGTGGCTTGAGGCAGATGGGCACTTCTCACTGGAGATGGAAATGTAGACTGAGGGAATATGATTTGAGTACAGGCATAAATATCAGGACTGAGATATTTCAAGCTGAACTAACTGATTTGACTGTATACTCTTCTTTTTAGATTGTAATTCATGGCACTGGATGCAAAGTTTGCTCTAAATTATTCAGCAGTTGTGGGCCCTAGGTATTATTACATGGTAACTAGCTTTCCTGAATTAATGTTGCTTATTCTACTTTTGAATAAAGCTAAAAAATTAATTGTTACAAGCTCAGAGTTTACTTTGTTTGATCTCACATACCTTCTGTTCTGTAGAGTTGGAGCTACAGTGACTTTTGAGCATTGGGTACAGTACTTGTCCAAACTCGTGAAGATGAATAAAAAATAATATAAGTATATACCTCAAGGACACAGTAACAGGAGGCAAGCAAAGTCACCATGATGTTAGTACAGATGCTCCTAGTTGAAATGACATTCTTGGGCTTAGGCATTTATGTTTACTTTATGGGCTGTTAAGCAAGTACATAATGTTTTGCCCAGAAAAAAAGACTTACATGAGCTGGATTGCTCAATCTCCGGCTTCCATGATATCAGACAGCTTGAAGGAAACAATCCTTAGGAACCACTAGAGAAATTCTTCCTTTCGACCTGTCCTTCCCAGGACAGTCATCTTCTTAGCCCCTCTCCTTATTCCCCATGTTGTCCTCTTGATTCTTCAGAATTGCTTTTTCCTCCTTCAGTCTTCCTATGTCAGAAAAGGAAGGGGCACACACATAAGAAAGAAAATTTATGTAAGGAAAAGGAAGGCCTGCAAAGCCTGGAAGAAGGGTGGTATCTGGGAAGAAGGAAAACTGCTGGACAGCAGAGAAGGTGAGAGTTGGAAACATGCAGTTCCTAGCCTAGATGGGCAGCAGTATCGGTTTTGCTGATCAGTACCTGTGCAGAGCCTTCTGCCAGACCAACTCAGACAGCCTGAGGGTGAGCTCAAATTTTTGTCCCTCTTGAATGGGACGAAATCCTAGAATGGTTTGAGTTGGAAGGAATCACTAAAGGCCCTCTCAGTCCGGCATCCCTTGCAATTAGCAGGGACATCTGCAACTAGATCAGCATAAGGTCAGTGTGTGTGTCTTAGTGGTGCATTGCCTACCAATCCTAATAAAAAGTACACGGCATGTATCAGGATATGTGAATCTTCCTGTGTTAGCATCTCTCATTTGATCTGCCTGCACACCTACCATTTGTTTTCAGCACCTGCAGGTGATCCACTGAGGGCAAGGTCCTATTCCAGCATTTTTGGATGAAAGGCGTGTATGATGATGGGGTGGCTTGTCATACAGAAAGGATGGTAAAATGTATAGGAACCTTTGGGAATTCTTGTCTTTAACGATTGCTACATGAGGAGACTTCAGGATTGTTTTTCACAGAATCACAGAATATGCTGAGTTGGAAGGGACCCACAAGGCTCATCAAGTCCAACTCCAGACCGTGCATAGCACCATCCTCTAGTTAGAGGAAGGAGGATGCTTGTGATCAGGTCTGTGGTGGCTCTGTGGACAGGGAAGTGGAAATTCCAAAGGGCGAGGTCTGTGCACACCTCATGAGAACAGGTGACAGGGTAGAGGGGATGTGGTTGGTACGGCGGGGTGGGACGCGCCCAGCTCTTGAAGGGCTGCGGAGAGAAGCTCTCTTGGGGCGCGGCAGCAGCAGGTGCAGGCGGCCGGCGGGCGGCTGCGGTGGGTGCGGGCTGGGCGGCAGCAGAGGGTGCCCGCGGCTCGCTCGGCTCCTCCGCTGCCGCGACAGCCGTGTCCCCGGGCAGCCCCCGCACATTCCCCTGCCCGCGCCGGGGCCCCGCTCCGGGCTACAGCGGGCTGCAGCTTCTCCTTTGGGTTTACTTCTTTAAGAAATACTTCTTTTTAATACTTTAAAAAAAATATTTTAAAAATACTTTTTCCAGCCCTTTTTTCCTAATACCTTTTTTTAATACTTTTAAAATACATCTCTTTTTATCGTTCAGACAGTTCTCACCCCAACACCCTCCCCCTCTTTTTTTGCTTGATTTTTTTTTTTTAATTTTTTTTTTTTTTTTTTAACATATCCTGGAGGCTCTCCCTTCTCTTCCTTTCTTCCCCAGGAACATGAACAACAGCTGTGGAGTTAGCCAGGAGAGTGAGGCAGAGGATAGAAAGGGTTGGGCAATTTCCTTGCCCAAACAGATAGGCTCCCTTTTCCGTAGCACGTGGACAGAAGCTCTTCCGTCTTCCCAGAGCTGACCCATCTAGCAGAGCCACCTTGACACACACTCTGTGTTCACAAAAGATCAGCTTGTTTTCATGAGTCATCTTTTCACCCCACAGAAGGGCAGTCCCAAGGAAAGGGGCAGGGGGTCTGTCACTGGATTGGGGTGCCCTAATGTCAACACCAGGAAAAAAGTAGTGAGAGAGAAGGCAAAGGGGCAAAAGTGTACAAGGAATGAAAAGGAAACTGCTGGATACGCTGTAGTTATGAGACAATGGAGGAAAAGTTATTTGCTAGAGAAATGTGGAACCTGAGGTTAAGGGGCAGCAGATGTTAAGTAAACAAACACATCTGAGCTTATTTCTTCCTGCTTTTCTACCATCCACTGAAGAACTAATTAATGAAAAATCTGGCAGCATGGATTTCATTGTCTGGGGAACAGACCACAGGAAAATGTGTAAAATTTTGGCAGTGTTTTAGTCATAAGGTCAGTCCAGGCAAAGGAGTACTGCAGCCCATTTAGTTACTTTGGCCAAGGAATTTACATTAAGATTATCTGCATTTTTAACAATCAGCAGAGCTGAGACTATGCCCTGCATTCAGAAGGTCAGAAATTAACTCACAATTCTATGGAGGTTTTTCACCTTATACCAAAATAACATTGTATCTATCTAACAAAAATCTGGGTTTGTTTGTATTTTTTAAGCACTACAGTAATATGGCAAGAAAGGAGAAATAAATGGGAGATATGTGAACAGCAGAACACTGATATATTCTATTAGTGGAGACAATAATGTGCAAATAGTCAGTAAGTAAAAAGAGGGGCCGTGTAGAGAGCTCATACTTAAACCTAGGAATGAGGACACATTATTAGACCAGTTTTTGTTATAAGTGCTTTCTCATAATTTTAAACAGTAATGTACTTTCATAAAGTATCCTGTTGATTTTGCCTGGGGGAGAGTGTTTCCTACAAATGCCACAATGCAGGCAAAAGCCACTGGTGTAAAGAACCCCAACATGGATATTCTGAAAACTGAGGCTGCTAAATAAAGGAAAAGGGATATTTGACTGAGTAACAGAGATACCATTGCACTGTCCTTATTGTTAATCTTGATATTTATTTAATTAAACATATCCTTTGTTACAGCAGAAAAAATGCAGTGGCAGAATTGGCTTTTGCCTCCACCAGATTGTTGCAGAACCTGGGAACTTTGCCAGTGCAATTACAGTGAAGTTGGCTGTGGAGTATGTGAGGCCTCAATCCCAAATCTGGATAAACTGAGGCATAACTATATCCTCAAATGGAGGACGAGGCAGTCTTTCCAAGCATATACTTACTATAGAATTTTCAGTGGGAATTACAATACAATGTCTTTGCTCAAAACATTGTCTGAGTGCAAGGTGCTGTACCTGGGTTGGGCCAATCCCAGACACGAGCACAGGCTGGGAGAAGAGCTCCTTGAGACCAGCCCTGCAGAGGACATGGGTGTTCTTGGGGACAAAATGTTTAGAGACATCTTTTTATAAGCAGAGAGGAAGACACAGGGTGGAAATTCTATGTGTTAGCATCTAAGAACAAGGAAAATATATTCAGCCTTTTCCATAACACACTGTGAAGGCATCACTGACAGGAAGGGAAAGGGACATGGGCAACTGCGGGAAGTTCTCAAACATGACTAAAGTCAATGTTCCCTAACAATTTTAGCATTAAAAGGGAAAAACTGGAAAACCAAGGTCAGTCTCCCTCTTTGAGGTGTAAAGCAAGCAGTATTACTCCGTTTCTGCTCATTTGCTTCCAGCTTTCTGAGCGACTGGCCCTCAACAATGATCTGATGCTCTCAGTGTCACTAAAATGGAATTCAGATATTAATCCCTCATGTGCACAGGGTCACATGTTAGTTTTGGGACACCGTGGGTAAGGTAAAGATGGACAAGCCTGAACAGACTGCGCAGCTGAAATACAACCCTTTGTGATCGTATCCATCACATGTTTTTTCCAGGGGGAAAGGCATGATCAGCAGGGATGCTAAGCTTTTTAACCTTGAATGACATCCTGTGATAAGCCCAGGCACACAGGAAAAGAAAGAGGCAATGGCTTCCACCCACCAGAAGTCTTATATTTCCACAGTGCTGAGGCTGTGATAATTATGATACACCCAGCTGGTGCTATTATTCAACCATTCCTGAAGGAGAGGGTCGGTCTTAAGCAGCATAAAGATTGCTACAAAACTTCACAGTGGCCAAAAGTTAATTAATAAAAAGCAGTTAGCTATTCATATGAATGGCAGGAACAACTTCCAGAGCCATGTGATTATATTTGCATTCAGTGCAGTGCTTAAGATGCCTCGCTGGTGGGCCAGAAGCCCACTGTGCTAAGTGCTGCATGAAACGGGTGAATGGAAAAAGGAGAGAACAAACTCGTAGTGGCAGTTGTCAGCCTGCTCTTGGAGGAACAGTTGTTGCAGTTGAGCCAGTGCCAGTATAATACTTGCAGTGGGAAAAAGAGGGGAAAGAATCACAGCAGCAAGAGAGCATCAGTAAAGCTGTCGCTAAGGGGAAAGCACAAAAGGTTGAGTGCAAATGCTGATGGACTGGAAGACTCCAGGTGAAGGGTTGTATCTGAGAGCAATGGATAATGCTGAAAGAGACATGGTCACAGTTGGAATTTAACAACAGAGGGAACAAAGAGATAACATAGTTTGAGGAGTGGCCTCTTAAGTGAGAGGGGAGGTTGAGGCATGGATGCAGACAACAGAAAGACACAAGTACAAAGAAATCAACACCTATAGGATGGCCTTGTTATCAGCACACTGGTACCCACATCCAAGGATGAGTGAGAGTAGAAAGACAATGAGAAACTCCAAAATTTCTCAGGAGACACAATCTGAGGAGAGTTGTGGCTGAGAGCAGTGTTGGAGCAGCAAAAGGGCTTGGATACAGGGTTATTCCAAAGAGCAGAAAGGAGAAGGAAAAGAAGAAAGAGATAGAGAGTGTCAGAGAAGAAGGGGCATCTTAATGAGAAGCAGGTTTTAGTGGCAGTGACAGCAGAAAAAGCACATCTCTATTAGGGCTGGGAGATGATGGAGAAAATTGTTTGGCTGTCTGCAGTAGGGTTAGACATGGTACAATCATGGAACAGACTGCCAGAGAAAAGAGGTAAAAACTGAGTAGAGAAGCATGCAGGCTGGATGTGTTTCCTTGAGAGGTTATAGAAGGAGAAACTTGTGAGGGCAGCAAAGAGCAGTGTGGGTATAGACAAATAGCCATGATGGGTCAAATGTCATCAGAGGTGAAACAGAGTAAGGCCGAAGTGGGGTCTGGGTTTGTGTTACTGAGTGAACTGAGAAGTGGGAAGAGCAGCAGACAGAAGTGTGAATGGAACAGAAATCAAAGAAAAGGGCTTAAGTAGAGCAGTCAGGTGACTGCTTTGAGTTTGTAAGTAGAGTTCTTGGGGAGTAACAAAAAAACTAGAAAGCTGAGTGAGTTTCATCTGGGGGAAGAGGGGAGCACTGTGAAAGTTATTGTGGTGCTTGTATAGCCAGAGGGTAGCATTTTGTTTGTAAGGAGAATGGAAGTGGCATAGAGTAAAAAGGGTAATGGAGATTTCTTAGCTGGGGTATGTGACAATTAAACCTGAGGTAATAAGTTATATTTGATCATTTTATCATAACAGTATGTTTTCTTACATACTGCTTGTATTTGCTCTTGTGGCAAAATCATACATAGTGACCTTTTCTACAGTCTCCTGTCCAGCACTGAGCTTTTCCAGCTTTTGGAAAAAAGGAACCTGAGTTTGACTGGCCACTCCTCAGTGCTTTCCTGAACTTCTGGGCTATGGTAGGATGGCTGGCTGTAGTTATTTTTAGGTGACGTATAGATTTGCATTTCTTCAGCTGGAATTTCCTTCTTGTTACCAACTATGGTTTTCAACCTTACTAGGTTGTCAATCTCAGATCTTCCCCAAATGCCTGAAACTGTTCTTAAAACCTGCTCTAAAGACTTCTCATAGATCCCACTGTTCATACAGCTTCTTCTCTTTCTGCCTGTAGACCAGCTGTACTGGCTAGGATGTCATTACCAGAATCATCACACCAAATTTCTGTTAACACTCATAAAAATGCATGTTCTGTCAATGACTAAAAGTGTTCATTTTCCTTGCCTTTGTGTTCAGACAGCTTCCTACATTCATACTTTCCTTTTTCTCCTAAATCTTTTGCCTCAGACAGAGTTCATTTTTTGTCTTGCTTTTTATGTTAGAAACACACACCACGTCATTTGAGTTAAACAAAAAAGTCGCCTATTCCTCTTCCCCTACACTGTTTGAATAGAGGCCTGTGTAAGAAGCCCTGCCAGCTTTGAAATGGGAAGGCTGGTATTTTTTTTTTTGCTTACATGGAGATCATTTTAATCCAAACAGACTCTCATTTCGAAAGATATAAAGGACATTCCATTGCTTCTTGGGTCCAAAACACTCCTAAACTGACACATTTACCACTTGGTCTCAGTTTGCACAGCACAAAGCACATAAGAGTGCTTTGTCTGCGGTGTTACAATGCTGTTCTTTCAGAAAGCTGATAATTCTCTAGCCTGAGCTTTGGCACGATCTCACTAACAAAGCTCAGCACATGGGCAACAGGGTATATTTCTGAGGGATGCCTTGTGTCAGAGGCCTTAGTTTGTGATAGCACTAAGTGACCCTTGTCCTTTCTACATGCCTTCAGCCAGTGCAAGACAACATGAGCTACAATCAATCACAAGCATCCCTTGCATGCCAAGACTTCAAGCCCAGATTACTATCATCAACAAATGCTTGAAGAGCCATTACAGGCTAATTGGGCTGCAAACACTACTTTCCTATCTGTAGGAGCGTGAGAAATTCAGCCTCAGCATTAAAGGCCAAAACCAAGGAGGGGATCTGCTCAAGACACCGTTTGTCTAGTCCCTAGCTGCTCTCTCCATGTTATTAATTGTAGTCTCTAAAGTGAGCATGATTTGGATTGGGCAGCAACTGTCAGTCTTCCTGAAGAGAAGAGGTAACTTTGCCCATCCGAGGATAGTTGATAGTTTCTTACCTGGCAGTCGTACTTGTGAGAAGGTGATCCTGCAGCTGCCTCCACAGTCTGCTCCAGCTCTGTGCAGCCCTTATTAACACATATGTGCTGTAGTTGCCAGGTACTTCAGCGTTTGGACCTCATGCAGCTTCTGAACCTTACCAAGTGGGAATGTATTTGAGAATAGAATGGAAGGATTTGGTTGGAGAGCTGCTGAAAGGCCATCTCCCCTTTGAGATGTGTGAGACACCTGGAGACGCCTGCCTGTCATGTAGATGGGGCAAGAAATATTCATGGAGGATCTGCAACAATGCTCATTCTGAGTGGTGTGGAAATGTGGCTGCAAGACCTTTTAACTGACCTTGCCTAGGAAGAAGTTTGAGCCTAGCTTGAGGGAGGCTGTTTTACTCCTTCACTTCAAGCATTAGTGCATTCTGAGCCATTTTACCCATGTGGCATGGATTTCAACCAGTTCCTAACCTACTACATTAAATGAGATGACAATCTGGCTTTCAAATGTAAAATAAAATATTTTTTTATCTCAGCCACTCCCTATGATTTAACAATAGATGAATGTGGTTCAAAATATGGATTGAAATGGAAATGAGAACAAATTTTCATAGGCAGGACACCCCAAAACATTGTGTCCCAGAGTGTGAGTTAGATGGGCAGAACAGAGGCCAGAAAACAAAACTGTGTGGAGAAAAGGAAACAACCCTATGGTTCTCTGAAAGGGGCAGTCCCCTCTGACAAAGAGACTCTGGAGGCAGCTGTCTCCCCTGTCTGTGCCATGAGTAGGATGCACTCCTACTTCCTGTCTGAACAGAGAGATAACATGAAAAAGCCACTGTGACATTTGACATTTGTTTTAGTTTCCCTTTTTATAGCAAAACAGTGTGATTCACTGGGGTTCTTCTTGAAAATGGAGAGCTATGAAAAGAAAATTCAAGCACTGGGTTCAGATATTGAAAGGTGACATTCCTACCCTTGTGACTGTCTCGAGAAGGGCTGAGGGTATGTCTGCTGTATGTATGCTCTGTAGTAATTACTACCTCGTCTTTTTTCCAATCATACATACAAGACAGTTCCCTTATGATTGCAGTTCTGCTTCCTTGACCCTTGTTGCACAGGAGTCTAATCTAGGCCAGACATATAGGAAAAGATTGGTGTCTTGGTTTTTGTTCTGGTGCATTTGTTTTACAGTGCTCTGGAGCATGCTCAGCCCATGCCCTCTCCTTTCAAAGCCATGTGAGTGGCAGATGAAACACTGTGGAAGATGGCAGACTTTTATTAAAGAAGCTTACATAGGTAGTCTGCCAGCCAAAGCTTTTGAGCTACATACAGTCCTTTGATGCATATAAAGTATTTAATTTAGCTAAGTAGATCTTAAAGATCTAGTTAAGTCTGGGCTGGGAGACACAGACCTCAAGTATCCCTGACAGGTATGTAGCTGGAGGGGATTTCAGAAATTAGAACAAGGTCATTAAAACTCCTAGTCGTGAGTGATTCTCATATGCAAGCATGCATGCCCATCACACAGTACCTCAGTCAAGTTCTTTAAAGACAAGACTGGGTGGGATGAACTGTTCACTGCCCAATGTGCTGAGATTGTTGGAGTGAGAAATGACATGACCTGTGTGTGAACATTCCTGTGGTGAAGCTGTGCCCTGTGGCTTCGCTACTGCTGCATTTTGCTTGAGCATGTTGAGACCTGTCCAGTCAGTGCCACTCACAGCCACTCTGTCTTTGTTCCCAGACACATCCTTTGTAACTTTGCCAGAGATTTTCCCTATGTAGAAAAGCTGTGGATATGTGCATGGAACTACTGAAATGTTTCATCAGTGTAGAACAAAGCAGGAAGCTGATGAGCTCATGAAATTATTGAATACTTTAAGTTGGATGTGACCTCTTGTGGTCCACCCTCTTTCTGTAAGCCAGGCTGGGCTCTGACCAAAGCAAAATTGATCAGGTCTTTGTCCTACTGGGTTTTCAAAATCTTGAAGGATGTAGATTCCACAACTTAGCTGGGCAACCTGTTCCACCATGTTCTTCTTTCTGTGTTGGTGTGTATGTGTAGGCAGAGAATGCGGGTGGCAGCAGGAGGTGGAGGGAGTGCATGCAGAGGTGTGTGTATGCTTATTCATGTACAAAGCTGTGTTCCCAAATTCTGCACACTGCCACTGGCAACCAGGGCAATAGATGGATGGCTTTTAAAAAATCTTCACATTAAGCAGAATTGCATGTTGTGATCAATGAGATGATTTTTTAGAGAATATGCTTTTAGTTTGGGATTAGTCTTGCAGTTATGCAAGGATTCACTGCTTTTAAATAACTGGAAAAATTAGTGTCTTGAATCTCTTTCACATTTAGATCTATTGTCAGTTTATTAAATTCAGATTTATTGCTAGCTTTCCTAGCCAAAAAATAGCTGTTAGCACACTATAACAGAGCATAAATTTGAGTTCACTGAATCAAAGACATTATTAAAGAAAAAAATTACTTAATGACCTGTCTGATCTAATAAATCTTGCCATTCGCATAAAACAAAATGACAAGAATTTATGTCCACTAGTTGTGTAAAACAAAGGCAGTCATAGTGGTTGGGTTTTGAAATGGTTTCTTCAGCCAGCTGGTCTTTACTGTAGAATCTTGTAGGTAAAAATAAGGTAAGGATAGAAATGGCTGACTAAGCTGCAATTGGGATGATAGACGCATCTTCTTTGGTAGCGTTAAAATCAAAGTAGCCAGATGGTTTGAGTCTTCTGAGGTTGTCTGTGCGCCACCATGCTTCATGCCTGGCAGAATCCTGTAGACAAAAGGCCTGCTTTAAAACTGCAGGCTTACAGTGTGAAAAGGAACTAATCATAGGCCACATTCAGGAAGGCCTGTTTAACAGTCTGACATGAACTTGCTGACCAGCACTAGGTGCTGGTAAATCTGTAAAGTGACTTTTCCTCTTGTTTATCCATGAATAATATCTGAGTGAGTGAAAACGTCTGAGCCTAGCCTGCCCACCACTTGCCTTGCAGCTGCTGCTTCTAACTGCTGCAGTGGCCTTCATTTGTGGAAATAGAAACCGCCTTAATGACAGCCTCTTCAAAGCCTGGCTGAAATTTGCCTTATGCTGTGCTCTGACCTTCAGTGAGACAGCGAAGAGCATGGAGTTGTCAGTTCCCTCCTGTCCTTGGTGAGCTGCCACTTGCATGGCACACAGGTTCACATGCACTTTTCTGGAATGAAGTAAAAAGAAGAGAATGCTTTTGCATCTGCCACGTACTTTTGCATTTACCAAGCTCCTACTGTTCATTGTCAAGTCAAATAATTAGCTTTGTACTTTCACCATTAGGCTTGATTATACAAATACATAATTCAAATTTCTTAAAATATGTGTGTATAGAGATATATATATATGCATATTATGTTGTATATAAGCAAAAAGTAATTCTGAAGACCAGTTTCAGTTTAGTTGCAAAGCTTACATATGCCTAGAAAATTTCATACACCCATGGGCCATGCCTAAACTTCAGAGTCAGGCATGTATTTGTTCAGACTCAGACATCAGTCTTGTAACAGATGCCATAGAGAATCAAGCGAGTCTCTTCTGTTCTCCTGGAACAGCATTGCCCCAGGGCCATCCTCGAAGGCATCAGTAGAGACCCAAGTTTCTTTGTTTGATTCAAAGCATATCAGCATAGTTTCATTGATTGAAATGTACTTTGGTTCCATTCATTCCCACTCATGTAGTGCTCCCTCATGACAAGGCCTTGTAACTATGGCTCAAGCATCACTGTTTCTGCTGTCACATCTGGGCTGAATTATCCCAGGAGCATAAACACTCCAGGATGGGTTTCCTAGCACAGCTTCAAAGTGGGCATTCCCATGACAGCATTTCAAAGCACTTTCCTTTTTTTTTCCCCCCCCAAATTCTGAAATTTCTGAGCAGCACAGTTATTCAAAAGCAAACAATGTGCAGCCTTCAATGACTTCATTAAACTAGACCCATGGAGCTTTAGCACCCTTCCCATTTATTCCAGGCTTTACAGCCTTCAAGAAGACTAATTCATCACAATCTCTCCTCAGGACTTCTCTGTGCGTGTGTATGCCAGTGCCTGTGCCTGTGTGTGTAGGAGTGATGTGCCTGGAATAAGGGGTAATGGCAAATCAAAGAGAGGGGATCCGCTCAGAGGGAAAATGAGAGAGGAAGTGAAACAGTTTTGTGAAGAGTCACAGGAGGTAATACTGAGCTCATCAAGACTGGGAAGAAAGAGGAAGCAAGTGGATGACTTCGGTTCAGGGAGATAGTGCAAAAACGTCTCCACTTTCCTCAAGAGTGCAGGCTTTTTGTCTGGATGATTCCTTGCAATAGCTTTATTGCTTCTAAGGCAGGGCATCCCCCATTTGCCCTCTTTGCTTCCCTCTATACAATGCTGTAGGACATTTGGGAGCAGAGGAATTTTCCACCCATGAGAAAAAAGCCCAGATGGCCTGGCAATGTTGAATTCCCTTGCCTCAGGGGCTGCATTGCTGTGTCTTTTCTGGTGATAATATGTCAAAATGCAAATATAGTTGGATTTCAGGCCCCCATGTGGAGCTTTTGCCTAGGAAATGTAGCTGATGCTCACATCATACTTTCATGTATTTATTTTTGTTGGTAAGTTTGAACATATTTTCCTCAGCCTGTGGTTCTCTCCCTGCTGGTTGTACACATGTAGTGAATAATTCATTCCTGAGAATATAATTTCACTTCCTTAGTCCTGATGTTTTTCTTCTGCATATCCAGATGTGCTGCTCCATTAGTTAAGTTCTTCTAATGTTAACATTAATGATAACTGGATTTGCCACTGATGGCAGCTGCATTTGCCTGGTTCAGCTCAAGGTTCTATCAGTGGACATCTGTGTGCCTTGAAAGCATGCCCCACAGGCAGAGATGTGATTTTAGGGTTATACTACCTCTGTCTGTTGGCAGTTGTGCAATAGCAGACTTTGGGGAAAGAGACCAGTTAGTCCTCTGTGGCTTTCTCATTTAAGGTTAAGATATGGCCAACTATAGAACTGATAGAAAACTCATTCAGGTCAGTGTTGTCTTTTCCCAGTTAGTTCCAGCATATCTTCCCGTGTTTGAATGAGGGAGGGCATATCTAAAGTTGTGATACATGGGCAAGCAAATACATTTTAGGAACTAACTGCTATGAGTTTTCAGCTGGTGGAAGTGAAGATGAGCATCTAAGTTTTTGAAAAGGCATAGCCCAGCATCTGGTCCATTTAGGTCTCTCTGGCCCTTTGCTGGAGCATCCATAAATCTTCACAGCGCCTTGTCACTGGACATGGGCTCCATCAAGCAGGGTGCCAGCCATAGATGGCTTCTAGGCTCACCATGCCAGCAGCACCACATGGGGAAGTTGACAAAAGAAGAGATCTTCCATGCAGGGAGACTGTTGGGCAGATCTAGAAAGGAAGAAGTTGCTGCCCCTGAGGGCCAGAAGATCTGAGAGCTTTCCCCCACCACGGAGGTTTGTCTGGCTGGGCTTAGGGACAAATTAAAGAAAATGCATCTGAGAGGTCCCCCTCTTCTTTTGATGGTCTTGAAGAAAGAACTCCCAGACCACTCTGGCCCTCTTGAACCAGTCACTGGTTGTTGTTCTCCTGTTATAAAAAAGAATGCTCTCACAAATTAGAAATAGACAGCCCCCCCCAAAGCCATATTAATTTCCTTTATTTATTCTAAAAGTTAAATGTGCAGCAGGATTTCCAGGTACATACATTTAATAATGTATAGATGTATACTAAAAATATATTGTTAAAGCTTGATTTTTTTTGTGCATGTAAGATTGCTGTTTCTGAGAGAGGAGGCATATGGGATATAAGGAACATACTGTGCATGAAACATGAGTAAATAGTTTTAAGACTTACCAAAAGGCTGATCTGTACTCATGGGGTGATCTTTAACTTTTAATGAAATAAAGCTCTCATCCAGAATTATCTAGTCCTCTAGTTAACAAAAACCACTGGAAATGAAAGGAGAAATGTAATGTGTTTCAACAAGAGTGCACACAAGCTTTGTGGGTAGCAGTCTGCTCTGGCCCTGGGAGAAAGTGTCTGGTGGATGCAGAGTACAATAAGCATCTGTAGAATTGTAGAAGTACTGGCAAAGTCTCAGCTGCATCCCCTACATTCACCCTCACTCTTTGTGTGTCTCAGTGAATTGAGGTGTTGTCTGAGGAAAAGTGCTAGAAAAAAGACTGTCGCAAGAAAGATATGTGACAAATTGAAAACATCATCAGGTTTCACAAGCTTATACCACTATTCCAGCCACTCAGCCTATCTAAAGATTCTTGCTTGCTTTAAAAAAAAGAACCTCTATTAAGACATCTGACTTCTCAGATTGTCCATGCAAAATATTCAACAGAGTAGGGCTTTGCCTTTCGAATCTGGCTTACACACTAAGCTTATGACATACTTGAAGACACCCTGTACATCACATAATTCATTTGATATGGCTCCATTTAGACTGTCTCACACCCAGAGACACACAGTTGATCAGGTGCTGAATATGCATTATACCAAGAGGGATTGCAGACATGTCACACATCTAGACAGCCTCCAAAGAATAAGTGATGAAAATTGCATGCAAGGTCAGATGGGGGAGCAGTTGGATCATGGGCAGCAATTAGAACATCAAGAGAGGAAACAAAACATTCTTGTTGCAGGTCTCCTGTGTGGTTGCAGTTGATCTGTGAAATTCAGGTCACTTGCCAGGTTTGTGTTGCTACATTAAACAGCATTACAGGAGAAACAACATTGTACTGCACAAGGCTTAAAAATGAAGTTTGTTGCAATACAAAATGACTGTGAGAGCCAAAAATGAAGAAAAGGGACACGTAACCTTTTGAAATAAATATATGCTCTTCATTTCTAAGTTAAAAGCAAAACCAACTGGGAGGAGAGTTTAAATTTGCCTTGCCCCCCCTTTCTGGGAGAAATTCTGACAGTTGATTGGGGGGGCCAAAACCTGGGCCAGAAATGATCACAGTTAAACTGAGAAGCTTATGCCGAGCCAGAGTGTATCCAATGGCAATCAAGCAGTAGTAAAGGAATTTAAAACAAAAACTTCCAAAAAGAAAAGAGAAGCCAGCTGTGTCCACTGAGCATGGCATTAAGGGAGAAAGGCTGTGAAACTGGAAGACTCAAAAAATGGTGTAGCAGTGTGTGCAGGGCTGGGTTTCCGAGGGGACCTGACGGCAGGATGCTGCCCTCACAGCAGGGAGGGAGAACAGGAGTGCGGGCTCTGTCCGCTCCTCGCAGTTGAGCGGGATCACAAATAATAGATTATAGACATCTGCCTGTTTGATGTGGGTGTGAAATTCTAAATTAGCTAACAAAATGGTGCTTTGTATTAATAACATGCATGCAATTTAGTCTGTAATTTCCCTGAGAGAATGGCAAAGTTAAATAATTAATCATGCCTCAAAACAGGATTATTATAGGGATTAAGAGGAAGAAATATAGCTGCTAAAATTAAAAAAGGAATGTAGAAACAATGCCTCCAAACCATGGCTGTTGTACATAGCATTTTACATGTTACTTAAACTAGAAACAGCTGAAAATGAGTAATCTTGGATGCATCTATTAACCTCCCTTTTTAGTGAGGAGACTGATCTCTAAAACATTGCACAAAGATCAACTGATGCTGTTGTTAATCATTCCTAAAGTGTCTGTGTCGGGGAAGTTTGGAGCATCTTCTCCTGGGGAGAAGGATGGGCTTTAACATGTTTTTCTTAGGAATGCACCAGGTCATACTTAATTTTTTTGCATTGATTTGAGTGGATCTGTTGATCATTTTTTGTTTCCTCGGAATAAATACGCATATTTCCTTTGTGTTAATTTAACCCCTCCGATCTGTGCTGTTTACTTGACTATTCACTTCATGTTTATCTTTCAGTATTACCTCATGTATCACTTGTTTTTTTTACTGACTTTTTTTTTTATATATTTCAGTGAACCTGAAAACAGTTTTTAAAATTTCCCAAATGGGCAAAAACCAAACAAGATAAATATAAATCCAAGATGAATCAAAACCAGTTACAGAACAGGTAGATTCGAAAGCCATAATGCTCAGGTTATGCAGTTAATGTGCACACTTCCCTGTTCTGGCCACTTTGTCTTTACTTCTTGGCTCTGTTTACTTCACAATGACAGATAAATATTCCCTGGTGTCTTGTACTTCCTACAGAGTGGATCATCCATTCAGTACATGTAATTCACCTCCAGCGTTGCAAAGAACAACAGCAGAACAAATTTAATTTGTGGTATATGTCTCTAAAAGGAAAGCATTTTTAAAGGAGCACAAAAGGGAAGACACTGGATTTGGTGAAGGCATGTACCAGTTAACCCATGGAAGTCTCTCTTGCTCACATTCAGAAATTACACCATAGATACTCACAGTTGCTTGAGCAGCTGCATGCACAAATTCTTCAGCAATGACTGAAGTCAGTGAAAGTTTTGCCATTGATTTCAATGTAGCCAAGATCCCATGCTATGTTTCCCAGGGCGTTTCTTTCCTCCCAGATGTAAATCTCTAGCATTTACATTTGCAAAAACAGTTTTATGCAGGGAGCAGAGTGTCAATAATGTCGGTTCTGACTTTTAGATAATAGAATGTTTCCAAGAGAAAAATGCATTCGACTCAGAGCAATGTTAATTCTGAACATACTCATATGATCATAAATATTGGAGGTATTTGTCATGAAGACCAATAGTTATTTTTCCAAATTGATCTGTGTGGCCCAAAACACAGGAAGAAGAAAGGATCTGCCTGGTACATTGCTGTCTCATTACTTGTGCTCATGCCCAATTCTGTTTTGAGCATGTTCCTCCCCTCCTGAGACCTGTGCTGTGTAGTGGGAGCTCACACATGTGACAGCTGCATGCTGGGTGCAAGGGCTCTAGAGGGGTAAAAAAACAAGGTAAAAAAGGGCTCTAGCAGGATAAAAAACCAGAACAGTCTTTTACCTACCTTGTGACAAAGCTCATCTAACCAGCATCAGTGAACAGGATGGTGCAGTCTCGTATGTAGGTCCATCTACCTACAGTATGTCTCTGGAAACGTTTTTCCCCAAAGAGAACGTTTGTTTTACGAATCAGAAGAGTGTAAGAGAAGAACTCATTCAGCTGTCACCACCTAAAACTGCACTTCAGTGTATGCTAGTGATCTCAGCTTCCTCTTTAACTAATGCAGAGGAACAGGAGACAATTCTGCAGCTCACTGTCTAACAGCTGAGAAGAGCCAACCCCTGGAAGTACCTGTTTTTCACTATGGATTCCAATAAATGAGTATTTGATTTCAAGATCTGAGTGGGCCAAGTAATTTTGATTTCTGTTACTGCACGTATTTGAACTACTTTGCAAGGTTGTTCCAGATAGCTCTTCTAATATTCTTTGACAGGTCAGAACACATCCTCTTTAATTATTAATCATATAAGCAAGAAACGTTTTCCATAAGGTAGCATCTCTAGGAAAAAAGAAGTTTTCCCTTTGCTTGTGTACCATGACAGGCCAATATCACAGGCCCGGAGATGTCATGTCTTAAAACACCTAGTTTGGTTTACAATAATTAAGTCAATATCATATATTATGACTAAATTTCTCCATCATAATATGATCAAGTTGAGTTAATACACTGAATTATTCATTTGATTATTGCAGTTCCTAAAGACCTGGCTTTGGTATCAGATACATTCACCTCAGAAAACTTGTATTAGTAAAATCAGTTGAAACCAGCAGGAACAGGTCATTGCTTCACGTGTAAAACAAATCAGCTCTGTGGAGTTTTAACAGTGTACTAGAATATATGATAGTTATATTTCCTTTCCAACATTTGGTTGCAATAAATTTAGGCGCTTCTATTAGAATTTAGTTTTTAAATTACTGAAACTATTATTCCTGATTTCCATTATTTCCCACCAGTGATCTTGTCTGGTCAGTGTTCACATTTCTTTCTCCAGTCCACAAGACCATAGTGTGTTTTTCCCCTCAAACAAATTGTGTATAGTTTCTGGAAAAATCAACTTTCTTATCAATCCTGTTAGCAATATGGACAAATCTGAACGTCCCAATATTCAACAGAAAAGCTGAAATCAATCAGTGACTGTCACAGATAAGTTTGAAGGGGAGAACTACTACATGCTCCAGAAGAGAGATATGCAGAAAATTATGCCCCTTGACACTGATTGATTAAAAACAGATCCCAAGAAGTTCTAATGTGATTCAGTCTCCTAGTTCTGAATGGCTTGTAGCAACACTTTCTTAGTTATTCACACACTGAGCATGATGCCATAAACCAGATCAAAAAGCGTATTTGTAACAAGATCTTAAAACTGACCTGTCAAATCAAGGGAAGAATTGTTTGTTCATTTTATCCTTTTTTGGCAGGAGTCACCTGTTTCATTAGTATATGAACACATGTCCAGCCTTTTCATGACCAAGTTCTTTGTTCAAGGTAGAGCCAGTCTGATTATTGCTACAATCATTTCTTGCTGCACAGTTCCAACTGTTTGCCACAGAGAGACATGGTGGGGGCAGATTCAGCTTGCAGATTTAGACTTTAAAATTTAATCTAGCTTTGCAGCTCTTCAGCTGACCAAATGTAGCAACTGAGTTTTAGGTGTGTTTTAATAGCCCTTAAGTTTCCAGTGACTGCAGTGGTATCTTGGACAGATGTGAAAACCTAGTATTAGATGTCTTAATGTGAATCCAGATTTCTCATTGGATACTGGATAGAGTATTGTACAAAGAAAAATATCCTTCATGCTATTTGCTTCTTCAGTTCTAGGTCCAGTGCATGCCCTGTCTCAAAGGACTAGTTCTCAGCAACCAGAGTACTCTTAAGCAGGTGCTGGTGCTTACTTTACACCTAGCTCCCATCTTTCCATGTGGGTATGGATGGGAGATGGAAACTACCTTTGGGTTTCCACAAATTCTTGTGGTAACAGAAGACCTGGCACCCAGATTCCTCATGCCTGACGGAACCAATGTTTCAGCTCTATTACTTTGTTTATTTATTTGTTTTCCAGATTCATTAAGTTCACTCTGTAGTTGCAGGTGAGCAGGAATTTTCCCATGTGAGGCTGGAATGGGCTGAGCTGCATAGTGGGTATGACCACAGTGTTCCTCTAAGACTAGAGATTTTAAGCCTGTGTCTTTGGACAGAGCCTGGAGTACCCATTACTTGATAAAAAGAAAGGGAGATGTAGGCAGGGTTCTTTTCCAAAATACCCAGGGGAAAAGAGGTATTGTTATAGACGCTGCTCTTGGTTCCTCAATAAACTAAGCATGCTTTTTGGAGGACACCCTTGTTGATATTTGGTCTATGCTTTTTGCTGTCAATAGAGGCTCTTAAATCACCATTTATTTTTGTGGGAGCTTTGCTGTCGGATTAAGTCTTCCAAAGGGCTTTTCAGTCTTGTGCAAGAAATTAAATTCCAGCACTTTCTTTCCTTCCCAGCTCTGCTCTGAAAGTTGGATTTCACAGTAACTGTGCAGAACTGCATCTGTGGGGCAGGACTCTTTCAAAGGCTTTATTTTTCTGACTCATATTCTGTATAACCTTCTTACCCCTCACAAGGTTTGGCAGAAATGCACATTTTGAATCCCAGCCCAGCATTCCAGGGAGATGGATAGCCCAGAAGAGCAATTCCCAAAGTTAACGTGCTAATGCGACTGCTGTCAGCACTCAGAGTTTCTTGTAAGGTTGCTGGCATTGATCTCACCAGCTTTTTAATTAAAGACACTGGTCAGTAAGGAACAAGTTTTGACCATCAGCCAGTCCTGGTCTATGGCTGAATGTCAGTAGGTTAGAGCAATACACCCTGAACAACTACAGTAGTGGTAGAAGTGGGCTGAGAAAAATACCCCAAACAAATAGCATAGTGTCATGGAAGAATTTCCAAACCCTGAAGCACCTTAGATGGTGGTGTAAAAATCAATAATGGAACGCGAAATGCTGGATCCGTGTGAAACTGAACCAGAAAATGTATTTCAAAACTTGCTGAAGGGAGCAGTCGAACAATAACAGGGAAACGTGGGCAGATGGAAAAGGCTTCCCATGTCTCTTTTGTATGTTTCTCTATCAAAATGACAAAGGACCAATTGTCTCCAAGGAATAGTAGTTGCAAGCTTGGAATGCATTAAAAAACGATCAGTAATACTGGGATTGATATATATGTAAAATGTGGTGTTTGTGCTTTAATTCCAGTCTGTTTCCTTATGCTCAAAGTAGCATGCAACTTTAAATGCTTCGTTGGGTTTCTTTCATCACTATGTCAAACCAGGGATGAATAACATGTTCTTAGAGGCTGGGTACTACAAAATGAACATCACTCCTGCACTTGCAAGTGCCCTTATTCATCTAATTGTACACCTTAATGGAATTTTACCATCTAATCTAAATGAATCAAGTTGGAAACTACAGTATCTTAGAAGATGAATATCTTCTGTTATCTTCCTCTTAGAAGATGAAAACGTCTGTTCAAATTTCATTTGAAATAACATGACAGGACATCTTCTTGCAGTTCTTATTTACCTTTTCCAGATCCTAATGTGGCTAATCAATCTAAAAGGTGCATGAATCTACCTTGTGTGTTTTACAAAACATATCCTTACTTTACAAGGTAATTTGCATTGCAACACCTGCCTATGACATGCAGTGAAACATGCATACAAGTCGTGGAATCTAAGGATCATCGTCTCCAAAGAATGCTCAATGGAAAATCTGGCACTTGATCAGATTAAGTGGTTAGCCCAGTTTTAACCAAATTGCACCAAATACTGTGTGCCTGCCATGGTGTTCCTCTGCCTTCTGTGCTGGAAGGGTCTGGCCATGTGTAGAGAGGTTGGTGGTCAGTGCACTTGTTCAGCCATGGTACTCAGGTGTGAGAGAGGCTGGATGGTGTGGAATGGATTCTGGAGAGACAAGAGGAACTAAGAGCTGGCTGAGGGTCAGGCACTGGAGAGACCATAGGTCTGGAGCTGCTACCAAAGAGATTTGTTTGCTTATGTGTGTGTGTGTCTGTGCATGAGGCATCAGGGAAGCAGGGGGATCCAGGGGCCAGCTATTGGATAGTCTGAGTGTCCAAGGGGGATCTGTAGTTGAGTGTATATGTGTGTGTATGGGTATCTGTCAGAGAGGGTACCAGCAGGTGGAGGAGAATGGTGGTCCTCAGGCACTTGTACGTGCAGGTGCAAGCAGCTAAGGTCACCACGGATCTAAGTGCCAGCTACTGGATAAACTGAGTACCTGAGGAGGGGTCTATATTGCATATATCTGTATATATGCATGTGGCACTGAAGGACATGGTTTAATGGTGGATTTGGCAGTGCTGAGTTAATGGTTGGACTGGATGATCAAGAGGTCTTTTCCAACTTAAATGATTCCATAATTCTATGATCGTGTGTATGTGTCTGTGTGTGCACCTTTGGAATACATGCTCAGCCTTACTACTGGCAGGAGCTGGGGACACAGAGCTGCAGCAGCTTTCCCTCGGATGGGTTTTGGGTAACCCCTAACACAGAGTTTGCCCTGTTCATCTTAAACAAGTGAGTTTGCCCAGTCTTTTATTTTGTGCATGGCATCCCTGCTTGCATGCTGTAGAAGTTTTGCAGAAAGCAGTCAAACATGGAATTTTAGCTCAGAATCACTTCCAGAAGAGGAGAAAGAAATCATTTGGGAGCTTCACAGCCATGGGCTTCTTGCCTATCTTCTTATAGCAAAGAAAGTGGATTAGGAGCCCATGCTAAAGTGAAACAAAAGCTTAAATTTAAACACTACCCATCCTGGGCTGAAAGCACTGGGAAGTTAGGGTTAAAGACTCTCTGTGGTTGCCCACAGAAAGCTAAATGTCATGTTCAGGTGACAGTCGGGACCTACTCTGCAGTGAAGACACTTCAGAAATTTGGGGTTTTTTTGTCCTGAAAGCTCCTCAAAATCCATAAGTCACTGTCATTTCAAGTATATTGATCCAGTGTTGACATGTGTTGTTTACAGAGACTGGAGCAGGCACTGACACTAGCAAAGACAGATCCATATTACTGCCTCAGCCAGTCCTGTGTGTAACATGTCAGCTGGCACATGTTATGGCCATGTTGTAAAAACTCACCCTCTTTCCCAGGTCTGACACTCCTTTGCTGAACAAGACAGCAATATCTTCCCAGGGACCCTGTTCCTTGGGGTTATACAAGGCTTCAGCAGGCACAAGCAAATACAAGTGTTGTTACCTTCAGTCTTCATTTTCACAGCTCTGCTCTCATGATGTTTAGTGTTTTCTCTCAGCTGTTTTGCTAGTACCAGTCAAAAGAAAGATCACCACATTAGGCTGATTAGGCCCTGGTGTAGGTAGTCCAGCATCCTTGAGCAAGGGCTTGATTTTAAATTCTGAGGCAAAATATGAAGTATTTCCAGTATGGATGACTCTGTCCATCAGAAAACATCTTTTTTCTTGGAAGTCACTGCTGGCTTACACTGTGAAGTATAACAGGTGGCTATCCGGTTTGGGTAGATGCATGTAGATGCATTACACCTATTTAATATTTAATCTAAGTTTGGTTAACACATGCACTAATTTATGAATGGAAATCAGACAAGGATTTTGGAAAACAGCCTGGTTTTACCCACATAATAGCTAACCAAATGGCCAGCAACAGAGTTTTCAGAGATCTTTGTCAGAGAAGAAAAATGCTTACAGTGGAACTAAACTTACTGAAGATATTCTTATTAGTAGCAACACATCCTTTTGTGTTTCACACTCAGGAACAAGAGCAGACCAAAAGAAACCTGTCTCACTCAAGTCACTCTACTTGTCTTTTCAGAACAAAGCATGTATGCCCATTTTTCAAATATCCAACGTATTTCTCCTTCTCTTCACGGAAACAATTCCTTCCTCCCCCAGAAAAACCTATCAAAAACCCCTCATCCCCAAACAGAAAGCTGGTACTAAATGATCAATAAAATACGCACATAAATGTGTGGCTTATTACATTTTATGCTTCATCCTGAAACCATTATAAAAGTTCTTACAACATTTTGGCAGTAATTTCTAAAAAGCTGCTCTGTATTGGAGAGGGAGCATATGCACCATGTGATATGACATCTGCCGCAGTAAGTAAGCTTTTAATTGAATATTTGAGGAAATAAACATGTAAAACCCATGTAACTTGATGTCAAATAAGTTATTGTTGCCTCAAGGCTTTCTTGATTTTTTCCATTTTTATTTTTGGCAGGAAAGTTTGAAATATTGTACTTATTGGAGACAGGAGCACTTCACATACAATCGTCCATCAGGACAGAAAACATAACGTTGCTTTATTGTTGCTACAGCAGCCCCTCCCAAATCTTGGCAGTTATCAAAGTGGCATTTGGGATCTGAGATTAACAATGTCTCTGCTCACATCTAAATATATATATTGAGCGCACAGTGGAAGAAAGGGAATTGACACACATTCAATTGACTGCTGTACCAGTACTAACTAGAAACATCTTTCTTACATTAACTCTGTGTTTCTTTTTACTCCTGTAACCTTTCACAACAAGCAGTGTGGTGCTTTCTCTCTCCCTCTCTTTCACACATACAGGTGTGCAGCTCAGAAGGGAGCAGTGTTGATCCATCCCTCCCTAGCCTCACCATCTTTCATTGCCTCTCCTCTTTGTTTTCCCCTGTGCTGCACACTGGCTTCAGGTGGAGCATGTGAACACAGCCAAAGACCAGCTTGTCAGCAGGGAACACAACCCTCTGAAAAGACCATCCTAGGTCACTTTTCAACTTTTCCATTCACCTACAGTAGTCAGTTGTTTTTTATGTGCTCAGTGAGACACCTGTCAGTGCAACACACTTTGGTCCTGTGGCAGGATAATAGATCTGGTTTTTCTCAGCCGTTCAGTGTCTGGTGGTGCTGAAGATTTCACAGTCTCGTTTGAGTAACGTGTGCTGGTGGCACCTGAGGGTCTCCTTGGGCAGTGTGCTCCACACTGGGAGTTCCCTTTCTCTTTGAGCTTTTTCTTTGAGCTTTCTCTTTGAGCCTTTTCCAACTCACTCACAATGATGTCAAAAGTGATGGTCTGTGCAGCTTCTTACAGGGTGATTCCCTGCATCATCGCTGCATTTATATCTGCATGGCAAATCTGCACAAACCCATTTGAATTAATTCAGTGGTAAGATTTTGAGAGACCCGAGTGCTTTACTAAAAAATCCCCGGGCTCTTGATATTTTAAGCCTACTTCTCACTTCATATGTGTTATCTTATTTTGTTGTAATTCACTTGGGCCAGGTCTGCTCACTTAAGAGCACTATAAACTTTGATTTCTACAAGCTCAGATGCAACAGGAGTGAAAGCCTGGACCAAGGGAGTTCCTCTTCACATTAATTATGCCCTTCTGCCATAGAATTTCCTCACCCATATTTAGCATGGATTTATCTTTTACAAGTCTGTAACACTTACTGATCATGAACCTAACATCTTCTACCTGTTTAAGAGTTATCACAAGTAGATACTCAATTTTTTCACTGAGCTGTGAAATTAGAGGGCACTACCAGGCACTCACAGAACATCAGACTGTGATGGCTCAGTAACAACAAAAGAAAGAGACTCACTGCAGACAAGGCATGTCAAGCAGTTAGATCAAGGGCAGGTGAGGCACTGGTTAGAGTTCTCTGGAGCAAGGTCTTAGTCCTGCAGCAGGATCTCAGTATGCTCAAAACATGCAGGATCTCCTTGCAGAAGAAAACATAGGGAATCTGTCAGAGCTTCGAGGAGGCTTAACAAGATGACTGACTTCAGTTTGAAAATGAGAAACCTACGCACTATGGTTCCCTCTGTAGTATGTAATTGGTTATGAAATTCCATCTGTTTTGCTTCACTTCGTATTTTCAACTAGGCTGATAAGCTTGTAGCAGGGTCACATGCGTGTTCTGGAAAAGCAATTAGGTCTAGAGGATTTGGTAAGTGGGTAGGTGGAAAATGGGTATTTTTAGAATCACAGAATCATAGAATGTTTAGGGGTGGAAGGGACCTTAAAGATCATCTAGTTCCAACCCCCTTGCCATGGTCAGACCTTTTTCTAGGAAACGGCAATTAGTAGGCTGCTAAGAGGTTCTGTGCTGAGACAGACACCTGAGGTTAGGGATTTAGATGCAAATACTGTTACTGGGAAAATGAACAGCAGCCTATGCACTCACCATGCCCACTGTTTCAGGTCTCTGTGTAATTATACAGGCAGCATCGCTATGACTAAAATGGATTGTAGATTAGGTTTTTTTGTTTCTTCACAGCAAACTGTGGTGTGAAGTGTCAATATGTGACACAGGCTGGTACCACCACCTGGAAAGGCTGGAGAGATCAGGGAAGTGGCACTAGAGGAGGGAAAGGAAAGGGAAAGGGAAAGGGAAAGGGAAAGGGAAAGGGAAAGGGAAAGGGAAAGGCCATTTATTTCCCTTGTGCTTCTGTCAAGCTGGGAACTCAGAGCTAATGTGTAGGTGGAAATCATATGAAGGAGGACACAATGAACTCAACCTTCCTGTGGTTCATCCGGGGTCTCATGTGAAATGGGGTTGACAACACTGTTAGAAATGTTGTGCTTGGAAAGGTGCGCCTTTGGCAGTCTGATAGGTTACTGCAATAGAGATATCTGATAACCAGAGGCACCAGAGGGTGAACCAAAATAAAATATTGTCACAAGCCTTAAGGTCTCTCCTGAGCTGGTTACTGGAGGCAAGAGCAACTTTTCTGATGTCAGAAACCTGAAAGTGAATGATAAAAATCTATACTGGAAGTCAAGGTGAGACTTTAAGTGGTAGACTACTCAACTCAGAAGGAATTCTAAGTGAAGAATAGAAAGTGCAAATTTTTCCTCAATTTTATCCTTAGCAAACCAGAGATTTTGAATTTGAATTATTTTGATTTTATGGCAGTTTTGTGTTGCCTTTCTTCTGGGAGACCAGGGTTGAAGATGGCTATGTTGAATCTTTGAGGACCACCCTATCTACTGTATCAGTCAGGGACTTGGCAAACATTTCAAATACAGAAAAAAAAAGTCTCAAATGTGCTGTTGCATTGTTTAGTCAAGTGTATACTCTGCCAGGTTTATTTGGACCCTCACATCTGTTTATTGAGCTCTACTTCAAAGCAATCTATTTCTGCAGGACACAGTTGGCACTATCTAAGTGTATTGTCTGCTGCAGAGGAGAGAGAAGACATTAGAGTGTTAGTTTGTCATTAAGGAAAACGCTCAAATTATTTTCTTTAGAAGCAAATAAAGATGACGTAGCAGAAGCTGTGAATGTCCTGACCACAAAATAAATAACACAGGCATCTACAGTACTGATAAGATCAAATAGCCTCTCTCTCGAACACACACATTTTCTTGCATGATACAAGAGTTAATATGCACTTGAACATCCTTATATGCCCTCTGTAGCATGCTGTGGAAGGTTACAGAAGCCTCTGTGTAGCATAAGCAGACACACAATAGCCTTATCCCTCCATATTTTCAGGGGCAGTATGAAAAAATCTCCTTGTCTGACCCCATTACAGTTATTTGTCTTTCCAAAAATATTTTCCATATGGAGATCTCCAAGTCTGAATGCCATCTGTGAGGACTTCTTGGGTTTCTTTTACAGAGAAGTCTCTGGAGAAAGCCCTAGTGTAAGGATAGGCTTGGCTGACAAGATTTTTTCAGTGAGAAACAAGGGCTCTTATGTGTGGTGGGTCCTACTTCCCTGTCATTGTTGAGCTAACAAGTCCTAGGGAAGACACTTTGTTGTTGTTGCAGCATGGCTGTGCCTTTTCTGCTCTGTCACTCTGCCCATGGTGGAAGGCTTGGAGATGCAGGAGTCCTGACACCTGCACCCCTCACACAAAGTGGCCCAGCCTCTGAGTGTGCTCTCAGCATCCTTTCCTCTGCTGAAGTAGGTGAATTGGTCTCTTCCAATGGTTCAGGTGCTGTCCCTAAAACATGACAGCTCTGCTCCTCTCCTGCTGCCAAGTGGTCTCTCACAAGGCGCATTTGCAGCTGCAGTAAATAGTAATGAATTCAGATGGACAGAAAGATCACACTGATGTCAAGTAGAATGAAAGGGACCCCAGAAATTTGCTGGGGTTTTTTTCTGTGTAATATTGTGGATGCTGGTTTGCACAAATTAAAGCACACTGGGACCACAGAAGAGTAATGATTGCACTTAATGAGGGGCAATTGAAAGGTATGAAGTAGTTCTTCCAAACAAGTTCTAATCGAAGCTGGAACCATACAGACACTGTGCTCAACAAGCTTTCCTATGAATAATGCACCTAATTACCATCTGCTTTTTTCATAACATGGATAAAAATGTGATCACATATAAAATTCTCACTGTGTTTCCTAGGATACAAGGTGATCCTCATTTCAAACTAGCTTGAAAATGGCAAATGAGCAAACTTAATTTTAATAAAAACAAGGAAACTCACGCATGTGAAATATAATCTGGGCACTTCTGATTTCATGAAGAAGTGTCTGATTTTCATACGAAACCTACTGAAAACTTGATAGTATAGCACAAAGAGGCACTTCACACCTGTGGTTTAGAGAGTCCATGTGAAGGATGACAGCGCTTCTCCTAATGGACAGTGTGAGAAAGTTTCTAACAAAACAGTAAACCCTACTGAAAGCTGATTTTTCAACAATGTGAGTCAAAAGATGAGCATAAATGATTCTCATGATGCAGCTTTTTCTAATTACCACCATAGCTAGCTAGCTTTTTATGTTGTGGCAAGTACTCTGCTTAGCAAAAACAGGGAAAGCTAAAATTACACTTCTTTTACTTGCACTAGCCTCACTGTGAAGGGTCTGTATCACAGAATAAAATTGCAAGACACTCTGGTCCTTATTCCATGTCAGAATTGTGCCTTGTGCTGGGTTAAGGAGGTCAACCGGGATTTTATAATTTGAGCTTCAAATCCCTCCAACATTTGCTGTCAAGCATAGCACACACTATTCACCAAAGTATTCCCTTTATTTAAGCGATATCCCTCAGAAGAATTGAATGGGATGATGGAGAAATGAAGATGTTGCCTGCTCATGTCTTCGTGTTCACCAGCATAACCACAATAATTTGTGGCATGAGAAAGTTTTGAGAGGAAACACAGCTTCTCAGTGTTCATGGCTTGTATGCAGCGTTAACAGGTAACAAGCATCTCAAGACCTGTGTCTTCTCCGTACCTTATCTGTTAGCACAGGAGACTGTGAAGATGTCCAGTGGGATGGATGGGAGTGGCTTCAGACAGTACAATCACACTTATTTCATTTCTCTCCATCACTTGAGCCTGACAAACAGCACTAAAAGCAGTTGGCTGACTGCTGATAAGCCCTTTTGACTTCAAATATATCCTAATATGACATTAATCTCAATTACCAAACAAGACATGGTTGGATTAATCTGCTCTCTTCTGCTCTTAATTAACAGGAAGCCTAACCAAGCCATTTGACACTGAAGCTGCCACTCTGCCCTTGGGGACTTCCAATGCTGCCTTGGGGCAGAGGGGGAGCAATGGGGAAGAAAGAATAAAGTTGTTTTCTTTCTATAACTGGAGGGGATCTCTATTTTGCAGAGTTTAGGAAATGGTCCAAAAGCCACAGCTCCTGTTCAGAGACCAGTTAGTTCTGAGGCATCCATGTGATAACTTCCCATTCCTTCAATTCTCTCCATTCCCCAAGGTGGAGAGGGAAGGAGGAAATGACAACTACAGAGAAGGGCTGATGGTTATATAGTCTGCCGAAGGAGCTTGTGCATACTAAATGCAAAAGGCTCCTCAAGGAAGGTGTCTGTGTGTATCTCTCAGGGAGGTGTTGCAGCTAATGCGGTGTCTGGTAGCATTCCAGCTCTCCTCCTCCCACATTCTTTGGTCCTGAGAAGCCTGCCCTTCATCAGTCATTCTGGAAGAGGACTGAAAGTTGGGCTAATGCATGATGGTGGGTGTTCACCCTGGCATCCCAGGACATAGTGGTCCTCTTTGCTCCCCTCTGACCCTCCCTACACAAAATCCTGTGAGGGAGGCACGAGATTCATGTGCACACTTCTGTCCTCTTTACAACCAGTCCTTTGCCAAGGACTGTGTATTTGTTTTAGTTAAAGAAGCTTGTGACTGAAAACAGCTGCAGACTGAGTGGAAAAATAACACCTAAAAATAGCCCCAGCCTGAGAGCACAATGTGCATTGATTTTACTATGAAGAGTACAAGAGCAGGGGGATGGTGACTAGGCTGGTATGTTCTAATATGCCTCACCCTGCCATATTTAGAGTGCATGTAGTAAGCCAGGCAGCCAAGTTGGTCCATGTAGGTATTTGACTGTTTTGGAAGGGTTCCCGGCAGAGCCACTCCAACTACAACAAATTAGCGTCGTATTTTTGTAAGCTGACGGTGAGGAAATCACCCCACAATATTACCATGTTCTGCAGAGAACAGAGAATATGTAACTGCTGAATAAGGAAGACAAATATCTCGCTGATTGTTGCCACTCAAAGCATTTTCCTAGAATAAATTATCAAGTAGGTAATATAATTTCCTCCTGTCTGCTGTATGCTGGGATGTGACCTGAAGTACAGTCCAGTTCTAGATGCAGGTCATGGACCCAAATGCATTAATTTATCTTGCAGTTTGGCCAACTTCAGCAAGCTGAGCCCATGCAGCAGTTCAGTAGAAATATCTGTTCAGATTCATTACTGCAGACAACACGGATAGAAAGCACAACTCCACCGGAGACATCTTTTTCATGTTATGACCATTATGAATATGTTTTTTTTAAAGATTAACCCAAATAATGAAACAAATTCTTGTTTTAAAGTTGGAAATTATGTCCGTTCCTGCACTTGTGCTTGATAGGGGCTATAGTTCTGCCTTTAACCCTCTTTTCTCCTTAGGCTTTGAAATGTTACTGGCTTATTAACTGAGCAGTGCAAATCCATGCTGAGAGGCTGAAGAGTCCCCTGTCAGTTTTCAAATTGTTTCTGTGTCAACTACAGGTCTAATAGCACTACTATTGGAGGGATCTGCTCCCTAGAGAGTGAGTCAAGAGGACACCAGGCTCAAAGGATGGGCCTGGGTGAAGAAGTTCAATTCTGAAAACCTTAGTGCTGTTAGACACCTTTAAAATCATGTACTTGTTACATATTTGTCTACATACTATGGCCAGATTCTCTTATCCTTTTAAACAACTAACTGAACTGCACTTCACAGTACTTACTCAGACTTAATTTTTTTTTTTTATTTAGAAGATAAAACTTATTTGATCTTCATGCAAACTGGAAGCTGAGAGAAGCCCAGCATTTTATCTGTGATTGGCAGACTGTCCCTCACCAAAGGGGTGTTCAGGGTGGTGCTTTTGGAGAAGCACCCCAAACTCCTCTCTGCAATTGGCACAAGAGAGACTTGGCTGAGCTGATGAACATCCAGGCTTGTTTCTGACTTGCTCACAAGTAGACCCAGGCAGTTTTCCTGGAGTGCTGCCTTCAGAGGAACCAGTGAGGAGGCATTGCTGCCCTTCGAGGTGAATTAATGCCAGTGGTGACCTCGTTCAGGGGCAGCAGTGGAAGGTGTTGATCTTTTCCAAAGACAGTGTCCTGATGTGGTCTGAGGTCGTTTTCTTCGCTGGTATGATTTGTGCTGAACACAGGGTTGGTAATATAGAGATGGTTTTTTTATGGCTGAGCAGGGCTTACACAGAGCCAAGGCCTTTTCTGCTTGTCATGCTGCCACACTGGCAAGGGGCTTGAGGTGCATGGGAGGTTGGGAGCAGACACAGATGGGACAGGTGATCTCAACTGACCAAAGGGATATTCCAGGCCGTATGGCATCATGCTCAGTATATAAAGTGGGGGGAAGAAGGTGGGGATATTCAGAGAGATGGCATTTGTCTTCCCAAGTCACTGTTACATGTGATGAGGCCCTGCTGTCCTGGGGATGGCTGAACACCTGCCTGTCCATAGGAAGTGATGAATTAATTGCCTGTTTTGCTTTGTTTGTGTGTGCAGCTTCTGCTTTCCCTATTAAACTGTCTTCATCTCAACCCACAAGTTTTCTTTCTTTTGCCCTTCCAGTTCTCTCCCTGATCCCACTGGTGGGGGAGTGAGGGAGCGGCTGGGGTTAAACCATGGCAGAAAGATGTGCCCTGATTTCAGCCTGGTGTTGCCTGAACAGGCACCCATAGCTCAACCTTGATTTCACTGCACTTTTTTGAGGGAGGGTGACATCTGACACCCACACTTGGGAGATGCTAAATATTGAATTTTGTGCCACTCAGACCTTCTGCAGATACTAGAAAGAGCCTCATACAACAGTGTACAAATCAAGGCCTCACTTCCATACTGCCCACTTAGCATCCTCGCAACCTGACATATAAATGTGAATGAAATTTGTTATCCAAAACCCAGTCCATTTACCTGGAAAGAAACAGTTTGTGTATTTCTGTACACATTCACAGGCTGTCCTCTTTACTGGCACTAGTATTTTCATTTTTCTGAGTAAAGAACGCTTGTGCATGACACGGCCCAGGGATGTGAGACAAAGCAACCTGACCTGGCTGACTAATTATAGGGTGAAGGAAATTAGTTTCTGTTTAGGATATCTGTAATTAATCCATATAGTAATAAATGAATTGGTTGGTGTTGGAGAAGTATAAATAATTAATAATTGAGAAATAGGTGCAATCTGGTCATAGATTTCCCAGAAGGAGAAGGAAGATAAAGTGTTTGATGTAAATTATTTCCTCAGCTTTACCATTTTGATAAAACATTTTTTTTACTAAGAGCAAAACCAAGTGAAACAGAAATGTCTGCATGGTTAATGAGTCAGACATAAATGATACAGTACTTATTGGAATAGCTGATTGTGAAAGATACACCAAAAATGGCAAAATGTGTGCACACAGCAGATAAAAATGAAACCATGTGACAACATTTGTGCTGTAGGAGAGACAGCTTTAAGCAAAATTGCTGAAAGTAAGTTAAAACTCATACAATACTACAGATAATTCAAGACCTAAGGCTAAAACAAAACAAATCTAAGAGTATTATAGGTAGCCAGAAAGTTTTTCTGAATATGATTTTCATGTATGCACATCCCCAGAGTTTCCTACAAGGCTTGTAGATTACTTGAATTTAGAAACTATCACTACAAACTGTTTTCTGTGAAAATGTCATGAAGCTGTTGGGCTCCTGTGGTCCTTGATAATGAAAGTAAGTGGTGGTTTGGGTTTTTATGACAGAACCAAGTCCCTGTAAAAAGGTTAATGAATCTTAGAAAAACTTGGATCTCAGTCTGTGGTGAAACCCAAAGGCATCTAATTTTCACAGAATGCTAGATTTTTTTGTTAAGAGCATCAGATGAACATCCCCAGAGAGGTAGCTTCAAAGCTAAGTACGAGGGGAAAAGGTCTCTCTGAGAATAGAGACTCGTGAAGCAAAGGAGAGATGGTTGTCTGGGCAAGGAGGTGGGAAGACACAGAGAAAAAGGGAGAACTGTCAATAACACTAGTGGCAGGTTAGAAAAAGCTTCATCATAACAACTGAATTCAGCGCCCAAGAAAATAAATAGAAGCTTCAAATTATGATTTAAAGTCCTGATTTTAAGCCAGTAATGAAATTTTTAATATAAGAATAAATATATTTTCATATATTTGTCTGCAATACAATATGAAGTGTTTCTTCCACAATGCACTAGACAGCACACTAACCCAAATATTGAGTATCAAAGTTAATCAAATGCATATACAACATGAAATTCCCATGTTCTGAGCTGTATTTAGTCACAGGACACAACAGTTTGCCCCTTGGGAAGGTTGTCTTGTCTGTGGGAAGTAGATCATTGTTCCAAGTCCATGGTTTCCTATCTTGTTTGTCCCATGCTGTAGAACAAGCCATGGGCTGGGCTACTGTCCAGAGGGTGCTCCCTTGCCATGAATACAGGACAATCTCTAAAAATGCAAAAGGACTTGGGTGATGGCACTGGAATGCCAAAAGACAGTCCTTGATAGCACCTACAAAGTCAGTTTCTTCCAGTTCATGTCCACAAACTAGGGAGTCCAGAAGAAGAGATGCCCTGTAGGCAGAGTTCCTCACCAAATCACCCTGAAAACTGACTGGTTCCTATGATACCTCCAGGCACTCCTGGTCACGGATCAGGAGTGCCCTGAACTCAGACAGTGGACTGTGGCAGAGCTGTGAGAAACCAGCCCTTGGCTGAGATCACTGTCACTGTGCTCCATCTGGTGTGCAGGTGCAAAGAATATTAATTTCAACTTCTGATGAGGAGTCCTGTGAACTGAACACCAGCTTGGTCAGCCTGGTTTAATTAAGTAGGAGATAGTGAATTTCTGGTGAAGTACTATGTTAATACTTACTGCTGTGACTTACCAAGACTCAAATTTCCTGATGAAAATTCCAGATAAAAAATAAAAATTGCAACAAAAAAAATTATTAATTTAGATTTAGCTTATTATCAGGCATAAGTTTGTCTTCTCAGATAACTGAGTGAAATATGTCTAATACATGCCTCCAAAAATTTTCATGAAGGTAAAAAAAATAAATGTTTTTTCCCCATAGTTTGTCTACATGGTGCTTTTAGGTAAACACTGACATATGCCTTATATTGGATATAACTAAATAAATTGCATATATATTTATGTATATTATTTATGTTCTTCTTCATTCTTCCTGAGTTCCATTTTCACTGACCTTTCATTAAGTTCATTCCTACAGAATTTTTTCAGAATGGATACCTTTTTTCTAAAAAAAAAAGTGACCCCCTTGCTCCTTTATACCACAATATATCTATAGATTACCTTTGTGCTTTTTTAAAAATTTGCACTTTCTGTAATCTCTCCTCTGGTAACTTTTAATAGTCTTTGCTGTAACTTTCAGGACTTTAATTTTGTGTCAAAGTTTGTGCCAATATTCTAGGGATTTTTCATTTGTTTCTTGAAGTTTCAGTAATCAGTCAATTATGACAGTATGTCGTCTTCCCTGAGAATGACAAATTGAATCTTAATGGTGTCCCCAACAATAACTCTTTCTTTCTTCCCTGTAACCCTATAGAAGCCCTGGATGGGCTCTTTCCAGGCAAGGAAACATGCTGCTAAGTCTTACTGAGCCCACACAGGGTATTTCAGAATTGCTTATCCTTTATGGGCAACACAGTTCAGTGAAATTCCCCGTTGTCTCAACGTGGAACCAGCGAGACTTTGGAGTAGATTTTGAGAGCAGAAAGCTCTTTGGTTCAAAGGGTTTGCTTTAATTTCAGCTCAGCTAATGTCAAGTCTTCTCAGAATATCTCCTCTTTTCTTTTACTTTTTCTCAATTTGCCTTCTGTCAGTTTGATTCTATTTCGTATACTGAAATCTTCTTAGCTGGTCAACATCCACTCTGTTATGTTGAGCAACATTATACTGATAGTACATCTTTGTTCTTCTTATCTGCAAAGAAATAGGAAATTAAATGTTATTTTTATAAATATCAAGCCTCTTAGGTGATCTGCCTGATATTTTCTTGTCTTAATTTGCAGAGTTAAATACAAGGGACTTGTAAGTGGGTAAAAAGTAAAGCACACCTGAAAATGAAACAAGGGATTTCTCTAGCTAAAACAAGCAGGTGAGATTTTTAGAACTGGCTTAAACTAATTCAAAGCCCTGAAAAAGAGTCTTCCCATGATTCTTTGATCCTGGCCATGTGTTCTTGCCCTTTTCTTTGGGTTAGTGCAGCTGATCACAGACATGGATGGTCAGTTATATTAGCTTTCCACTAAGAGGAGCTGGCACAACTAGACTGGACTACTCATTCAAGTTTTGGCTGACTAGGTAAGGTTAAATGGGTATCTGTCCCAATTAGTTGTCTTGTGCTTTTCTGAACTTGTTTTCATAACAGACATATGCAAAAAGTGTCAGCATTTCCAGGATGGGTGAAAGGATTAATATTCGTAAAGTCATCTAGATTTCAGATTTGTTTGGAATTAAAAGTATTGCAACAATAAAGTTATTGTTAGTCTTCCACTGAGCACTCCCATTTTGCTTCACAGCCTAATAGCCACCAGAAAAGACATCTTAAAACTTATTGTGTTATTATTTATGATACATACACAGCAAATGGAGAAGAAATGCCACAAAAATAATTCAAACATACTCAGTTTTAGCACAGAAAGCAAGATCAAACTAATTAAATCCTTATTATCACTTTCTGTGCAAACCACACACTGTTTTAATGTGTTGTAGATTCAACTCCCATTAAATAAAGACCTGATTGTGCATACATGTACATGTATGAGAGGGGGGATGGAAAGAGAGGAGATGCAAAGAGTCCTTCCTTCTCCTGGGATTTGCTGGAAGCCCCCTGTTGGTGCCAAGAAGCATTGGGGCAGGGACTTCCATGCCTTTGTGCAGTGCAGGAGTATAAAAACGTGAGGATAGTAGCACTGCTGTCCCTGTTGTTTCCTAAAAGAGGTCTGATGAGATGGAGTAGGTGAGAGTTAATGACTGATTTGGCACAAAGCATTCTTCTATGTTCTGCTGTGAATCTCCAAGAGACGTATTGGCTCAGCTGATCAGATTCCTTTAATAACACAGCTTCCAGGTCTGCTCATGCTGATCCTTCTCTGCTTCATAGCCAATGATGGTCATGGCTTGAGGCCACAGTCTAACACTGTGACTCCAGAAAGAATGTTGTTTTTAATGTCAATCCAATGTTATTTTAAAAGAGAGACAAAGAACTAATGCATTTCCTGGGGTTCCCAACTTTCCTGGATACTGTTCAAGCTGTTTCAGAACTCAAGTGCTTCCTAAAACCTCTCAGTAAGGTTGTGGCAACACTGCAGCCATCTCAGATGCAGCAGCTCTGGAGTTATTTGACAGAAATCTGCTGAAAAATGCCACCTTGCTGAACTTAAAACATTGCCTTCTAAAGACATTCTAAATCCATTAATATTTGCTGTGGTGACAGTCAAGTATCAGTCTTGACCATTTCCTCAAGAGTTTGCCCAGCTGCTGGGATTACTGAAAGCTGCTGTGCCCACAGGAATGGACTGGATCTGCCAGACTGATTTTGCTTGCATTCAGTTGGGTGGCTGGGCAACTCGAGTCAGAAAGAGCACAACAGATACACAGATGGCTGAAGAAAAGCTAAGGGAATACCTTAAAATACTGTTAATTTTTCCAAAAGTATCCCGAGATGTCATCCATAGATAATTTGGAAACAAAGTTAACACTGAAATTGTGTATTTGCTATAAGTGGCTTGCTCATTTATAGACATACTTCCTTTCCCCAAACTATACAATAATAATGGCAGTGCAGAAAAGCACTCATTCACATTAGCTGTGTGCTTGATACATTTCTGCAGTCCTGGGCAGACGACTCTTCAAGGATAAAAATTCAGTTCTTCATTATTAAAAAATACCAGTCCTTGCTATAGGAGTTGATGACTCAGTGAGAATTATAATTATAATCAAAGCATAATAGGCATTTTGAGCCCCTTATAATTGCTGCCAAGAAACTATTTATTCAGCTAAAGAATTAAATCTTTGTTTGTAAGCTCTTTCTTGTTCACAATAGAAATAAAAGTGTGTGACTTGGCTCATGAGCAGATACCAGTCTGGCTATTTTACTCAGAGTGAAAAATAGGCCTTCATGCAAAAAGACTTGGGATACTTTAAACAATTATTTATACATATTTGCCTCTATAAAATCCAGTGTTCAACTCCAACGATGGTTCTGATTGCTATTCTCCTTTACTGCGCGTTGAAGACTCTGTGATATGGTATATGTTCAGGATTGCATGCATCTCTGGCAGAACTCCCAAAAAACAACTCCCAAAGCCAGAAAATTATTTAGGAAAAATTGAGTGCTAGATGCCAAGAAACGAATAAATGATACAGATGAACTTGGTAATTTTTCTTGGTCCCTTACACGTTTTAAAAACAATAAGGTTCCCTGAAACTACCTGATGACCTTTCTCAAAGAGAGAAAGGGGAGTGAAGATGACACATCAAGTTCTTCTACTTCTTACAAGCCAATACCATAAGAAAAAGGACATTTCAGGCAGCCACAATCAACTTACAACAGCAGCAGAAATATTCTGACTTGCTACAGAGTCAGCTGATGTCTTTCTGTCTTGTCTAAACATGTGAGTAAATTAAGCATGCAAAGTCTTTTAAGAAAGCTGGACAGCTTCGTGTAGAGTCTATTGACTGAAAAAAGCAAAGTCTTCCAAAGAACATGTCAAAGTAAGTCCTTTTCAACCTAAATAAGTATTATGAAGTTAAGTTTGTTGTCAGTTGGTGTAAGGGAACCCACAGCTCTATGAAAGGAAACACCATCAATGGAGACAACAACATGCACGATGACTACACCAAGCTAAGGCAGCAGAACACCTCAGCAGCTGACCCTTTTCACAATGTCTGCTATACTTACCTAATTAGATGAGATATCCTGGTTTAACTCAGGTGGTGTTTAGAGCGATTCAGTGTTAAAATTTGTTCTTCATATTGAGGTAGGAGGCCATGGCTTAGAGGATTGCTCATATGATCACATCTTTCTCTGATAATTCTATGTGGTCGGGGAAAGGAATGCAATGAGTGCACATCATGGTATAGGCACAAACATAACTCAGTTTTCCTCTATCTACACAGTTATGCCTAAGAGGGAAGACTTTTGTGTTAGAGATCCAAAGTTACAGAGCTTTGGCCAGCTGCTAAAAGAAAACACCAGTTTGCCTAGAATCCTATACTAGTCCTCAATCAAGTACCTTTGCTTGTGTCTTGTATCATATGTGCTTTGTACAGACATAACTTATTTTAAAGTAATTTATTTTAAAATAACTGTGCCAACCAAGTGTTTCCATGAGTGAATGAGAATGTGCCTGGTATATCTAAGTAAGAAAAAATTGTGGGAAAAAATGCTGATTTAAAATTATTTCTTATCCCAGCAAAATGAGGGATGCTGTAAGGTTACTTTTTATTTCAAGTTGTCCTGCTGTTTGGGTCAGATTCTATGTCAAGTCAGTAAGAATTCTCTCTTTAACTTCAAGAAGATCAAGATTGGAGCAGGCACAGTAGTCTTAATAAATGTAAATCTTATTAGAAATACCCTCTTTTATAGCAAGTGCCAAGCTGTGCAAAGCTCCAGGCTACATTACCCTACAACATTGACTGAAATGGCAGAAGAATTTACCATCCCCACTAATGAATTTTTTTAATTACTCTTTGCAAACAGGGTGATACCAAGCCTCTAGTGAGAAGCAAATTAATTCTTGAATTGAAATACACTAAGTAAGGCCTAAGTCATATTTTTAAGTCTTTTCTAGATAGCAGTGTTACTTCCTAAATCAGTCTAGGAAGGGCCAGATCTTTTTTATCTTATTATCTATCACTGAAGTTTGGGAAAAGAGCTGCTAACACTTACGGAGGACTTCTACTTACCCATTACAGACAATGGCATAGACATCAGAAATTAAAGTTTCCCCACACCATCAACTCTGCCTGTCACCCTATTAGGTAGGGATGCAGGACCATTCCAGTGGTCTTTTAACTCCACCTTCCCTTGGGCTGTTACTGAGAAATTAAGCTTCCAAGATCCATTACAAGCTTTAATCTTCCTTCTGACCTCAAGAGATGTGTTTCTATAAAACACTGGGATCTATAAAAGCTGGGATTGTAAGCACAGTGAAGGGGCTTGAGCACGGTAAACTCTGGGAGCAATGAGCTGGAGACTAGGGGCTCCTTCAGTCTTAGGCCTGCCTTGTGAGATGCTGCGGGGGCAAAATTATCACCAGTGGTGATAAACTGGTGATGAACTGACTTTCCAGACGGCTGGTGACCATTCCTTAACAAGTGGCTAGCTGCTGGCAAGGTCATTGTGTGCAAACTTTTACTGGCAGGAAAAATGGCGAGAACTTAGCCTTTCTACTGCAGCTTCCTACCACACTTCCAATAGATACATCCTGGGAAATTCAGGTAGCCCTAATTCTGTTACAAAGGATGGTTGACCAGTTGGGAGACAGATTTTTTGCTAGGGAGATACAATAAAGAGGGCGTTATAGTCTAATGTGGAAGTTAATATGTTTTCATTTTTGACAAAAAAGGCAAGTGAATCAATTCGGGATCATCAAGAATGAGCCTCATTTTTTTCCCAAATGTGAAATTAATTCATATTGTAATTTTTAAGGTTTTAAACTTTCTCCCCCTAATTTCTGAATTTTCTGGTAATAGAAACCTATATGGATGCAAAGTACCTAAATTATTTACAGTCTCATTAGAACAAGAAAGTATCTATTTTCATTTACCTTCTCCTATGAAAACATTTTGAGGCAACCAAGAAGTCTTTGAAGTCTCTAATCTGTTTTCTAAAGAAAATAACATTAATTCAGCTGACTGAATTAAGCTAGCACTCATGAATGCAAAAGCAGGAAATGCTCCAGCATGTTACAAAAATATGCTGAACATACAACTAAAAGAAACAACCACTACTTAGGTAATTGGTTCAGCCATGACAGGTTCTCAATTTTTTTTTCCACACTTCTGTTACATACAACACAGTATTTCTCTTGTCCAGACCTGAACAATCACATACAGCTCGTCATTTAAATCACAGCAACCCCTAGAACCATAATAAGAGTAACAGAAGCAGAACAATTCAGTGGGAAAATATTTTCTCCTCTTTTATTTCCATAAAAATATATATATCTGAAATAGACTGCATGTCTGCAGAAAGGATGGACATGATACAATCATGAGTTCAAAAATTTCATGTTTTGGGATGTTTTGGATGTTTTATTTGCATTCAGTTGTCCCCTTTTCTCCAATGGCTCCAGATGTTCCCCTTGATCTAAGGATTGCCACACAGAGAGAGGACCAGGGACAACGAGAACAGGATCCACTCTGCAAGTCTGGGTTGGCCTCACAGAGCCAGCAGACTTGTACCCACCATTTCAAGTAATCTGACATGCAATGACAGTGACACAGGTGCTGTAAGTAAGGCCTTGTTCTGCTCAGCTGTAGAGCAGATTTCCATGACATCATGAAGACATCATGACGACATCATGACATATATACTGAGGAAAGGAGGAATAAGAGATAATAAAATAGCCACGAGGATTAGCCAGATCATGAAAAATAACAGAAAGAACATTAAGTGGGAGATAAAAGGCCTGCCCAATCATCCTTCAATGTTATTTACTAGCACATTTCTTCATATCTTGTCCTAGACTGTGAATGCTAAGAAAGTGCAGTCAAGCAGACAAGATTATGGACTTTGATTTAGCAAGGGCAGACTCAGTTACTTTTGAAACCTGCCTTCATTCTGCTCCGAGGGAGGGTTAAAAGTTTGCTTTCCCTCCTTTTCCATGGAAGGATTAACTGGCCCTTCCACATAGGCACAGGGAGAGCTCAGCAGAGACAGAAGATTATGAAGACCCAAGGGGCTGCTAGAGCCAGGCAGGCATTTACATAACTCCCATCTTTCCCAAACAAATGTCTGAGCTCCACAGAATGTTCAGTACATATCTTGTTTTGACCAATGTACCTGTATCATCATTATGCTGTTTATTTCTGCTCATTCTGAATTTGAATGTGAAGTGTTCATAAATAAAGGCACATACAGAAGTGTTTTGAGATAACTGTGCTTTACTAAATGAAAATTGCATTGACAATTCTTATGACTGTTTAATATGTAAAGCATTCACAAGTATCTGGAGGCTCCAGGAATTTTTTGGGGTAATTGTTTTGTATGTTACAACAAGTTTTTATAAATGGGTTATGTTTTATCCTGCTGGTCCTTTATCCTTCTCCTGTCCCTTCCAGAAATTCTAAGTTTCAAATGAAAATATGCAACCTGTATATGATCAACTTTTGTTACTTTTGTAACTTGTGCAGAGAAGTAAGTTAGCCACTAAACATGACAAGTTTATTTGTTCATTTATTTATTTTTAAATTCTAATTAGAGAAAGGAAAAGGGTGTCAAGAGTCTTTAGTGATTCACATTTTAACAACCAGGTTATAATTTATTAATTCCCAACTTATAAAATTTTCACAACCTCTTTCCACAGGAGTCCAAGAGCAACTCAAATTTATTTATTGTTTCTACGTAGGGTGTCATTAAATATTTGTTATCTCCTAAAGTTTGTTGGGAAACGGGATTATTTTCCACATCAAATCACACCAATGCTAATGGGAAAAGCATTAGATGTTGACCCAGCAAATTAAACTGTAAAATATGAGGCTCATTGTTATTATTACATACAGACACATTTTCTGTGCTCCTTATTAAAACCGTCTTAATCAAACTCATTGTATTTTAGTCATGCTTTTTAAATAATTATGCCAGAATACAAAACACATGAATATATAAAGAGAACAAGTTCCACTTGAATATGTTCAATTTAACTCTTTAAAAGAAATTTCCAGTTGGTCTCCTTTGACATTTTAATTGATCACCTACCAAGAAAAAGAAAAACACACTGAGGGTTGTTTGTGCTTTTCTTAATGCTTCCTAAGATATTCCTTCTATTTTATTTTATAATGAAACCAAAAATCAATTCTGCATCTATGAAGCTCATCTAATGCATATTTCTGTAAATTCTCATTTCTAACCCTTTGTGTTTAATTGCAATTTTTGTGGTAAGCATGAAAGTGTCCCATCATGGGGTTGAGTGTTCTCTCCCTCTGGTGGTTACTCTTTCCTGGAGAATTACTGTGAAAACTCTCCTCCTCTGATTCCCTTATGGATCTGCACTCCACAGTTTGCCACAATGGACACTGCCCTAATTCACAGAAGTCTTAATGAGACAAGGTAATATTTAACATTTTAAAACTAGAAATAGGATTCCTGATATTGTATGCAAAGTTCACTTGCTAGGTGGACTTCCTGTACTCTTCATTTATCATCAGTGGAGATGGAATCAGCATAGAAATTGGGATTTACTGGATGTTTCATCAGGCCAAGCATAGACATTTGCCTCAAGATGAGACAGATAATGACCTGAGTTCTGTTGATTAGCTCTGAGCTGGGTTCAAAGAGAATGTAAGGTCTGGCTCAGATTGTTTGCATTTGCAAATGTCACAGGTCACCCATGAAATCAGAACACATGTTCCATGTAGCCACTGTTTGGTGTATTTGGTGAGGAGGGCTTTATATCCTCTGTCTTTCTGAAAAAAAAAAAAAGTACATTTTTGAAGACTAAAATTTTTTGCACCAAGTAAGATTCTTAGTAATTTTGTGTTGGGAATCACAGAGCCAATGACTACAGCAGATTCGGCTGGTTACTCATCCTACTCCCATTGGAAACATGGAGTTTTGCCCACATACCAATTCCTTATCAAAGGATAGAAATGATTGACTCTTTCTGTTGACTCACATTTAAAGAACTCAAAGCAAAGAGATTTTTTTCTGGTGCCTTATGGTGCACCTCTGCATGGGAGGAAATGGACCATCACCACAATTCCTGATACACACACAGCACACACTGCAGCTGGTAAGCTCACCAGTCACAGTGCTTCTGGTCTTTTTTCACTGGAATAACCGCACACACACAGCAGACAGCTCTGCATTCACTCCTCTGGCCATGGCATGGGGCAGCACTGCTCTGGTCTGCTCTCCCTGGTGTTGAGATGTTTCTTCATTTGCTCATTCACTCACAATTCTACGGATGCACAAATATCTCACTTCCAAATCAGGGCATGAATCATTTGCACTCTAACGCTGCTGGACATTTATTTGCTGCATTAAACTGACATTCCCATTCCTTTCTTACCAAATACTTCATAGACTTGCTAAATTTTGCTAAATGAACACCTCTTCTTAAAAATGTAACATAATGGTGAATTTCCCCTGCTACTTGAAACCCACAGTTTTTCAACCCTTAACTGTGACAAGGTGGAGAATTCATTGTGAATTTTGTGATAGGCTCCAAACTGAGATCTTGGTTCAACAGTTCCTGAACAAGAGGCCTGTGTGAGAGCCTTGTGGGACAGCGGGAGGTCATGCCTTCCTGATGTTTGAACTTTCTGCCCTACTCCCAAGGAAAGACAGCCCTCAAAATATTTTGTGAGCTTTTTAAGTCAGCAAGAACTAATAAAGTCTTCTGTAGTTTTGAGTTAAATAATTGACTCTGTCAATTTCAGAAACTCTACACAAAGGCTCTATGCACCCACCTGTATGTATTTCCCATGAAAAGGTCCCTAACTCTTAAAGAATTAGGTGGAAATCGAGTATTAACCTTAACGGTGGAAATACTGATACAAGATAAGACAGAACAGAAAGTCCTGGACACAGGTTAAGGAGTCCAACCATGAAGTCTCTAGAGCAGGTGTTAGGGAGTAGGTAGGGGAAGCAAACAGGGGCTTTTGCCTGGGCTCTGTCCCTACCTCATAAAAATTCAAGTGGAAGATCCAGTGTTTGGATCCTCTCACAGCAGGCTGGTGAGTATCCAAGAGGTACAGCTAGTCCAGATTCTGTTACGTGGGCATATTTTCACACTGTCCTCATAACTGGTAGCTTTATAATCCTCTGGCTTTGGTAAAAGCTCCAGGAAAACCCTCTGGAATTTAGCCACGTTCATTTGCTGTAGTCACAGGAATAACTTCTGGCCTGAATACTTCCAGCTGAGGCACTGCGTAGTTCTCCAAGCAGAGGAGCAAAGTATGTCCTACTCTTGCCTGAAGACCTGAGATTTATGTAAAAATTGCACATTCATTTGGGGAAAATGCATTCAAAGGGACTGGGAAATCTGTGTCTTTGGAGGTTTTCAGAAATCAACCCAATGAAGCCCTGTGCAACCTGCTCTGGGCCTGGTCCAGGCAGGAGGTGGGACTGGAAACCTCCAAAGGTTCCTTCTGACGTAAAATTTTCTATAGTTTTATGACTCTATAGCTCTTTTATTTTGGGGACTAAGGTTTGTCATACTAGGTATTTTCCATTAAGGCCGTTTCAGCTCATAAGCTCTGATGTAATGAGACATGCTACATGTGCCACACTGTTGGGGCCAGCAGTCCCAGCCTCAGTACTCACACAGAAGAACCACCTATTGCCTTTAAACAAGACACTGTAAAACACGTGAATACCTGCCTTCCAAGTAGTGTTGGCCATAGCAGCAGCAGCAATCTGATACAGTTTCAAAGTGCAACACCCAGACATGCTGGACCTTAAGAACTCTTTCCCAGAAAGGAATCTTTTACCAAGAAGGGGTCTGAGCCAGTGTGGGATCAGTGACCAGGCAGTCCTGCCAAGGCATGCTCCGCTTGGGGTGACACAGACTCCATGTGGGTCACACGTCCTGCTGGCTCATGTCACCACCCTGGCCACTGTCCCTCCTTCTGTCGTTAACTCAGCAGCTCTGGGGCAGCCAGCACAGAGTGTACAGGAGGGGCATGCAGAGGCTGTAAAAAAATCCGTCATAAAAATAACTCAGGAGACTCCTTACACCAAAGCTGGAAATAGCAGAGAAAACACCTCCCATGCTGGTTCAGGGGTGGCTGCACGGTGTGGAGGAGCCTCTCCTTGAGCTGCAGCTCCCGGTTGTCAGTTTGCATTTCGACTGAGCAACTGCAGGCTCCTGAAGCTGTGAGTGTTCCCTCAGAGGCGCCACACGTTTCCTAACGGTGTAACAAGGTGATCCCATCAGCCATTTAATGTTCGCAGCGAGCAGCATGGGAAACAAGCATCACCATGTGCTTCCTACCAGAGATGAGCTGTTGAGGTGGAAGGAGATGGTTAAATGTTGTGTTGCCCTGAGACGATATGAAAAGCCTGATGGAGAAGTCCTGGGAGGGAGGAAGAAAGGAGATGCAGAGTCTTGTCCAATTTGTTTTACTGCATTTATTGAGAAACAAGTGTATCTGCTGAAATTCAGAATCTGCTCTAAATAGAAAACAGGTGTCATCTTTAAATGTGCTTTCCAGTTCAACCTCGTGGTGCCCAGGAGAAACACTATAATTTTTTTATAACTTACATGAGAGAAGACAGAGTGGGTGGGGGGGGAGTATTGAGGAATCAGGGCAGGAGGCATATAAAAATTTGTATGTGGTTTACAAGGAAGAAGAATGTTTTAAGAGGGTTTTTTTTCTTCTTTTTAACCCCATAACAGATTAGGGATAATATTACTGGCTATGGATTTTACCAGAGGAGTGAAAGAATGCATTCCTAATCCCAGGTTTTTTTTCCATAGTTTCAGAAAATCTATCAAAGTGCCAGGGTGTCTGATTATTCAGCCCCTGCCTTGGCGTCATACAATACGAATGAGTGCCACACAGCACGGATTGAAGATTCAAAGAGAAAAAGCTGTTGGAGTTCGATAGTGTTTCGGATCTCAAAGAAATCTAAAAATACCAAATACAGCCAACAAATACAGCCGACACATGTGCAGTGCTTTAGCAAGCTGAACATCTGGGACTATTTCAAATGCTCCCCCTTTGTGTTGCTTATTGTGCTACCAGGGAGCAGCAAAGTGCAAATAAAAATGTAGCAGATTTTTGCACAAAGTTCAGCTACAAAGACATTAAAAACAATAATGGGGAAAATTAATATACACCAGTTTACAGCCCCCATTTATTCTAGTCTTAGAGGATACTTATATGTGCTGTGCTGCATCCCTCTGTAGTTTTCTGGATTAATTACTATATTGTGGATGTATATGCACATTTTAAATGTATACTTCAGTATTTTCCTTATGGTGTGATTTAACTGAGACTTGCAAACTCTTTAATTGAGTTTGCAAACTCTAAATGAGCTCCACATGACGAGGTAGAAATAATAATCATGTCACCTACCATTCAAAGACATGACTTCTGTTGACACAGTACTTTTTATACTGTGATGTCAACGCAAAAAGTTTTCCTGTAAGTCAAAATCGGCAAAATAAAGATCCAGGTCCAAAATAAATAAGGCAGTTTTGCTTTTCCATGGAAGTAATTTTGCTATAGACTTCAGTGGCATGCCGATTTCACCCAGTCATTTTATTTTTGCTCATTGTTTTATATTACACAATCTTTTTTAATAAGGAATATTTAATAATAACTGCATGTCTCTGGGTGTCATGCATGCTCAACAGATAGGGGCCAAAGGTATACCATCTGCACAAGGCTGCTTGTAAGTCGAGACAAACAGCATCATTTTGGAATCTTGTGGATCAAACAATAACTTTCCAAGATATGTGCATATTAGAAGCTTTTGTCAGAAAGGAAAAGGATTTTGCCAGGATGGAACAGCAACAGGGGACAAAGGGTGTAAAATGGCAGCAGCCAAGGCCAGAGCCTGTTTTAGGAGTTCATCCAAAATGAAGGGGGGAAAAAACTTTTTAAGTATCTTTCAAACTGTTCAGCCACATGCCTGAGATTTAAAAAAAGAATACATTGATATAGGCTCTGTGGTAAACAATGCAATTTAGGAATGAAAAACAGGGATGCTATCAGCTAACTGAATGGATCTTTTCTTTGGACTGTGTTTTTCTACATATCCTCAGATGGGCAGTCAGCACTATCTCCTGGAAAATAAACTTCAAATAAACTATGGAAGTACTACTCAGAGTAGTACAAGATGAGCACAAGTTCACACTGTGTTGGGCTATAAGCACACACAGAGCTATGAAGGCCAACCAAAGATCTTCTGGATGGTCTCTGCTATCTATTTGTTTCAACAAAGAAATTGCTTCAGACATCAGAGGGAGGAAGACAAGGTAAAAGCATGGAAGAGTATCTTGTTTATCAAGAACTTTGACTTCCATAAGGCCAAACAAATGCCATCATCTTGTAAAGTGAAAATGAACCATATTGGGCAAAACTGTACCAGAGAATACTGGCCATATAAACTCACTGGCTCCTCTTTCAGCACATGGTGACAGCCTACTCATACACCTCTAGGATTTCCTTCTTGAAGAATGTCCAGCCTCCCTGGACACCTTTGCCCTTCAGGGCTGCCTCCCAAGGGACTCTGACAACTGGCCATATAAACTCGCTGGGTTGTTTTCGGCATGTCAGGATGGTGTGTTTGTACACCTCTAGGATTTCCTTCTTGAAGAATGTCCAACCTCTCTGGGCACCATGGACCTTCAGGACTGCCTCCCAAGGCACTCTGACAACTGGCCTGTTAAAAACATTCTGCCCTCCAGAAGCACAAGGTGACAGTTCTGCTGGCCACCCTCCTTACTTCTCCAAGAAGTAAGGTCACTATTGTTCCGTGATTGCTTTGCCCAAGGTGGCCTCTGACCATCAGAGCACCCACCAGACCATCTCTGTTCACAAACAACAGGTCCAGTGGGTGCCTGTCCTCGGCTCCCTCACCATCTGTGTCAGAAAGTTACCTTCCACACACTCCAGGAGCCTCCTGGACTGTTTCCTCTCTGCTGTATTGTATTTCCAGAAGACATCTGGCATGTTGGAGTCCCCCACAAGAACAAGGGACAATGATTGTGAGACTTCTCCCAGCTGCTTACAGAATATTTCATCTGCCTCTTCATCCTAGCTGGATGGTCTGTAACAGACTCCCACCAGGATATGTGTCCTGTTGGCCTTCCCTCTGACTATCACCATAAAACACTCGACCATATTGTCACCATCACTGAACTCCAGAGAATCAAAACAGTTCCATCCGACTGGGACTGACTTTCCAATGGTATTTGCCACCTATTTTTTTAAGAATTTTAATTGGGTAGTCATTGAACATTAACTGGTTAAAAAAGTCATTAGTAGTTTTGCATGTTCATCCTTACCACAGTGCCTGTGGGCACCATTTACAATAGTTATTTTGCACAGCCACCAGCACCTATTAGAACCACAGAACTCCTCCTGCCATCAAAACTAAGGAGGCTCTGCAAAGCTGTTAGGACCAGCTACAAAGCATACATTGGGTATTGCATCCTCAGACAGTAAACAGTGGCCATGGAGTAATTGTCTTGCTTTCTCAGTCGCTTTCCCTAAAATGAAAATAGAAATAAACAAAGTCTTTTACTTTCTTACCCCTCTGCCCCCAGTAAAGACATCAAAGTGGGATCAGCACAAAACTAAGCAATAAATGAAATGGAATATTTTGGGGGGAACAGGTGTTCCACTTCCAGATCATCTTTAAAACCTCAGTAGGGAGAGTTACAGGCAGGCTGCATAACCTGAAGAATGGCCAGATCATAGGATTTGTAATTAGAGTGAGTACATGGTGCTTCCTCACTGGGGGAAAAAAAAAAAGAGATGAGCAGCTGTCTCAGCAATATTGGAGTAGGACTCTCAATGAAATCAGATACTCATCTGCAGAGAGAGCAAGTACCGTACATCCATCAGGCAGGCATGTGTCACAGCTAGTTGAAGAGAAATGGCTTCTAGAAAGTTAAGCTTCCTCTGAAACCTCAGTACATCTATTAATAAGGGAGAATGAAAAGAAGGCTAGAAAATAAATATAAGCAGTAGTCACCTGAGGCTGCACATGATTAACTTCACTAAAGCACATTGCATGCCTCTACAAGGAGAAAAATTCAAAGAAATACTTTATTGCATTAGCTAATGGTAAAAATAAACTAGTGTGGCTTACATACTTATGGGTAACAATTTCAAGACTTGAACAATTATTTGAAACCTGATTCTGACTTTACACCCGTTCTATGTTGGATTAACTGCATTTATATTGAGATAAATTTCAATGGAGTTGTGCACACATCCATCAATTTAATCAGACAGAGATGTGCCCAAGCTTTTGTCTAAGCTCTGAAAAAATACTAGGCCTTGTCTGAAGAACTAAGAGTTCTAAGTTTTATCCTGCACTGTGCAAATATTATTTTACTGCTGCAAGGCAATGTCTTTAAGATTATCAGTAAAGAAGCCTGGGAGCCAGAATAATAAGCAACACCATTTTCAATAGATGCTGACCTGAGAGCTCTCAGAGACAGGGAAATTCACACAACTGGGTCTTTTCCCTCTGTTCTGCTGCTAGCACTATGCCTCATATCTATTCCACACAGCAGCCCTGCTTTGCTCTAGGACCCCATCTGCCAGACGTAACCGGTCACCGCCACATCGGCAGCTATCCCTGGGAGACAGTGGGGACAGCGCCTTTCCCCTGGCTCATCCCAGGTGAGACCTGCTGTTATCACTGCTCAGCAAGCGTGGCAGCAGCAAGAGGCACAGACCTCCCTTCTTGCCCCACACGCCCTTTCTCTTTGTGTTTACCGAAGTTTCATCGCCGTTTCAAGCTATGACTCCCAGGTCCCCTTTGCTGCCGCCTAAGCGGGTCCCATAACGTGCCGACAGCTCCATCCACCTTGTGAAGTCACAGCATGGGCACCAGGGGCAGAGGTGCTAAGAGGTACTTGGGGCCACTCTGCTGGGTTTCCTTTGAAGCCAAGAAAAGCTGCCATCAGCAAGCAGCAAAGATGAAAATCTCAACCCCTCAACCCTCTCTTTTTTTAACCACAGAGAGCATTTATTGTGTCTGTGTTTCCATAATGTTTCTAAACAATATTATGACCTGAAAGTGAAACAGAATTAAGTTGAATCTAATTTAAAAGTGCTTTAAAAACAGGTAACTGGCAAAGCAGACTAGCAAAATTATGTGCCTGTAGGATGAGGTGCCTTTATTTCTCCTCAGTGGGGGAATAGGCTTCCATGGCAGTACCATGCCTCTTTCCTCCTCTCACAGGCAGGGGAACAAGAGAAGTAATAGCATCAGGCAAATGTTATTCCTCCTCTGGCTTGGAACAGGCAGTGTTTCCCAGGCAATTGAAATTGGTACCGTTCTGCAACAGTCAGATAGCAAATTAATCTGCACTCCCTACACAGCTAGATCCAATGGGGCTTCCATCTGTCCACCCTAAAACTCATGGTGGGCTGGGATCTGTGGGGAGATAAGCCTTTCTCACTGTTCCTGGTCACACAGATGGCATGGCTGCAAAGCCTTGTGCAGCAAAGAGGGTGCATGGGCCATTGTAGCCCAGCCCTACCCTTCTCTGTCCTGGGAATGGAGAACTTTGTCAGCAGGACTATGCCAAAGGGCTTGGCACGCTCTCCCTTTTGATTGCATAATGCCACTGTTTAGAAACGGGTGCAGGGACATAAGCTAGGCCCAAAGGCAGAAAACTGCCAGCACTGCCAGCACGTGTCCTGGGTACAAACTCTTCCACCCGAAACGCAAGTGACAATACACTGAAACACTGCACGTACAAAAAAACCCTCAGTGATAATTTATATCCTTCCTGAGAATGTCTAAATTAGATTTACAACCTAGTAAAACTACTGCACCTCTGGAAGAGAGTCAGGAGGGTGGGCTCGGGTCCAAGGACAAAGGATTTGCCCCACAGGTTAGCCATGGGAAAGCTTGGTGTTTCACCAAAGCCAGCAGCCCTGTGGGGTGACCCATCTCATGGGGATTGGTTCTCCAAGGGTTGAGTGAGCCACACTTGTAAAGGTGACCTTTTCTCACTTGCTGTGACTGTTTCAGTTCAGATATCTGACTTTCTATGGCTCAGACTAGGGGAGGTGGACTCTTCCCTTTCTTCTGCTTGAATCCAAGCTTCTACAGTAAACTTTTCTTTCTTTCACTGATAGTTTTTGACCAGATCAGTATTTTTGGTCTCAATTTGATAATCTGGCATATCGTGGTAGCAGAATTTTTGCAGGGCTTCTTACTAGTAGTTATTTTTAATGGTTTGAATTAATAATATGTTATGAATTTACACTGCATGTCACAAATTTTAGGCTTATGTGTTTCCAGCAGAACAAACATTCTGAATTTCCCAGGAAGACAGCTGTCACCTAACTCACAGGTTAGGGTAGTTACTCACCCATGTAGTCCACCCAGCCCTAGCAGCAGGTGTAGTTACAACACCCCAAAGCAGCAGAATTTTTCTGCTAGCACAATGCAGCAACTTTACTTCTAATGATCTTGTTATGCTGTGCTCTAATTGAATTTTTAATTTCTTTTATAGTATTCAATCCTGCAAACTGCTAAGTTATACACTCAAAGAAGCTGCAAGATGAGCTTATAAAGTTTTCTACATTTGCCTGTTTTATAAAAAGAGTGTATAATGGCATATGTTCTTTGAACCAGTGCTTAGCAATTGAAGTTGTTTGCTAATAGAAGTTTGTTAGTTTCATAATACACACAGAAATGTGTAACTGGGCTATTCAAGCAAACTTAAACTTCTACTTCAGGCCAATTGTTTGTGTTCCTTACTTCATCTGTAATTCATTGTAGAATATTATACAAAATAAACTTAACCTATATGAAGCTACAAAAGAATGCTATTAATATTTAATTAATAACTAAAAGACTCATTGCACAATTAAGATTTTTTAAAGTCACCTCTATGAAATATCATTAAGATACTGCACAGACAAGTTATTGTGCCTGTGTTGATAGACTTTCTTAAAGGAATGGTTTTTGACAATACAAGCACTTACTGCAGCACTGGCTTTATCAGCATGGTACAAAATGAAGGGATACAGAATCTTAACCTACAAGACAAAGCCAGTCTGAGAAGACACTGTCAAGCGAGTTTGTAGGAAAAATCCAATTGAAAGAAAAGTCTTCTAGTGAGACATTGCAACAGAGGGCAACACCTACATACGTCAACCAAGTGAGGATTTGTTCCTTTGTCCAACAAGAAGAGGGCATATTGCAGAAGCACACTGCATAGTCAGCTGAAGGAAATGCACTAGTTTGATTTCTTCTGGATGAATAATTATCATGCAGTTAATTAAAAGGAAAAATGTATGCTAATCCATTCAAGTGAAGTTTTTAGCTGCTCCTATATATGTTTTAGAAATCGAATGTGTGCAAAACAACTTATTTTGCAGGAGAAGGGTACTAGTTAAAAACATCAGCTGTGCTTAAATATAATGCCCATTATATGTTATCATTTTGTGACTAGAGAAAACTTGTAGTTGCAGAAAGTGTATTATAAAAATTCTGTATCCTTGTGCACTGAATTACATAAAAGTGAGCAGAATCCAATTGAAATTCAATTAAAAATGAGATAAAGCAGAAGCATAGACCTCGCTTATATATGGGACTTCCTCCAGCTTCATCCTTTGCATTGTCAAAACTCAAACAGACGGAGCAGAAGGAGTGCATTCAGTTCTGAAACTGAAGCCAGAACAACAAGCAGAAGATCCAGGCAATCTGCTGTGTTCCTCACAAGGAGAATTTACAAATAGTGGGGATGTTTTTAATTGTCCGTCTCTCACAAAAAGAAAGGAAAATAGCCTAATGGCAACACGAAGTTTTAAAGTCAGACACATCTAGGAGTATTGTGTTAATACTCCATGTACAAACAACAGGTGTAAAAGTTCAAGCACCAAAAACTAACATACTGTAAACTCAGGAGGGGAATTAAAAGGAGAATCAAGCTGAGAGAAATACTGGGGCAGATCTACTTCTGTCAGTATTGAGTGATGTGGTATGAGTTGTATCAGCCCTTCTTGTTCACCCTTCTTCCCTGCCCCCTCCAAGGCAGACCCTATCACATTTACCTGTGGCCTGTGCACATACTGTCCATTTGATATGTGTTGTTAATGGGCACATTAACTGCACTGCACACATGCTTTCAGTGTGTGTGTTTCATCAGGCAGCTGTGAACCCTCTCTGTCTTCCTGCATAGGTGGGCCAGGCCTTCAAACTGTACAAAATAAAGTGGCTACCTGAAATCTGATTCAGTAGTCCATGGTGCCTATAAAATGTCCTCCCTTCCTGCTGGCAATCAATGCAAATCCCCTTCTCCTTACCAGGTATAACCCAATTAACCCAATACAGCACTATCTGTGGGGATAGGATAAGTTTCCACCATTTGCAGATGTGTTGGGTTCTGCAGCTGTGCTCAGAACAAGCCTCCATGTTGCAAGCAGGCTCCGAGCCACTCCACAGCATCAGAAACATGGGTACTGACTGAATTTTGATATGACTGTGGCACTTATAAAGGAATGGGGAAACAAACTTCCCCCCAAACCCTATTCTGGGTATTTATTTTGTCACAGCTATGTTCACATACAATCCACGTGATTCCTATCTGCTGTGGCACGGAGCAAAGCATATGCAGCTCGCACACACGTGACCTTTTGTGCCTAAGCAAATTCATATTGAAGAGGGAGCAACTATAAAACCTATATATTTAAATGTGAATATTATAATATCATCTTCGTAATTATCATTCCCCTTGCTAGTTTCCAAGACGCTCTGGGAGGATCAAAACACAGCTGCTTCCCTACTGAGAATTTTCACACTTATCCCAGCCCCAGGTTTGTTTCCGTCCCGGCCAACAGACGGCTCGGAGCTGCTGATCCCCGGGCATGGCAGAGCTACGACTGTTGACTGTTACTTTTGAAAGAAGGCTAAAAACTGACAGGCTGTTTGAATACAACTAAGGAGGGGAAAGGAAAAGGACTTCGCTCAATCCAAATGATGGTCTTGCGAATCTTGACTGTTTCCCTTTAAGCCAGCTCCAACTAGCAATTTTTTCTTTCCTCGTGTCTACAAGAACATCAGCATTTGAAACACCAATGTGGGCTTAAGGAGAAAATGGATTTTCACCATATGAACTGTATGCATAATTTCCAGATAGGAAATGGCATGTTACTTTATTCACATACATTCACATTCATTTATTCACATGAAAAATAGTTCATATTCTCAGCTATGATTGACATAAGGTACGAAGAGGATTTCTTCTGTAAAAAAGCAAACAAATTATGAGGAGTAGGAAGCAATAAGGTTGTTTATTAACACTCTTCTATCTTCACCCTCCTGCCCACCCCATCACCCATGAGATGGCATTCCAAATCCTTGACACAGAATGATAATATGTAATATCAACCATACGTTCTCTGCCATTCCCATCTGAACCTCCAGCACTGCAAATGTAGTCATCTTCTTCCCACAGCGGGAAATAGCAAACACTCATACTTGTGCATTACCTTTATTTGGCACTCAAACCCCTGTGAAGTAGAAATTTTACCATTTAGCACCATCCCAGCCTCACAAAATACAGCCTTTCAAATGATAAAGATAAGCCTACGGTGTCTGAACAGATTCAAGATGCTTTACTAGCATTCTCACAAGGCTCCTCTTTGATTTGCATGATTATTCGGGTGATGGAGGTTAACTACCCTGAGCAATGGGAGGAAATCAAACCATGATCTTACATACAGAAATATGCATAGATTGAGGGGTTTTATTTCATTTCCTGCAAGATTACTGGCAATGCCTATAGTAACACCTATTTTGTTAATTTTAGCTTTTATTACAGCCATCTCCGGGAAACAGCAACATTCCCAGAGACAGTCCTTGAGCAGAAAAGCAGCTACATTCATGGAATGCATTTCTTGTTGCAAATTATTTACCCGAGGCAAAAATGTTTATCAGCCTTTCTAATTTGGTGGCATAGTACAGCTCCTGGTGCATGGTGAGCTCAACAATTAACTGGTTGCACTGATGTTTGAAAAAAATTATACAAGCAGTGCTGAACGCAAAGGTAGTTTTCCACCATGTACATCAAGGGACAATATCATGCTCATTTCACCTGTGCAAGTTCTGGCACTGAATTAAACAAGACCGATTTTTTTTTCCCCATGGTTTAGGTCAGAAATCAGAAAAATGAAATTTAATGAAAAATTTAGTCAAAGCAAAACTTAGTAGTATGTCACAAAGATCTCAAAGTTTATAAATAACAGCAGGTAACTTCCAAGAATATTGGGTAGCTGTGCTGGACTTGGTGTGAGTTCCCTATTACAGCAAGGCAAGAGGAGGAGGAGGAGCGATATCTAACCCTTCAAGGTTCAGTAAACGTGGAGAAACTGTAATTAATCTTAAGTGACTCGTGATGCAGTATCGCTGTGGCACAGGACTGATGACAGGGAGGTGTCCCCAGGAGACAGAATTGAGTAATTTGGTGCCTCGTGGACAGTGCTCAGAGACATGAGAGAAGTCTGACTTAGCAAATGTCAGGGTGCATCTAGAATGACTAGAGGTGAGCCAATCTCCTGGCGGTGACACCAAGGACAGGATTCCCTCCTGCCTGTTTACTAGCAATAGACACAAAGCACTTTCCCTGGCCTGGCAGTTAGCAAAAGTTCCTCTCCCACCAGCACTATCCCTTCCTCTTCGTCTTATAGATTTTAAATTAAACACATCAAACGAACAAAGAACTGTTCACAGGTTTATGGAGCTTGCTAGAAAACTTGCAAAGGTCTGTGCTGGCTGGGTCATTTCTGTGTAGATCCTTATGGCATGGAGGACATGTGTGGCATGTCCTCAAGCATGAAGCTTCCCAAAGGGATAGTGAAAACAAACATGGGATGGGGGGAGTGGGCTCAGCACCATGTGGGAGCAGCCTGAGGTTGAAATGGCAGTTAAGGTGTATTGTCCTGCGACGGCAGACACTGGGATTAGGTACTGACAGGGATTTGGTGGTTCATTTCCCCTGCTTTTCCTTTAATATGAACTGAAATGTTTTTGGAGGTAAATATGTGATGCTTGGTAGAACTTAATTAATTAAAATTGGCCAGATGCCAGGCCAGCTAGCTCTGTGATTGTTTCTGCTTTTGTTAATTGAGGAACATTATACTGGTTCAATACTTCCAGTAGGGGAGTACTGACACACTTGCCAGGTGCTTGGGGAGGTGCTGTTTGCAAGAGGACTCTTCCTGGTGAGTCTGAAATGGATCATGAAAAGTTTGAGTAGCATGGACAATCACTGAGCCACTGGGCATATCCCCTTTCGGAATAAATGCTCTCTATTACTTACAGTCCTCATTGGCATTCTGGCTGTTTAACTGTGTGGGTGAGAGAGACCTGATTCTACCTTCACACAGCTTTGAGAGTAAATTGTGGTGTGGTGTGGTGTAGTAGCATGGCAGAATGGGTTTAGAGAGGAAGGGCAGGGAGAAATCAACAAGATGCTCTATCACTCATTAAAAATACATGTGTATGTAGCATATATAATGTATATATATATATATGCATGTGCATATGTGTGTGTATAAACATGTCTGATCTATACCTAATGTATACAAGCAGTTATGTAATTTAGCTGTTTAACTTCCACTTCCATTCCCAGAAACTGCTTGTGTGGTTTTTAAGTGTGGTTTTCCACTGTTTTCTGGGGGGGCAGGCCCTCATTACATGTGATGAAGTGTCGTTTCTAGCTCAGAGAGCAACACTCCTGCTTCTGAAGTCAGTGTCCTTAAACTCAGGGCATGCTCGTGGTGGTCTCTCACCCAGAAGTTTCAGGTGACCCATGTTGCCTCTCATGCACCCGTGACAGCTGTCACCATCAGCCACAAAAGTACCCGTACTCCAACTAGATCTGAAGTGCTTTAACTCAAATCATCAAAACCAATTAAAACAAATAACTAAGCACACAGAAGAATGCACTCAGCCTAAGATGCTCCAGTAGACCAAAGCATCTGTGCACCCAGCTGTTTGGTGTACAAAGCAGATGTGACAAGATGTTTGGGCCTGGTGTTGTTTATGTATCCAGAGATTTGGGCTGGATGGATTCACAGGCTATAACAAATGTCCTCATTTATCCTGGCTTGTTCTTATGCTGCAGCCCATTCCAGGGGACAGACACGTGGCATACAGAGAACCCAATGTGTCAGGAGCACTGAAATCTTGTATATTTGCTGACAGCTCGCTATAAAAGCCAGATCAGGGAATAAAAGGTCTTTTTGGAGCTTCTAATTCTTAAATTTTTTTTTTTTTAACTCTTATTGAGAGTATGTTCAGTAATATGGAACGTAACAAAATTATTCTTGGTGTCCTTACACAATTGTTATTCAATAAAATTCCCACAAGCTTATGGTAATGTGTTCTGACTTACGGGATTTTATAGTGTGGGTCTCCTAATATTTGGGATTTCAATTCAAGCACTGATTTTGGAGTCAAATGCTTTGTGAGAATCTCATTCTGCCCTCAACTTCTTACCCCCAGAGTTTCAATCTCTTCTGGTTGCAGAGAAAAGCCCGGAAACATAACCCATATTAAGTCTCAAACACCAGACGGCAAACAGAAATATACAGCCTTTTTTTTTTTTTTTTTTTTTTTATTCTCCTGATTTTTAACACTTAGAGTTGGCAATATTGCAACTGGAATTAGGTTTGAATGAAGACTAAGGGCTGAATGCCAGCTTACTCTCTCTGTCTCTCTCTGAAGAAAAGCAATGCTTGGAAATGCCTGGAAATGAAGGGCCTGATTCACGACTTCCTTCCATGGCAGCTCATGCTGCCTTTGCCCTGCTTGTAAGCCTAGATTCAAATATTCGTGTATATTCCTTACTGTGTCCAAATCCAAACAGTACAAGTAGTCTTTTTCTTTAGAACATGATAACCTCAGGTAAAAAATACTTTGATTTCTGTGATATGTGAAATCTGGATCTCTTTTAAATAAGGCCATCTCTACTTAAAACCCATCTGTGAAACTCCTGAAACAGGGTATGTCAAATTATCTGAGAACATTGTTTTTTTTAAATAATGTTTTTATTCTCTTGTTTCTTCTGCAAGTTTTTTCCACAAGTAATATCATGAAGCAACAATTTAAAAAGCACTGATTTATACTCTCCAAGTAAAATGGCTTCTGAATTCACATGCCTGGACTGTAGTGCTTCCTCAAAGCCACTAAATACTGGAATTCAATAGAACAGGAAAAGTTGGTTCAAGTGCTCCAAAAAAATGCCAGCGATTTTAGTGAATGTAGTCTTTTCTACCAAAAATTTCCAGTCTGTTGGTTTGCCTACCAATAATTTAACCTCCTCTTTTTGGATTGAAAGGGGTTAATTTGTCAATTTCTTTTTAATTAATGAGACATTAGTGTGAGGAAAAAAGCCTCTCCCCCTGTACCACCCCAAATCCTTTGCGTGCCTAAATACACCAGAGCACCGAGGGTGAACTGTGTGTCTACACATTCCTGTACTGCCAGCAGTATTTCTTACACTGCTCAAACAGCACAGGCTCACAGCTTACAAAAGGTAGTTGGCACAGCTTTCAGGTCTGTGGCTCAGTTTGGTAGCTCTGCACCTCAGTGTGCTCTGGTGAACCATAATGAACATTTTGAACAGTACAAACAAAACGCTCTTCTTACAACAAAGGATGTTGTTGACAAGGAGACAAGTTTGATCGGTCACATGAAATGGAACTGGTGCTACTGGTTTTAAGTGTTGTCTCCTCACAACTCATGCATTAAGCCACAATATACTCGTATATAGATTGAATGCATCCAAGAATCAATAAGGAAGGCAGTAAAACATTGCTCTGAAGGCTCAAGTTTGAGTGAAATGATCCATAAGAATTGTCCTGGTGCTCCTCTCCATAGTGAATAACACAGGGGACGGCTTGTCATGCCTCAGAAAGGCTCTTCATTGTAGCAACAGGTAAATAATCCAAATTTGCCCGGATCTGGTGCATTTCCCTGTGCAATCCGCCCCACCAGTCCTGCAGCAGGCACTCTCACACGAGCAGTGCATGAGGGGGGACAGAAGCCAGCCACTGCTGTTCTCGGAGCTGTCTCACCCATTGACTTTCCCTGGCAAGCACAAGGTTCCTGCAGCAGCAGTGTATTACCTCAGCTGCCAGTGTCTTGTGCCACTGAAATGTTTTCCATCAAAGGGAAACCTCTTCGAAGCAGCAGAGCACAAGGCTGGCTATCAGCTTAAACTCTTGTAATGCTTAACCCATTGCCTCCCCTCCACAGTAGCTCTTCAGATGAAAAAGATTCTCTTTGCTTTTGATAAGCCTCCTCCTGCCACAGTCTAGTGCAAATATTTGATATTGTAGAAAATCATATATATTGGCAGCAGACTGCTGAGCCTCTCTTATGAGTCTGTTTTATCTTTTAGTAACCTGCCTGCCATTTGTGGCCACAGAGTAAGTTCAGTACTACTATAAATTGCAAAGTTTGATGCTGTTTGTAGGGGAGAGATAGAAAATTGTATCACACAGAGCAGTGAGAGGATGTTACTGAAGCTTCCTGATCTCTACAGACTCCATCACACCCACCCTTTCCCTTGTGGAGAACAGACAGGAAAACAACCACTCATGTATGCATAAACATACCATATCTTTGCATACACTACAAAAACTTGCCTGGGCACTGCAGTAAAAATTGGAGAAAGTACCTTTGTAGAAGAAAGATGAAGATTATGTCAGTGCACCTGAAGCAAAGTTATTGCTACTTGTAACTTGTGACAGCAAACACTAATGGCACTTTTAATTAGACATGCTTTTGTTATCCTCATTCCATATGGGTACAACGTAACCAATGGATTTACCTTGAAAATACAGATGAGCTCACCTCTGCTCCTGATACGCACAGCCACTGGCTGCCTGTCACTGGGGAGCCATGTGCATGTCACATGCTGGTGGCATGACAAAGGCAAGATGGGTTCTGCCTCCAAAAGCGTGCTAACATATGGGTTTTTTCTTGTACCATTTTAGCTGTCATGTGGCAGAGGATATCAGAGACGTTACACATGGGACAAATTGTTTACAATTACGTGCCCAGCAAAGGACCAGAAGTTATAACAAAAAAATTTAAATGTGATTTCTCATCTCAGTACGTCAGATCAGCTCTTGTTACTGTGCCCCACCAGCATGAACCACGACAGAGCAACAGAGCCACACAGATACCACACAATGTGCCAGGCTGGGGTAACCCTTAGGTCTAGAATCCATTTTATTATCTAAGGGTAAATTTAAAGCCTAGCAGAAACTGAAGAGGACTGAAAAAGACAAGCTTTTTAATAAAGTTTTTAATAAAAGGTGTACACTTATGTGGTGTTTTGTTGGGTTTTTTTACAACCTTCCTTTTCCTGGCATTTAGTTTCAGGTTTTAGTCTCCAAACCATAAAAAAAAGCATCAGCTAGCCATAGAAAAATAATTTCCCATGGAAAGAACCCCACATAGGGTAATATCATTAGTCTGGACATGTTTTTAAATAAAAGCCTCTAAAGGAAGGTATGTAGATTCATTCATGTTTAGTCACCTAAATAAATGGATTAACCTATAGAGCATTAAGCATGTGCAGTTCCCACTGTGTCTGAACACCTGTCCATGACTTAGTGGCGATTTCACTGCCCACTTCTGGAAGCACAGATGTGAAATTAGCAGTTTTGATTTTAAAACCCAGACCTCACTTTACAGACAATCAGAAGTTGCTGGGTTTTTTTACGAAAATGAAAACATTCACTGTAGTGGGGAAAGTAACAGCACTGGAAAAATTAATTACAGGAAAATGTAAACGATTTGGTTCTGTTGTGATCAGCATACATAAATCTTGACTTATGTGAGGCTTGGTAAGTCTCCTTCGTGTTGAAATCAGTCTGAAAAGGGAATTAATATTGAGAGTAGGAAGTACTGAGATTTAAAAAAAAAAAAACCCAAACCTGTAAGCTTTCCAAAACATTTCAAACTTAAACAAAATCCACCTTAGGAGGTTCCATTCCAGCTTTCTTCTGTAACTTAGTTTCCTGTTAAAACTTCCCAGTCAAGTATGCTGACAGCAAAGCATTAAAGGATTTTTCCCTAACTTCACCCCTTTCTAAAGTTTTCTGAAGAATTCATCCTTTAGTGTGACTAAAGATGCCACTTGGTGTATAGAGAATAACCTATTCCCTACAAAAGCATGTGGGTAGTGGGTATCTCAAAATCCTGGGCATATGTTGATGGCAATATCAAGTGAATCAGGCGTCCTGAGTCAGCATGCTGAATGAAGTGTTCCAAACCTCTGTAAAGGGCAATTCCCTTGGGTCAAGTTCAGGTCACTAGAGCAATGCAGGGAAACCCGTTCATAAAACGCTGTGTACAGGCCCCAGTTTACAGTCCTGATTTATGGCTGCAGCACAGTACATTCACCATTTTCAGGGGACTCTTACATTGAAAATCTGAACTAATTATCTGAAAATAACATCTGTTGCATTCAAGTTCCAAAACATGCACCTATTAACAAGGAAGATCAGAAAAGCACTGATTATTTACTCATCATCTATTTTAACTACCTGGTAGCAGTGCTGGAATCGTAATAACTTCCTGATCCCCACGTCCCTAATCACAGAACGAGAGCTCATGTCTCCTCCAGGATACACCAGAATAATTAACATACCTTTGAAACATCTTCACCTTTAACAAATGCAGTGGGACTAAGAACACAGCTTTGCAACTAGACCAAGAGATAAAAAATGCCAGCCATTAAAAAGCAGGTTTGCCAAATCTGCTGCTGGGTTGCTTTTTCTTTGCATATCTGTGTATCTGCTGTTGTACAAAAGAGCTTTCAAGAACTGGCCTGAAGAAGCATTCTCATTCTTTCTTCCCATAAAAAAGCAGACCTGGCACAGGCACAGTAAATAAAAATAACAAGCATATGATGCCCAAGATGCATGTGAACATTAAGTGACGTTGGCAGCCCCCGCAAATAGAACTCCGGTTAAAAATAGCCTTTGTCTAAATGTGGAAAGTGAGTAAATATAGTAGCAGTTTCAGCTTACTACAGAGGCTTACAGGCTCCAAGTAACAGAGCTTATTATAGAGCATGTGCGTCAGCAAAGGGGAGAAAAGGGAGAAAAGAAAGACGACGCATTCTGCAATTAGTATCTACAATGAGACACAAATTAACTTTTCCCCTCATTATTTTTCTTGTTGTTTGGGAATTGTTACAGTGCTAAAGAGAAGAGCTGGGATTGAGGAGAAAGCTGAGGCTAGCACCAAAGAGCAACACAGGGAGCTTTCTGCACAAAGGCTGGTTGCACAGAAAATGACATGTAGAAAGAGACAACAGGACGGACTGTGATCTCAGGTTCTCTTGAGACAAATAAGGAGTATCATAACCTGGCTAGAGGGAGCTCTCCTGGATTTGCTTCCCTCATTCGGCTGAGCATAAGCTGTTGAGCCAACTTTTGAACTGACTGAACAGAAAGCAGCATCAGTGCTTTCCCCAGACTCTTTTCACTCCCCACTTTCAAGGAACCCTTGCAAGTTTTTTCAGTGACTGCAGAAGTTGCTTCACTGAATCAGTAAGTCTGCTCTACCTCATGTCTCACTTCATAAACAATTTGCTATGCAACTGAGGCAGGGAAAGCCCACAAACAAAACCTGTGGGATATCTTGCACCTGAGGAAGAGTCCCTGCTGCATAATGCATGTATATATTTAAGTAACCTCCCCAGGACGTTATCTGTAAGCATGACATTGCAGGCAGGGAATCCTTCAGTATTTTTAACATTCTCTTTTGGTTGAATTGACAAAAAGGAGAGAAACATTCCCCTGTTTGTGCCTCTGATCTCTTCAAATTGGGGGGGGTAAGGAGGGGGGCGGGCATGGTGGAAAAGATCCTTTGTATTTCTTTCAGTGCTTAATTCAATTAAAGCAGTACTCCCAAAAGTCCGAAGTCCTCCCCTCATTCATGCAGAAAAGGACACTTTTTACAGGGTTCAGTGGATTTCTGCTTCTGTACACAGTTTCTTATCTTCTCACTTTGCATTGAGAGGAATGGGGTGACAGTGCATAACGGAAAAATAAATGTTTGGGAGTGTGAGATGAGATACAGCATGATATAAAAGTTGTGGCCAGCTAAGAGTTGTCAGCAAAGTTGCCTTATTCAAATGGCATGGTAAATAAATGTTATAAATTTCTAAGTAGATCCTAAATTAGCTTTTGGCATAGTGCATCACTATAACAAGTTAATTTTGCAGCTTGAAGGAATAGCCTTATATGGTTCACTTAAGTAATCATGCTAAATGAATGTTTAAGTGAGAACCATTTGCCAAATGCAAAGCAAGTACCATATATAACCTCTTACACAACTACATAACACAGCAATGCTGGCTGGTTTTCAAAGTCCTGGGTTTTGCACAAATTATACCTGCTAACTCCAACCAACACCTGAGCCAGAAAGGAGCTACCTGGAATATGCTGCCGTGACTGTTTGGAATTAATAATTTAGCATTTATCCTGGCCTATCTTCCTGCCCATGCAGAAGATTCCCTTCCCTTCCCTTCCCTTCCCTTCCCTTCCCTTCCCTTCCCTTCCCTTCCCTTCCCTTCCCTTCCCTTCCCTTCCCTTCCCTTCCCTTCCCTTCCCTTCCCTTCCCTTCCCTTCCCTTCTCCTCCCCTACCCTTCCCTTCTCCTCCCCTGCCCTCCCCTTCCCTTCAGTATGACAGTATGACAAACAATATTTTGGCAATCTTCTACACTTTCATTGTTTTACTAAGAAAGAAGAAATAAGAAAGGAAGAGAAGGAGAAAAACAATGTGCCAAAACCTTCAGTTATTATCTCAAAAGAATTTGAGCCTCATTCTAGTCTAGTGCGTCCTTGTCCCAGTATTTGTGCTGTTTCTCTGGCTTTCTTCTCTTACAGCCATCAGTGGCCAAAAAAAAATGTATTCAGGAAAGGCAATTACAACATAATCTGTGAAAGCTTAATATTGATTGCTTCTCTCTCCCTCCCCCACCCTTGCATCCTCCACCACCTATAAATATGGCAAGCTAAACTATTAGGGATAACTGAAAAAGTTCAGACAGACGTGCCTGTGTCTATTAGTCATCATTCATGCATTGTACCAAAATAACCTGCAATAGATGCCGTCTTGTTTCTTGCTAGAGAGTGCTGTTGAGTTCTTGCATTCACAATAAATCTGTTTGGAAGACTGCCCTTAAAGAGTTGCCATGGTGATTATTTTGGTACCATAAAGTAGAAGAAGCTAAAGTACTTACTAGCCCTATCCAAAATCTTGTCTTTTGGGGAGAAAAAAAAAGAAATCAGCAGATGGCATTTGTCAGAAATTCAACATTCTGATTATTACTGATGTTGTGTTTTTGGAGGAATTCTGGGGTTTGAGGTTTTCTGGTCAGAAAAAGGAGAATGAATGGGGTGAGGGGAAGGGAATAGGAAAAAAAAATGAAGTCAGTATATCTGAAATCCCTTTAGCTTGCACTATTACAACAGTTTAGGAATAGCTGAAACAGTAGGTGTTAAGTAATGAAAATCTTCGAAAGAGTCTCCTTCCAGACTATTTACTAAATACTTAACATACTGTAAGCTGAAGAAGAGGAAATTGTTATCTCCTTGTGAAAACATCACAGACTTCCAAATGGTTAATTTTAGCTCCCTTTTGCACTTTTCTTATGACGGAATCTCAACAGGAACGTGAGAAATGTCCCAAAGAAATCCATGTATCAGTCTTTCTACTTTGCATAGTAGAGGCACGTGAATGCAGCTCTTCAAATTACACAGTGTAGTTGGTGTGACTGTAAAGGAAAAGGTGAATTTAGGTTGATTTAGTGGAATTGGTGCACCATTTCACGTCAGTACAAAAAAAAAAAAAAAAAAAAAAAAAAAAAAAAAAAAAAAAGGCCATCAGGTTAGCTGCTCACTTATTTGCTGAATTCTCCAGTCGGCCTAGGGCCTGTATATAGATTGTGCACAGATTTGAATTCCAAAGTATGGCATCAAACTGGGACAAGTATGTGTGCAAGCATGCACCGGGACATGACGCTGGGCGTCCGCAGAGCACTGAGGAGCAGTGGCTGGTCCCACCAGCACAGCACAGACACCAGCTTGTGTCCTAGGTACCAGAGATGTGTCCCAGGCAGGGTGCTGTGCTGACAGGTCTGTAAAGCTCCTCAGATTTGGAGTTAGCTCAGGTATTACTGCAGGAGGTTTTCTCTCATGATTTAGGGGAGTTGCAATGTGTCACACGGCTCTCTTCATTCACAGGCTCTACTTTTGCTCCTTTTAGCTGTCAGTTTTTCTCCGAGGCAATAGCAGCCTCCACTTCTTCACACACAAAGAATCCAGAGTTTTGGTGAAAAACAGCTTTGTTTGCTTTAAACTTTATTTACTTAAAGCTGTAAAATTGGCCCCTTCCTGGTGAAAGGTGCCAGCTGAACCGCTCCAGGAACTGAAACTCTTTATTCACGCTGGCGCTCATTTGCAGCCCATTGGAGTCAATGACAAGCCTTTAATTGACCGGTTTGCTGGCTCCCGGGTCCGGCCTGCCCAGGGCCGGCAGCAGCTGTGCAAACTCGCTCGCACTCCCTCCCCGAGCACCTCCGAGGGAGAGCCGGGTCCGAGCTCCGGAGAGCTGGCTCAGCCCGAAATCCCACCCCGAAACTGCAGCTGCCGAGCAGCGACGGGAGTTCACCGAGCTGCTAGTTGGGGCTGCCTTCTTCCAAAGAAGTTGTGTTCAGGGCCAGGGGATAATGGAGTTTTTGCTGCCTCTGACACCTCTGGTGTGTGTGCCCCATCTCTGCCCCGTGCCGAGTGGGGGTTCGATGCCAGCAGGACCAATGTGAGGACAGGCAGCACCTCATCTCGTCTTGGAACGAGCCGTGTTCAGCTGCCACTCAGGACAGCTGGTCACTAATGTCCTTTGGGGTTATCCTTGTTCCCCGGTTTTCCATCTCTATACATAGAGTTTGGGGTTTTTTTGCATTTTTGCTGCCAAAACCAGGAACCTCGTTTATGTGAGGAAATGCAAAAGGCAGAAAAAGAAAAAAAATTTGACAAATTCCCACCCGTACGTCCAATTAAGGCATTTTCGGGGAGGGTGGGATTTGTTGAAAAATTTGCAGTAAAACTTTCACCGGACATGCTCTGTTAAGAAAGAAAAAAACCCACAAAACCAAAACCCCACCAAATAAAACTCATAAAAGCATAACCAAAACCAACTTTACCAGCTTTAGTTTCCATTTCTGTATAGCTGCCAAGAAGATTTCAGAAATCACTTCTGGTCACTTTTGACCAAGTAAGTTTGACTTCAGGTTAGTGACTGGTCATAAGGACCCTTCTGCACCATAAACTTAATTAATTATCCAGGCCCTGTTAGCATCTTCTCTCCCTGCAGATCTGAAGAGTGACCCAACACTCCTCAGCAAAACTGGTGATGACTCTTCACAGGTAAAGGATAGACAAAGTGGAGATCTATGATCAGAAAGGGCAGAGATTAAGAGTATTGCGACACAATAGGAAACTCAAAAGGTCAGCTGAGGATTTTATTGTAAAACTGAAGCTGAAGGTAGTTCAAATATATTGCACAGTAAGTAGGAGACTTAAGAAAGTAGGGAAAGAGAGGACAATTAAAATCACTTTATTCAATTTGTTCTCTTAATGGGAAGAGAAATTGCAAAGAGGTAGCACATGCTGATCATTTATTGTTCAAAAGTTTTGAACAGCCCCACACCACCTGTAAAGACAATCATTAAGAGCTGTGTACATGGTCAAAGTTTCCTGCTGTAGTAAGAATGTCATGTGTCAAAGTTCAGTTTCACCATAACTCTTGAAATATTTACTGACATGTAAAAAATACCTCTCTGCCTCATGTTATTTCTACCAAGGAAATATTCCCCGAGCAAAATGTTTGTTTAATAATTGCTTATAAGAGATGTTAGAATGAGTAATAGAATATTAACCTGGACAGTTAGAAGTTCCAGCAAATAGTAATTGCAGAGCTCAAAAAAGTAAGAGAAAAGAGGGAGAGTCAATTGCACTGTAGAATAAGCACACTCCACAGGCATTTTCATTCAAGGCAGGGTGTATGTATAAGCCACCTGGAGCCCTGGTTCAAAGTTATCTAAGTTATAGGAAGTACTCTGTCAACTTGGATGGGAGATATGGCAAGTCCAGTTCTAGAGGGCTCACACATGTTGCCCTTTGTTTGAGGTACCACGGAACAACATTTGGCAAGATGCTGTAGAAGATGGAGGCCTGGGGAGCAAGATGCTGAGTGAAAGCCTAGGCTAGACAGCAGCAGTGTTTGCTTATTTGACATCCATTTCTTCATTCTATTTATAATTTGTATGGACTGATGAAAACAAGCCTGAGTCCACTGATTCTCTCCTGGGTGCTTTTCCTCTCATAAAGCCTTACCTTAAACTTCTTACAATCCTGCACTGAATTATCACTGTGTTCATTTTTACCTGTGTCTGTCTTATTTCCTCATTTCTTGATGTAATGAGTTGTCTAATTACTGCAACATCAATTCCTTTAGCAACTTCAAATAATTACATCTGTGTATTTCAATGACATCCTGAAGAGTTTGGGGGAGGTTTGCTTCAGGCTCAAAAGCATCAGGTGCCTCCTGATGCACACTTTCTGCCAAGATCTCCCTTCTTCCTTACTCTCTGAAACGTCTAGAAACAAATATATGTCAGTTCTAATTAAAACAATCACCCAAGTACTGGATCTGACTCAGGGATTATAATTGTAATTTTAAGAGCTGCTTTCTCTGCACAGTTGTACAAAGTGTCTCATTTTGTTTGCAATCTTCTTGTTTCAGTGATACCATAGATCAGCTTTTCCTTACCTTCATTTTCAAAAAAGTTATACAGTTTTTCTTGCTGCATTTATATATACTCAAAGGGAAAACAAAAATAGTGATGAGCCAGAAAGGTTTTCTGTCTTCTGTTACTGCATTGCTATTGTCCGCTACGTGTTTTCTCTCGCTTAATGCATAAGCAGAGCTGCAGTCCTGCCTGCCTCTCACTGAGCCAGAGAAGGGACGGAGGGAGCAGCAGGAACAGCAGTGGAAGGGGGGCACCACACTGGTCTCTAAGACCAGCTCTTGAAACACAGTGCCTTTCCACACCAGTGTCAGTATGGAGTGAGAACAGGCTGCTGCCCCCATATACTGTACCGTCACCTTGCTTTGGTAGAGAAACAACATGATAGGCATGCAGGCTCCCACCCCCAAAAAATGAGCAGCCACAAACCATCTGAACAACACGTCAGAATTCACCCTTCCAAGCTTCACACATCCACACCTGTGCCAGTCACTTAAACTTTGAAGCATAAGATACAATTCTGGGGTGGATTCATCTCATCCTAATAAAGCCATGTAAATTGAGGTAATTTATGCCACAGAAACCCTCTTCCCAGAAATAAAAGCCTACATGCTGCAAGGTCTATTTTATTTCTGTTAAGTGCATTTGGGAAAAAGCTCATGCTCTTGGTAGAGAGGACACTTGAGGGAAGAAAGCTGGTGATGCAAATGTACCTAACTGCACAGTTAGAAGACTACACTTACAATACCCTTACTAGAACACTGTACAGGGATGTGGGTGGAGACTTTTTTAAACATTAATGCTCTCTGGCATATGTTTTAAATAAATGAGCGGAATGAAAAAGCATGGAAAAATATTTTGTACTGGGATTATTAATCTCTGTGGTATTCAGCCACATCTTAGCAACAAACATTCCCCTGAGGAGTTATTTCAATCAGAACTCACTTCTTGGTCTTCAAGTCCTTTTGGGCATATTTGAATTACATTTGGTGCATGAAATATATTTTGGGGCATAACCACAGGGCAGTTTGGAAAGACCTTGGGGATAGTTTTGTACATAGACTGTGAGCAGATAAATTGCATTTAAAATCATCCACTTGGAATTCCAGTGTTCTTGAGGTAGTGGCTGCTTGAGATCAGCATGAAACATCTCCTGGCTGAACACATGCAAACGTGTTATCGGGTACATGGTATCCATCCTTAATCACACTAAAATCGGTGATCAGAAAAGTTATGGAGAAGCTTAATGATTGCAAGATCAGGTTATTTCATTAATACTTCAGAGATTGTAATGAACTTTTTTTTTGCATGGGAAAAAATAGTATATTTTTTCTTTTAAAGGATGTCATCAACTTGATAAGCTTACTTCATCCTGCAGAGAGTTGTACAAAAGGCTGCACTGACGATAACAGGGATTTTATAAATAGATTTTAACTACACATTCGGATAGTAACTTGGAAATTGCATATTCAGTGCTCACTCCAGTGGTCATTTATCAGAAAACTACCATGACCCGTGGTAATTCAGCACATTATGGAGTAATCCTGCATAGAAAAGTCACAGCGGATGATAGAAGGAATAAGCTCCAAGTCCCTTAAACCTCACACTATTTTTGGCCTTTAAGAACAAAACCTGGGTAAACAATATTGGGGCTGCTTGCCATCATCACTGCTGCTGTTCCATTTCTGTGGAAGCAACCTTAAAACTATAATAATTTGATTAGCAACACAATACCTGCAATACATATATTATATGGAGGTATACCAAAAGAGGGACATTTGGAAGGTCAAATGTAGCCAAGTGGAAGTATTGCTGTGAGCCCAACCTTTTGCTGCTGCCAGGCTTGGTTCCTGCACTGAGCTTTCCACATCTGGATCAAAGAAACCAAGCATGAATATTTTTCCCCTTAGAGCAACGTCATGCCAAATCTTTGACACAAAGCCGGAACAGTGTGTGTATTCAGAAGTTAATAATGGCTACAATCCACAGAGACTGTAAATGGGCCCCTAATCTCACCTAACTTGCAGGTATTTTTACATTGCAAACACACCTGAACCACTTGTCTCATTTAAGCCAGGGGAAAAAAAAATGGGCATTGCTGTTGCACCATTTTTTTGGAATTAAATGAATGATGATGTTTTAGTTCTCTCATGCTGGAAGACCCCAAAGGGAATTTCTTTATAGTTGTCTGAAGCCATGTGGGATCAGCTGGAGCCAGAGAGCCACACGTAGACCCAGTCTCATCACTTTGACCCAGAATTATTCTGTCTAAGTCCAGTCATCTGACAAAAGAACCTGAATTCAGGGTCTCACCATTCTTCAGAAGCCATCAAAGACTGATACCTTCCAAGATCAAGAATTATGCCAGACACAGCTTTTCCTAGTAATTACTCCCAATCACCCCCTAACCTTCAGCTGAGATTTGTAGACCAGAGGCACAGAGTGGCCTCTCACCATAAAAAATACGGTGCTATTACTGCTGCTATACCTTCTACTGTGTGCTCCTTCACCAAGCCCTGAGCCACTGAGCTGCATCTGCTGTCGCAAACTGCCCAGATTTCAGCACCTCCCACAGCTGCCTTCGGGTTCTGGGCATCTCACCAGGGGCTCACCCGACTCATCCAGCAGGAGGTAAAGGCAGCAGAGCACTCCATCTCAGCACACAACTCAAGATCGTGTTTCCTGGGTAATTGCTATTGTTTTATCCATTTGGTAACTAATTTTCATTGTGTATGCCAAGTTTCAGAGGCCAGTTAAACATTTGGCAACACTAAACAATTAGCAGATTTTCATTTACGTAGCAGTAGTCTCTTGGCAATTGCAATGACTTACAGAAGAACACTTCTCTGAGGTTTATTGATACTACATATATTTCAGACATTTCCTAAAATAAATACTAATCCATTGCTAGAGAGATCATTAACAAGAATATTCAGTCATTGCTTCTCAGTATCTATTTCCTGCACCCCTAAAGTCTCCATTAGTCTGCCAGCAGTACTAACACCTATTTTACTTCACTGTGCCTGTCCTAAAATTAAATAAATAAATAAGAGGTAGAAATGTCAAATAAGGCATTTGAAGACATAAATTTTTGTAGTATCTTTTCCCATAGTGTGGGGAGATAGGGATTTTTGTTCAGTCACTCTTTCAGAATCAGCTCATATTTTGGTCTCCTCTAAGAATAATAGATAAATCTATTTTGATTTCAGCATCTGCTAGGCCAATGAATAGGAGATTTTCTAAAGCTGAGATATTAAAAAAATGCAAACGTTTATGTGTTAAATTATGCTTGTCATTCAGTTTACAACTGTCAGACTTGATAGGTTAAAAATCTTGATTCCTCTGTGGAAAATTCTCACCAAATAAAGCATAAAAGGGAGGGAAAGAAATGAAATGCTGTTCTCTTGTAATATGCTACCTGAAATATAATTTTAAAAATGTAAATACAGTAAAATGTAACTTTAATCATAATTATCAGTCACCAGGTCTGGACTGCATAGCACATGCAGCCTGACAAAGACCATTTTAAAGACAAAGTATCTAGCACTAGCAGGTCTAATCCCTCATATTAGAGAAGGTGGAGGGGACTTGTTATTTTGATGAGGAGCATTTTTTATCAGGAGCAGTTCACAATGGAGGGGAAGACAGGCTTTCTTACTTTCCCTGCATTTTTTCTTCATTTCCTTTGTTTTCTTTAAAATTAAACTCAACTAAACTTAATTTTTAAATGAAAAAAATCATTCGTCTGAAAAAAAATCTAAGTATAATTCAAAAGCTTTGAACTGTCATTTTTTTTTGAAAGAAAACAATGTAATGAATTTTACACAGATGTTTCAATTAACTTGAATAGTATTTCTTAAAGGGAGAACATCCCCTTCACATGCTACTGTTAGAATCATGCTTTGCTTTCACTTAAAGGTGTTTGCTGTTCTCAATTTCTGGTGCAGAAAGGGATCTCTGCCCTGATCTTTGCTGCTGTCTGTGGCAAGAAGTTACAGAGGTGAGCCTTCTCCACTCCTAAATAGAAGGTCATTGTTGAGGGTGTCTGTCAGATCGTACCTTTTTCTTTTTCATCCATTTGTGTTCAACCTGGGCACAAAATCATCTTTTCCCCACTTGTACCCCTTGTACCAGCAGTGGACAGGAGGACTGGAACGTTTCCAACTAAAGATGTTGCTGCCCACCAGGGTCGAGCACCTTTTTTCTCTAAGAATGGGAAGGTGACCATGGAGGAAAATTGCCCAGTACACTTAGCAGGCGGTAGGTTAAAGGCAGCAGAAGAAATGACTGTTTCACACATCAGAGAATCGTTATGGAATGTATTGCCATCGGATATTGGGGAGGCAGGAAGAGAAAAAATAATTCAAAGGGAGATTAAAACAAGTTCACTGGCAGCCTATACAGCTATCATATGCTAAAGCGTAGAGACAATATCTGGCTCAAGAAGCCTCCACATTCCTGTTTCCCGGCAAACCACTGGAAAGTATCTCTCTGTAATTGCCTTGCTCTGCTTCTCTTTCTCTAAACATCTGCTGCAGGCCACTGTCAGAAAGCGTGTGTTGGGCTGGCTGGGCTTTGGCTGTGACCCACTGCAGCAGTTCTCATGGCGTTCACTAAGGGGACGAGGCTATCGCGCCCCTCACACCAGCCACGGAGGCTGACAAGATGCAGAAAGGAGTGCAAACGGCGCCCTAATTAATAGTGATGCAAGAGCAGCTCTGCAGGCACTGTGCCTCCCCAAGACATGACAACTCCCAGGACTGGCACGGGAGCGATAGGGGCTCTACACTATCCCTAGAGCATAGCTTGTTGCTTGCTGCCATAGTTTAGTACTAAGTATGCAAGTGCATTTTCAACATAGCTGGTGGCAGAAATTGCACTTCTAAGCTGTCTGGTGGATTTATATGCTTAAAGGATTATGAATTACTGCAAACCAGTACCATTTGCAATGTTTTGCTTTCTATCCTACAGATCCAATTACTTGAGGGCATATTTGATTGTATATGTAGTTAGAATAGGGGTTTGCTCTGGTTATTTTACATTTTCATTACAGTAAGTTAATACACAGGCAGACCTCAATCTACAGACTCGCACTAAACTTCAGCAATATTTCTTAACTGAGTACAGTTAAGTATATGAGTTGGTAAAGAAGTAAAGAATTAAGCACAGACCTCAACAAACAGGCATCTCTAAGGATGGAACCACATCACAAATAAACAAATCTGGAAGGATATAAACCACACCTAATCCTGCATGAATGGCAGCAATTGTTTGTGCCTGAGCACTCAGACAAAACCAGATTTGAACAAACAATTTCTGGGATAGGAAGCAGAATCTATTGTACATATCATTGTCCAAGTAAATATGAGAAAACTGCCAACTTTGCTTGAATACGCCACCTGATCTCATTGGGAGTTCAAAAGATGAGAAATGCATTTGCACAGAGCTGCTCATTCTGGTACTGATGTAGGAGGTGCATGTAGCACGTATCTCGCCATGAAGGTAAGAGAGGGAGGGACGGACCCACAGTGTGAGCCACACCACAGAGGCCGGAGATATGGGAGAATGCACAGAGATGTCTGTTCCGCCTGCATTCCAGAGAGACTGAGACCTCAGCCCTTACCTCTGGGAGCAGTTGTCCAGGACCAATACCAGCCCTGTGTGAAACTTTATACCACAAAATCTCAGGAGGAGGGACTTTTTTCTAATTTTCATATTAGAACTAGCACAGGACATGCCTGCTCCAGTGTGTCCACTATGGGTTAAGAACAAATGCAATGGAGAGGTATGGCTCAGACACATTTTCAATTGCTTGAACCATTGCATTAATTTTTGCTGGGGAAAAGCCCACCCAAAACCACACAGAGGAGAAGGAGCCCTTTTAGACTCCCAGTGAGTCCTTCATTATGAAGGTTCATAATGAACCTTCAGGGTTCATTAAGGACCAAGTTTTTCCAAGCTACCATATACTACCTTTTGGAAAAGCTATTACATGGCACAACTGGGACAATTCTTGCACACCAAGCACAAGGGGATACTTTCTCTAATTGTGAGCAAGCAGAGCCATAGGGAAGCATTTTGGTACCTATGTCACCCTTCTTTTATTTCCAGGTAAGACCATCAGCACTTCATCTAGTTACTCAGAGCAGCTGTACCTCTTCTCTGACCTGCAGAAGCCTTTGCCCAGCAGGTTCTGATTTTATTTACTTCAGCTTGACAGCTATTCAGAGTATCTGTCTCTCTTCACCAGCCAATTCATGCAGCTCTGTAAACAACTGCAGCATAAATAAGAAATGGGTGGTTATAGAGAAGACAGACTTTTTAGAGATGCATAGGAATAAGACAAAAGGTAGTGGACACCAGTTGCAACAAGGGAAATTTCAACTAGATTTAAGAAAAAACATCTGCATGATGAGAGGGGTCAAGCACCGGATCAGGTAGCCCAGACACAATGTAGAACCTCAATCCTTGGAGGTATTCAAATACCCACTGTACAAGGCCCTAAACAACCTGCTGTATCTTTGGAGACAGTCCTGCTTAAGCTGGGTGTTGGACTAGAGACCTCCAGAGGTTCCCCTTTTCCTAAGTGATTCTGTAATGTTAGTAAATCTGCATCAAATAAATGCATTTTTGTAACTAATTACCAAAGGAGACATTCTGTTACCAAAAGGGAAAAAAAAGTTAATGGAGCAAGTTGATGTCCTTTAAAGAGTACAGAAAAGGCCATACAATTAGCATGAACACAATTTTTAATGAGGAGGAGGAATCATATTAATGCACAGCTGCAATTACAAAGCATAATATTGTTCTTCTGAGAGCCCAGGGTGAGGCTGTGCTTGTAGTTATTTAGCCAAGGAGGTATAATATGGGTGCATGGAAACTGCACTATAAATGCAGCAAGGATTTTGGTTACTTTTGTGAAAGTAGCCATTCTTTTGCATATGTTCCCAGTCCTGACCTAATATCCATTTGCTGCAGACTGCAGCCTCATGCTTTTTGTCACTGAATTATCCAAAACTTTGGCCATTAGGCAGAGAAAGCACTTTAAACACAGTCTGTCCAGATTCATACTTGAAGAATGTAAAGCCAGATAAAATAGTAAAGCACCAAACTGTAAGTTTGGGTATAATTTTCCTTCACTGGTTATGTTTCAGATATAGCTTGGTCACCAGCTCCATATCCGTTGTGTCTGATCAAAACTGGTTTAGATCACCTCAAAGAACTACAGTGACTAACTTCCCTCTCATGATCCTGCAGTGCCACTCCTACAGCTTTTACCTTTCATCCCTCCTCCCCTACCTGACACATAATCTCTATTTTTTATTTAAAAGGTTTCAGTGCAGAGTGACGAGCACAGGGAAAGAGCAGGGAAGGTTGAAACCCCTGTGCACAGTGTCTGCTCCCCATAGCATAATCAATAATGTGGAGGGGAATAAAGGAGAGATTTTTCCTTACTTAAAGAAGAATTTCTAACTTTCTGGGATCAGTCCCTGTTGATTAGACATAAAATGTAGATATTGAAAGACACTACTTCCTAGTTCCAAAAACTGCAGGCACTCTCAAGTTATAGAGAGAGTGCCACAAAAAGCAAGAACAAAAATCAAGGGTTTGTGCACAACTTACTTGCTAAATCTACAGCAACTGGGAACTCTGCCAGACCAAACTGCTCCAATGAAGAGAGGCATTTGCCACAACAAACATTCCACTCCACATCCTGGATCACACAGTTTTAAAAAGACATATTTGAGCAGCAAATAAAATGCAATGACGATATCAAATTTAACATCAGAGAGGAATCTTTTAGTATCTGCCAGTCCTTTGAGTGTCAAATGAGGGGGAAAAAAATCAGAGAAGCTAAGACTCTGCTTTTTGCTTTCCACTGTTTATGATGAAATGACTTATTCAGAGGACAGATACTGTGAATATGTGAGCTGTGCTATGACCAGCTGGCCTATTTTGGATTTCAGCCGCAATACACAGATGGAAAGTATGTTTCTAGATTGCATGATTTCTTTCTAAAATCTGCTTTTTTTTTTTTTTTTTTTTAAATCAGCAATTACTGAGATTAAGGAGAAAGTGTGGCAGTTCCCTTGAAGATTAAAGGGAGTTCAAAGATCATTCAAACACCATTTTCTGAATGTTTTTCTGCAGGCCTGCACATCTTTTGTAACCCCACTGCTGAAATCTCAAACAGGTGACAGAAATTATATGTTGTTTCACAGCTTGCCCTATGGAAAAGGCATGAAAAAAGTCAAACGATTTGACAGAGAAATATGAAAGCTACCATGTGTATTTGCTATCTCTGCCAACATGAGCTGCATTCAGTTTGGGCAGGAGTCTTTCATTATCAACACCTCAAGGAATGTAAGGAACTGGAGAAAATAGAAAGTAGGACCATTCTAGGTGCCTTGCAGCACTGCTAGAGTCAAGTTGTCAAAAACAATCTCTCTTCCTTTGCAAGATCAATTTGCATACAAACTGCAGAGGCTGAATCAGTCCTCTCTTCTTACTTGGAATGCTGCAAGGCAACATTTCTGGATTAACTTCCATTAATCATTCCTGGATCTCAGCTTTTTTCTTTCTTTTAAATCCATACACAAAACCTCTCAAACTCACTCAGACTGATGTCTTGTTTCAGATTACAATTGCTATATCAATGCCCTATTTAAGACCAGTATATGTTACTTTGGTGTTTATAGGGACATGTTATCAAGCAGGTCTAGCCCTTCCAAAATGCAGTGCCCACGCACAACTAAACCAGGATTCTATACGTGATGGGAAAAGGAATGGTTCCAAGCATACCCATACACCAGCTGATTTCTAGTCCCCCTCCATCAACAGATGAAAACTAGGAAGCTTCTTAAAACCAGGAAGTGCAGCTTCCTAAAACCAAAGCACTATCCTTCCTAGGAGCCCTCTGCAAATCCCAAAGGTGACAATTGTCCCATAATCTGCATGTGAAGGAATCTGAAGCTCAAGATTTTATGTTTTCCCTGCTTAGGGAAATCAAAGAGCCAGCTCAGGCCTCAGCAAATGAAGACTAGGTCTGGTTATAAATAATTACTTCTGGAACTGGCCTCCACTTAGATTCAATTTAGGCTTTGTTACAGTGGACAGATAACAGTGGTTAAAGCAAGATTTTATTCCAAAACCTGAAGGTGTACTAAGTGCAGTCACTTGCTGGTGAAACAAGCACATAAATAACATCATTTTATTTTAAAGGGAGAAAAAAACCCCAGCAACTCCTGGCCTGCCCCTGTTCTCCCCCTCCCCAACGCAAAGCACTTTACAGCCACAGTAATTTTATTCACCCATAAACAAATCGGTGGTTTAGCTCTGTTCTTGTACTGACAGGAAATGGTCTTCTGTGACCTGGAAAACTCAGCAAGTTTCTGAACAGATACATCCGTATTTCTGGGTTGATTTCTTTACTCATTTTTTAAGAGAATCTTACGAATGTATTTTTGCTGAAGACCTTGGCACTCTTATCAAGAAAAAACCCACATTGTAAAAATCATGTTTTTGGGAATTGCAAAATCATCTCTATTTAGCTTCATAATAAGCTGTTTTCTTTCTGTACAGATTGCCTGTAAGACAACAAAGAAACCTTGTGTAAGTAAACCTGTGCTGGAATGTTTTGCTACGCACCCTGTCCGTATGTTTTCACTGATCTATTACTGAGCAAGGGTAGTAACAGACCTAGAGAAAACAACAAAAAACCCCCGGAGTGCCCGTATGATAGAAAATACCTTCTTTATATGCTCCATAATAATGTGTTGCAATATTCCCAAAATGGCAGCTCTCCCTTTGGACAGCTCTCTAAAGAGGGAAAGACAGTATAGCCATAGCCACAAAAAACAAATATATTTGATTAAGTCATACACCAAAGAGTACCTTTCCCGTTCAATCAGATTCAACTCTGTTGAAATAAAATGACAGAATTTTTGCCTCATGTTGATGCAAATAGGCAGTGTTCCAGATATCTCCACTGAGAATATCGTTTTAAAACCAGGCAAATGAACAAAAAGAAAAGCCTCTTGAATAGTTTTAATTTTCTAGAATTTGCCAAGGCTGCTTACTGCTAGGCTACTCTCCCTGCAGCACTATTTTGTTGGACAGAGAGCCCAAGCCCCCTAGTTTTTTCAAGCCTTCAGCCTTGTAAGCATTACGCCCTTAGAGTGGGCAACAATACACAATTATTTGAAACGTCAGAACGAAACAAAACAATTGACATCTAGAGTATCAGGTGTCAACTTCTCAAAGCAAGCCATTTGTAACTAACCCTTACAAGAGAAAGGTCAGAGAAAAATTATCTTTTGAAGCACACAATGTGAGGGTTTTTTCTTTAATTCATTCAGCTTTGTAATTCAAATATTCTTTAATTCATTTCAGAAGAGTTAAGAGCGCCCTACTAGGAAGAGGAACAGTTTCTCAAAAGAGTAACTCTTCTGTCAGATTCTTTCCCCCACACCATCTTATAGACATATCTGTTCATTTTTATATTTTCAATTCTTTTAAGCTTCTCAGCAAAACATTTAGAAGTGTTAGAGGTATAATATTCTAATGCTTTTTCCTAAAGTTACTCCAGTAACTCCAATGTTTTGAGGAGTGTTAGAAGTCAAGGTAGACTGAGATGGGTTATATTCTCCTTATGCATCTTCAGCATAGTTGCCTTTAAATTTTGAGTCAACAATAAGCAAGAGAGCAGGGCCCTATTTCTGAGTCCCCTTTGGTCAGGTACATACAGGAGCACTCCAATGTGTAAGGAAAACGAATAGATTCTCCTAGTTTCCAATACCTGCATCAGTAGGTATTCGTGGTATTTCCCTTCATAGGACTAAAGTACCAAGGAAGGATTTGACTCAGCATGTAACATTCATCCCAGGTCTACAATGTCCTGTGGACTTACACATAAGCTTAAATAGATGGAAATAAAAAGAGAAAAGGGACAAAGAAATTAAGTCAGGAGTGCAAGACATACATTTCATGATGAAAGAGTGACGTGTGTTTGCTCTCATCTCTGTATAACGTGCTCAGGAGCTGTGGTATGTCACCGGGAAAGTCTTCAGCATCAACTCCACCATTTCTCCATCCATGGAAAATACGACTGTTAGTCATATTTTAGTCTATTAGTCCTGCTGTCACCATATTGTAAATTAACCTGGAGCTGATACGAACAGAGGTGGGTTTTTTCCCCGTGAAATAAATTTTAAAATATTTTAAAATATTCACTTTCCATGTAGTTCTTTCATTTATGGTCATTCAAACACGACATAAACCTGACAACCAGCACTTGCACAGTGCTTGGGGCCCAGCGCCCAGCAGGCTGGAAGACCCCCCGGACTGTTCTGTGTACGGCACAGGATGCACGCCCGATCGGGCTCCCTTTTTGACCCTCACATCCACATCTCCCCAGTCTCAGGCAGACGCGCTCTCTCTCACGGGGCCAATCCCCTTTCCTCGCAGGGATACTCCAGCCCCGGAGCCGGCTGTCCCGCGTCCTCCGGCAGCCTGTCAGAAGGTGGCACCATGGAGATACGGATGTCCCCGGGTGGCTGGGCCACTCTCGCTCCTGTTTGGTGCCAAAGCAAAACATCAGTTACACCTTAAATTTTCAGTAGGATCATAAACCACTAATCCCGGTTGCTGGTTGGATGCATTATCAGCGTGACGGCGTCTCTCATCACAAAAACAAAAGGAAGAAAAAATGCTGCTGCTGCCTTTCAGTACTGGGTGGCCAAGCTGGGTGACTTTATACTCCATCATGTTGAGAACAAAAGTTGAAGAGATTCATATTCTGAGTAGCAAAAAAAAAAAAAGAATACAAAAGGAAGAAACCAGGTCAGATTAGCAAGAACAACCATAAAAATTAGTTTAAGTACATGCAGTTAAAATTAGAAATGCCTATATGAGATATGAGTAATGTCTTGTTATATTTTCTGTAACTGTATCAGTGCAAAGCAGATGATCAGAAAAGTTTCAGTCTGGTTGCTGGAGAATAATTAATGAAATGGGTAAATGAGACTAGGAACAGCAGCATGTTTAGTTTCTTTTCTTTTTTTTCTTTACTCTTCACAACTGCAAGCCAATGGCTAACAGACCAGAGACAAAGACTAAAACAGGTTACTAGAGCAGGTTTGACAGAATATATTTGGTAGTTTTCAGATCAGACATGCCAAAAAACATTCACTGTGGATTACTCTGGGTCAGATATCTGGCACAAGAAGATTTACTATTATTTTTGAGAATCCACAGAGGAGAGGAGAATGCCAGAAACTGAAAAATACAAATTCCTCATTTAATTTCTGAAGGGAAAATGTGGTAGTGGCAGGGTAGAAATCACAGACTTACTTACCTTTGCTTCTGTTTTCAGAAAAAAAATCTCATTCAAAAAGAAAAAGAAGGAAATGTGGTATCTTAGTGATTAAGTAATTAATATTAATTTAGGAAGTAGAATGACGAGTTGTGCTAAGAAGAGATCTGCAGTAAATATCTCTTGGACCACTTAGTATTCAATATTTTTATCAGAGATATGGAAGATGAACTGGAGAGCCTGCAAACTTAAAAAAACACAACACAAAGCTGGGAATGACTGCAAAAATGGAGAAATCCAGGCTTGGAACACAAACAGTCTTGACAAAATGGAGGAATGCCTAGAAAAAAAGACTGGCTGTAGTTCACTCAGAACAACCACAAATATTTATATTGATTAGGAAGACAAAGGGCATAAAAATGGAGGGGGAATGCCTGGCTAAGCAGGTGTTTTGCAGAAATGGATCTAGGTATTATAGGAAATCACAGGTTGAATTATGTGTCAAAAATGTAATGCCATTCTGAAAATGGCAAATCATAAAAACATAACTATGAAGAAAAATGGAAATAATTGCACGTTTTGAGAGATGGGGCATATTTGACAGTGGTAGAAAATGGATAGCCATGGGGGTCTTCCAATTGAGAATGTGCGAATATGTTTTATTCTTAAAAGAAAAGTAAAATAACAAGGGAAATATGAAACAAACCAGACCAAAATAGGATAAATGTATGATAGCAATTGTTTTCTTAGGGGAATTTAACCAATGGCAATTTCATTCTTATGCTGTATATAAGAGGTTAATATCTGAGTAAAGATAGTTAAATTGGCTTTTTATTATTGAATTATAATCACTTGAGCAATTATAAAAACAGGTGTTGCTGATTGAAATAAATTATTCCTTCACCTGATCACTATACAGCTGATAAGAACTCAAGATTGCTGCACAAGTACTCTTTTACTTATGCTGAAGCCTTCTTCAAAGGCATTTATTAAGCCAAGATGCTCTGGAAAGAAACTCCACTGAAGGACAAGGACAAAGATTAAAATCTTCTAAGAAAGAGTGTGCAGGCTGTGGTGTCTGCAGATCTTGATTTGATCATTAAGTAGCCTTGATACTTAGTTGACTGTTGAAAAGAAGTGTTTTCAATGTGTCTACAAGAATTTTCTCAGGCTTCTAGACCTATCATTTAATCTTAAATCCTTCAGTCTATGAAGTTTGCAAGAGTGCAGTGTAATAATATGTTTAATGGCTCAGCTAAACACAAGTTAAAGTAGTAGGTACTATGTATTTGGTTTAGCCTTAGCAATAAGATGCCTGGAAAAACACCAGGGGGTTCAGCAGAAATATTTTCCACAAGCAGCTGGAAAATAAGCTTGTCTGCAAACCCAGTGGATAAAGCTGCTGCTCTAAAATGAAATACCAGTACGTTGTATGAAGCAGCAGGCATTATCTGGAATACTTTAATGGGATCAATGTAATTCTATATGGGTTATAATAAGTAAAATGCCTACTCTGAGATAGTTTATCTACCGTGTAATGGGTGCTCATTCTGATTTTCTCTTTGACAGAGCATTCCCTGAACTTTTTTCTAAACTGGGGTAATTTAAAATTTTAATGTGGACTCTCAGTCATACTTTCCCATTGATCGTTCATCCACCCAACAAAAAGTTTCACATGTTTGTCTCACTATTGTAAGCAATGTTATACCTCATGTTAGGCATCACTGACTCAGCAGGCTGCGTGTTCTGAGTAAACTCATTTTTATATGCTTCTGTGAAAGTCCAGTTTCCTCATTAATGTGGAAATCCCGTGCCTTTGGTGGCATAAGCAAGCATAGAAGTCAGAAGTTTGATTAATTGTATTGTGAAGCTGAGATAAATACAGTATTTTGAGGTACTTCGATTTTTCAGCCTCTAAAATGTATGTCTAGTTTGCACTCTGGCAAAAACTCCTTCTTCCTATTCGATCCAATTAGTTTGCAGATGGCACAGCTGTCCTAGCTTTATCAAGTACAGAATTCATAACAGGGTTTGTACAAGTTTTCACAGGAAGGCAAATTCAGATTTATAGTTTTGGTGCTTTTATTGTGTTGCTACATTCTGCCTTTGCTCGCTGTTGTTTAAGTACTATGACCTGAACATTTGCTCCAACTAAGGCTGTCATGGAGACAGTGCTAAGTTAGAACTTAGCGAACGGTCTTAGCACAGTCTGTCTGTCCAGCTGCTTTGCCTTTTGTCACTGACAGAAAACTTTCTCCAGAGGCTACCGTAAATTCCTTTCTCAGCTGATGATCCATGTTGCGCAAAGAAGATTAACGTTCTTGGTACAAGCCAAAGTATTCACTGCCAGATGTAAAAGAATAAGACAGCCTTTAAAGCAAAGTATTTCCTCTGTTGAGAAGAATTGCTTTTGGGCCTGTGTTTCATGAAGAGACCTTCTTTGTGGGTTTCTGAACTTCCTCTAACCCCACCTATGCAAGGAGGCTCCCAGGAAGATGTAGGCAGCTGGACACAGGTCTCCTAGAGAACCTTTTTCAAGTCCTCAAACAGCAATGGAATCATTAATGATAAGTATTACTACACTTACAAAGAATAAACCTCCTAAAAGCAAAGTTGGCTGATCTTGTGATGAGAAACACAAAATATGCAGGGAACACAAATGGAGAAATAACTGACTGATACAGCAAAACAATTGATGCTGTTTCATGACAACTTCATCAAAACCTGCAACTGCAGCACTGTCATTCAGAATAAAAACTCTTTCTGAAAATCCAAGAAAATACATTTAAAGGCTTAGAATTCAACCAGCAAAAACTGTGTTTTAGATAAGTCTTCTTTAAAGCATCAGTAACTTTGAAAAAAATATAAACAAATCATTCATAGCAGATACAATTTAGAACAGTTTCCATAAGTGGTGAAATAACCTAATGTGTAAGTGCAGTCAGTGCCTTAGGTATCTGAAAAGGGGTAAGATTTTTTCAAAGGCACTGACTTCTACAGATCATTTTTGGCAAAAACTGTTAGCATATATACCACATGTATACTATTTTTGATAGTAAGAATTTGAGCTGCTCTGGATGCATGGATGAAATTGTATATGTTTCTCTGTGATTCCTGATTTCACACACATCATCAAGTAAAGTTTTCAGGTAAAATTACTTTATTGAGTTCCTATGATGCATTTCCACTTAATCCAGTGAATTCTCTAGGGAAAAATAAAATAAAATGAACACCAATCTGAATCACATATTCATTGAAATATTTCGATTATCCAACACTTTCAATCATATATATCAAGGCTGAAAAAACCACAGCTGTAATATTTGTGTGGAATTAGGAAAAGCTGTCTCAACTTCTCAGAAAGGAAGAACATGGCATTTCTAATACTAATCTGAGAGAGCCTGAGTAACAAAAGATATCTTGAGCCTTCAGAGAAATGCAGTGGTTTCCAGGCCCCAATCTTTGAACCACAAGCTGCCTATGAGGACAAAGGACCTGCTCAACTATCTTTGCTGGTCAGCATTTATTACTACAATTTGCTAAAAATTACTTTTGATTTAATTAGTCCGTTTCAGGCAGATTCTATGACCACCAAGCTTTACCTTAGAATGTTCTAGCAGTGGGGTCCCAGCAGATGGCATATATCACCATCTTTCCACAGGACCCATTCCATCTGGCCCCTTCCAGTAAATGACTGACTCTTTTTCAGGTTCTGCTGCTTTATGTTAGTTCCCAAGAAGAATTGCCTGAGCATTACTGGCTAGAAAAGTCAATAATAGTTTTCCAGCTTAAGTAGGTATTTTATTTTATGATGGTTATTTTTATATCTTTATATACAAAAGTAGTCAGTGGTCAAGTATTAAACTACTAAAAAAAATTGAAAAGTCTGTGTACATTCTTTGGTTAAAGGAAAGTTTAATGGTTCAGTCTGTGTAACAAACTACAGGTGAGCTCTAAATTCTCTATTCTGTAAACAATATCACATATGGAAAAAAGAGCAAACTTTCACCATACCAGAGACTTAGATGTCCAATTCCAAAGTGTGAAAGAACAGCAAGAACACTAAATCAGATGACTGTTGAAAATGGATATTAATGTTTCACCAGGGGGCTTCTCTTTAAAGAAGTTTTGTTCTTCCCAATTCTTAGTTTTGAAGAAATTAAAGATGCTTCCTTTATGTTTGGACCTTCTAACTACAACTGAATCGTTGTACTACCTAAAGTACTATTGCAAGACAGACATCTGTATTTTTATGAGCTAGTTAATAGGAGAAAAGGCAACTACGTTATACCCCCTAATGCCATAACACAACATCCAGAGTTCTCATGTGCCATTATATTTACAGAGGGTGACTCTCATCCCACAAAATATGTACATGTCTTGTTTGGTCAGGGATAGTCTGAAGTTCCTTTTGTGGCCATTGTCTTCAGGGTCAGCTGTCGAAAGCTACAGCCTGAGTGAGGGCAATCTGTATGGGTAAAATGCAAAAAACCCAGCAGAAGTATGTTTGAATTCCTGGGCTGGCCTGTGACCATTGAGCTACCAGACTTTTCTCCAACACTGTATCAACTTCTGTGAAATTCTACAAAAACTCCCTTAATTTTAAACTTCCTGTACAGTGCTCCTACTCATTACATCCTATTCATCCTACTTGGGGCAGTCCATCCATCTGGGGCCTCCTAAAGTGTCTCAAACAATATTTGGCTGATTATTCTTTCTAGGTACAGGGAAAGTTTACCTTGCTCTGAAAATGATTGTCGAATTATTCTTATAAAGTGGAGGCATTCTGTTAAACTGTTTTGTATCTTCTATTATTTCCATCAATGACCTGAAATGATAGCCCAACTCTATCAATATCCTTATTTTCCTTCACTGGAGATGCACAAGGAAGAGAAAGAGTAAGGAAGGCAAAGTATTAGTCTGGGACCAGATTGAATTCCTAGTCACCATTCCCACAAGACCATCAGTTTGTTGTGGCTTTTGCTGTTAATTGTCAAAAAATGCCTTTGCTCACAAAGAATTGCAGTGGTCTTGTGTGAATTTCCAACACAGATTTCATCCCTCTTGCTTGAAAAACAAAAAGCTTGAACCTTTCTTGCTTTCTACTTTGAATATATGATTTTAGAAAAAATCCCATTGTATTAAAATTCACATTTTGTTTGGTGTCAACTTAGGGAAATTACTCAGCTTTATAAGCACCATTTAAAACAATCTAGAAAAAAAAAACCCTCAAAACAACTGTTTTTGTAGTTTCTTGATACTTCAATATTTAAATTTATTAAAGTGAAGATAAATATAGTATTATAATCATTACCAAACAGTAATCTTTCATAACAAATCATAGAAAGTTTTCTAATATTTAGAACAGCTTATCTGTCAGAACTCCGAGTGCACCAATAGACCTCAATGGCATTGTCCAGCCTGGCCTGAAACCTTCACCTGCATCCTCGGCCCATGGGTTAAAGAGCTCCATCTAAACTCGAGTCCTGTTCTTCATTCCTTCCTTAGGCACACCTGACTCCTGGGCAGACCCTGCACCATGCTGCAGCTTTGTCTCTGGTGGTGTCTCCTGAGTGGACCTGGTTCAGGTTCTGCTGTAACTGTGCCTGTCCATGAACCTCTTATCAGCACTCTGCTCAGCCAGGCCAGGTGCTGTGGGACTGCACTGTGCTCACTAAAGGTGGCCGTCATCAGCCTTGATTTTGCTTTGTCCTCCCTTGTGGAGTAGCCTTGCTCTGGTTGCCTTTTCTGATATTTTCTGAAGAAAGAAAGGCCTTCCCTGCCAGACTGGACCCTGGTGTGCTGCCCTGCATATTGTTCTTGCCTTCAGGGTTCCTCAGTAACGTGGGTGCCAGCAGCAGCCCCAGACCAGCCCTGCTCACCCTGTGTCCTGGTTCTGGCCGGGACAGAGCTCATTTTTGCAGTAGCGAGGAAGGGGCATGGCTGGGACCTGGATGTTACTCTGTACCACCTCACACCATTGCTGGGGGCAGGGGGGAAGGAGCCCTTTTCTGGTCGAGTAAGCGCGGCAGATGGAGTGCCGGGGTGGTGCTGGTTCCGAGCTGGGGGAGCAGCTGGGTAGTGCTGGTTCAGAGCCAGAAGGAGTGTTTGGGTGGCACTGGTTCCAGGCTGGAGGAAGTGGTCAGGGCAGCGTGGCTGTGGTCAGGTCAGGCTCTGCAGTGAGAATTTGGCATGTGAATCACTCTCTCCTGTACACTTTTGTTACTGATACTGTTATTGTTCATTTTCTTATCTCATTGCTGTTTCCAGTAAACTGTTCTTACCTCAGCTAACCCGTGTTCATCTCATCTTTACCCTTTGTGCCTCTAATTCCCCTCTCCAGCCCGCTGCAGAGAGGAGAGGGACGGGGAGCAAAAAAGCTGCACATGGTTTGGAGAGTCTCAGTGGGAGCACTAAATTGCAGAATGCCATTCCTAAACCACCACACCCTGCCTGGGCACTGTGGGATGGGAGCTCAGGCAGGACCTGAAGGCCCCAGGAAGGTTCTGAGGTGCCAGGGACTGGGACAGAGGTGTGCTGGGGACCCTCAAGGGACACCAGTGGCCCTGCCAACATGTATCTCCATAGCAAGTGTTTTGATGCCTGTGCAGGACAACTTCAGCTGTCCAAAGTCTGCTGCCAATGGAAATGTGAGACAATAGAACTCCTTTTCTCATCCATGAGTACCAGTAATGGCTCTTAATGGCCATACATGTGTCCTGCCTTGTAGGTTTCTACAATCAATTTCTCATTTTACCCTAAAATGTTCTCAGTTAGCAGATAACAGCAGGATGGGAGACCAAGACATTGCAGGGGAAAAGTAACCAAACTGTTCACTTTTGATACCATTCTCTGTGGCTCCTGTTAATCAGACAGTGGAAAAAGAGCAGAGTAATTGGGACTGATGGACTGCAGATACAGGAAAAGGACATATTCAGGATACATACATTGTTTTTGCACTGTGTTTTATCACCAGACTGCTTCATTAGAAAGCCAAACTTAGCTGTCACTATCAGAATTAACAATGGTGATGCAATTTGAAACATAAAAATATTTTAAATTGATTGATCAATAGTAATATTATCTGGTTAAGAGACACATTGTAAAAAAAAAATGCCATGTGGATCTTTTGTTTCCCAAAACAGTTTCAAATTCATTTAGTAGCTCTATATGCTCTAAAATACAAAGTTTTCAGCTCTTTTTCTTAAGGAAAGTATTTGAATTACTAATCATTCTATTTTAAATTTTATAATATTTAATGGGTACATTTACAAAAATACAATTACCAATACTATGCAATTACAAATGCAAAGTTTAAGTCCTTCGCCATGATCCACTTCCACACAAGCTCTCACCTTTTTCTCTGCCAGGGGACCCATATCTCCATCACTCTTGGAAAGTTTCAACATCCAGAAGCTTCACAGAACATGCTGCAATTCTGAACTCAGAGCTAGTTCTTAGCTGCAGTCTTTTCCCCTCACAGCTTTATCAACACAGTGCAATGCACACCATGATAACTTACGATTGCTGAGGGCTAATTAAAAGGCACTGATATTCCCAGTGACAGACCAGATTATGTTCTTTTTCCTATCAATAGATTATTTTTGCGACAGGCAGGAATATGGCCATGATAGGTAGATCCCATACCTCTACGTGTTAAAAAGCAGTTCATATCTTATTTCCCAGCAAAGGATTTTTCAGTAAAAAGCCCCTCATTTGCAAAATAGAGAGCAATGCAGTACATTGGCCTCACAGGGAGAAAAGGTGCAGAGCTATTTATTCTGCTGATTTGAGTGGTATTATAACTGAGTATGGTAGGGCTGGGCTCTAATTTTTTTTTTTTAAACAATGAGCAATGGATTAGAGGCTTGTTTAGCTATTCTTCATTCATTAACACTATAACTGTCGAATATTCTGTGCTTAACAAAATCCGATAATTGCAGATAGCATTAGTTCTGCATCTTTGGAGAACAGCCAGCATGGATTCTAATGAAATAAGCCGACCATGCAACGAGGGATTTAGGAAGTACTGCTATGCTGCCTACCATGACATTTTATTACTGATTAAATAATCTCTGAATCTGACTGTTCTGCAGTATTTTGCAACCTTACAGTAGCTAGATTCAAATACTTTATGAAAAAAGAATAATGTGATTCTCAGTGGGTCTAATCTTTCATAAATAGAGTCAAGTTGTTCAAAACCAGGAGCTCATTAGCTAGCTCATTGCAAATGTTATTAAGGCTGGAATCAAGCTGTATATGCAGAGAGTTTTCGAAAGCTTATAAAGTAAATACATTCAGACATATACATTTTGAAAATTAGTATATTCATTCAGTAACATGAACAATGTTTCATGTTCATGCTTCATAGTCTGCTGATTTTTTTGAAGGTTTCTGATTGGAGTTTCAGGCTGGAATCCTGGTTGTATGAAAGACTAGTCCTCCCTATAAGCCTCACTTCCATTATACCTCTGAACCACTACAGCAACCACAGTGTTTCTGCTTTTTGTCCAAAATTTTACACTGTCTGTGTGTTCAAATCAGACAGTTCAATCCTTACAAGAGAGGATGGCACAGTCAGAGATTTTTCTGTAAAACAGCACAGATTGTAGCACTGTTCTACAGAGTGTACAGCAGGCCACCATCCATCCAGCTTGAAGACCTTCTCTTGCAGATGGGATGGGCCCCAGCATCAGAGTGGATCAGGATTAGAGCTTCTTTATTTATGTAATTCAGTTTAATTTATGCACAGATCTATTTGATGGGATTGATTACGGGGCAATTCACCTGGACTGAATTTCTCTTCAAATGCATGTCTTAGAAGATCTGAAGCGAGAACCAAGAGCTGCTGCAGATGCCTCCATTCAAGAAATCAGTTCTATAAATCGAAAAGAACTGCAGGAAAATGTAAGATCTCAGCATCACTAAATAAATTAACCATTCAAATAAAATTTATTCATTCAGTTTAAAAATCAATCTTGCTATCATATGGACTCATGCACTACTGTGCTAAAGAAGTATCAGATATTTTCAACATCACAGATCTCAAGAAAAACAAGATATATTTTACTCCAGGGGAAATACAGTCCATGGTATTAGTGTTACATTTCAATTTACTAACGGTTCCTTTGATTTCCACGAGATCTGTCATTTCAAAAGTGTCTCTCTAAGACCAGGAACTGTGTTGAAAGGTCTGGTGTGCACACGGGATAAAACATTCAGAGATTCTTGCAAATAAACTGGCACAGGGCTTGGCAAGACATACTCTTTGACTTTTTAAAAAAAAATTTTTAATATACTTGAATATTACATCGTTTTAGGGATGCAGTGAAAAAACTGGGGTTTTGGTGACCCTGACTGATTTGTAAATTTTGATGCTGATGAAATGTAATGTATCATGAGGAAAGGCAGCATTATTTTAAAAATTTAGGAGGAATTTTACTGTATTCACTGCATAGACTCCTTCTTAACCATAACTACAACTTTCTGGGACCTCTTGTCATATTTATGGTTCATACCAGGAGTGAATATGGTTTGTATTTAACAGTTACAATGAATTGTTTTTATGCATCAGAGCAAAACCTGATATTTTATAGTTGCTTTGAATTTGAACCATGAAATATTCATTACATTTTCACAACAAAAACTTCTTCCAACAAATCACTCAGTTCATTTTGTATACTAATTTCGTGTAGGTCTAGAATACAAATTCTGTGCAGAAGTAGAAGCATTACCACAACAGGCAGCTGGTTAACCAAACATTTGGAATCCTGAGTATTTGAAGAAATAATGTGCCTTCAATTATTTTTTATCTGTAGGCTGGGGTGGAGTCAATTCTTTGTTTGGGAAACACTGCTCAGACTCCCCAAGTTAGCAGTATAATTGTAAGCAGAAAATCAACACTCCTTCTTCTGATGTGTGTCACTCTCCGTATCTATAAAAAGCTGGTATAACTCCCATTACAAGTTTTAACTGACAATATTTGGCCAGCAGGTCGAGGCAGGTGACTCTGACCCTCTACTCTGCCCTCGTGAGACCCTGCCTGGAGTCCTGCATCCAGCTCTGGGGTCCCCAGCCCAGGAAAGATGTGGACCTGCTCGAGCAGGTCCAGAGGAGGGGGGCAGAGAGGAGCACAGGTCTGGAGCACCTGTTCTGTGAAGACAGGCTGAAAGTTGGAGATTGTTCAGCCTGGAGAAGAGAAGGCTCCAGGGAGACCTCACTGTGGCCTGACAGTACTTAAAGGGCACTTTAAAAAGGAGGGAGAGTGACTTTTTATGTAACACAGATAGTGATAGGACAAGGGGAACAATTTTTAAACTAAAAGAGGAGATATTTCAGCTAGATGTTAAGAAGAAATTCTTTGTTTATAGGGTGGTGAGGCACAGGAACAGCTTGTCCAAAGAAATTGTGGATGCCCCAGCCCTGGAAGTGTTCAAGGCTAGGTTGGATGGGGCCCTGAGCATCCCTGCCTAGGGATTCTGATTTGGAACTAGATGATCTTTAAGTTCCCTTCCAACCCAAGCCATTCTATGATTCTGTGATATTTTGTCACATTCATCAGCTTCAGACCTATTTAAAATACGTATAAGTTTTATCACATCTGGACATCTCTGGTTTCTATGCACTTGTTTTTCATAGCAAGATGAATCATCATAGAACATAGTCTTATATAAAAATATTCTTATATGAAAATATGAATAAATGGTTTACATGGTCTTACACCAACATCTGAAAACCCAGAATTGAACACTGTAGTGCTTGACTTAGTTCTCAACAATTCATGGGGAACCTGCTGACTTTTTCCATTTCCATCTGGCCCAGGTTAGCAATGCTGGAGTGAGAGGGACTATTACAGCTCCCAGCATCAGATTTTGACCACTTGTGGTGGCCAGCCTAGACAAAGAAGCAACAGAGTCATCCACATTCCCGATAGCTAGCCACCACTTAAGTTTAGAAATTGACTTCAGTGTCTGGAGAAGAAACATAGAAAGCCTATGCTAAGTTTGTCACAATTCAATCACCAGATTGAATCACTGAATCTTGTTGTGATTGAGCATGATGATAGTTAAAGTCATAGTGACTGACTGTGTATATTTTTATAGGTGGCATTGATGTAGGAATTGTGAAATTTTGTTCAACGTTTCTCCCCAGAAACTTGCATGGATCAGTGACTGATATACTAAAATTGCTACCATTATGGAAGCTGGTTCAATGAGAAAACTTAAGATACATATAAGACAACAGTCATAGCTCCTAGGTACCGTTCTGTAAGAGGACTAACATTTCATATGAATTAAAATTTCTAAATTTCATTAGTAACAAATTTTCTATATTTTAAGTCAGATCGCGAAAGATAAAATCATGTTTAAATTCAAAGTGAATGCAGTGTCTGTTTCCCTTCCAAAGCAAACAAAAAAAGGACTTAATTTTGTGGGTTTTCTTTTAAATTTAAAATAATTTTCTACATTAATATAGGCAAATATTGTGACAAAAGTAATTTTCATTAACAATCTGAACTTTCTAGAAAAGGATCAGAATCAAACCAATCTATTTCAACATTTTCTTCAGAGTTTTGCCTGGTATGGTTTGGAAATTCTAAATGGGTAACTTGTTCCAATCATCTTAAAATCTGTACAATTTTTAAAAATGTTATCATGACTTTTGAAAATATACTTATGAAAAATTTCTTTGACATGATGAAGAAAACGTAGCTTGAAATGCATTTTTCTTGATTTTTAATTATGTGATATCTCTTTTTAAAATCTATTCAAATGAGGAGTCTGAAAACTTTTTAGCATAGGACTCCATATTTCCTCCAAAGTCCTTATATACAGACTGTTCTGTGCGTATGTAATGAATGTAAACAAAGTAAAAATAATAACATTTTAAAAATTAAATGTAAACCAGAATACATTAATTTAATTTCTGTGATGCAAATGTTTTAAAATCTGAATATTCAAGACATTAAAATAACTGTGCAAAAATCAGGTTATGTGTTTGATAGAGATGCTGAAGACAGACCCTGACCAACATGCCTGTAAGCAAATCCTTAAAAGATCAACATTAGTATCAGATCCAGACAAATAAGTGATTTGAGCCACAAGATGCCAGAAGAAAAGAGAATGGAGAATTGCTGCTGTGGACTGAAAAGGCAAAGGAAGTGCTAAGAAAAATAAATAGGAGTTTGTTAATTAAGCCAATAAAATAAGGGGAAGAGGTTACATAAAAGAAATTAAACTAATTCTGAAGCATAAACACAGAGATAAAACTGGAAATTCCATCATTAGACAATAGAATATGCAAGAACACAAACCTTAATCTCTGCTGTTTTCTCCAGTATAAACAAATCTGCTAGTTGCTAGCATTACTGCTGAAAACAAATCTCATCAAATTGTACACGGAGAGTAAGTTTCATCTTTAGGAAATAAAGCTATTATTTCGCTATACCTCTTTGTCCAGGAAACCTAAATTTAAGTCTAGATTGAAAACAGTCAAAGACAGAGTTTCTTATTAAGTAGTCAACAACCTGAAGGCACTGCTTTCTCTAAAGGCTTAAATTTAAAAAAAAGTAAATAGGGAAAGGGGTCCAGAAGGCAGGATCTAATGTAATTTAAAACTGGAATTACATCAGCAGTTTCAAACAGATGGCAGAATGTAGAGATAAATGTGTTAGCTCTTTTAGCTTATTTGGTCTCTCCATTGTTTGCATCATTAAAACATGCAATAGTTTACAATTTAAAAATATACTGTGTATTAGACACTGGAAAAATGGGCATGCACCTTCTGAGTGGAAGGAGGTAAGATTGAATTAATTTGCCATACTTTAATGTACAGTATCTGGGATGCTTTAGGCAAGTCTGCAAATAGGTTTCCTAGGAAATGAGATGAACAAAAACATAATGACCTTGAAATTATAACCCCAAATGTCCCAAGTATTTAGCAACCTAGCTCAGAAGTGGTAATTACATAAAAAATACAAAAGATCCTTAATTGCTTCAGTTATAGTGTATCTAGGCAGGTCAGTTACTGTACACAGCTGCAAAAAATGGTACGTGATTAATAGGGGGTTGCTTATGATAGCACTAACTAGCTAGTGTGTAGTGCAAAGCACTCATTTCTTTTCCAATTAAAGGAAAAAAATCTGGTTTTGATTAGGCTCTTCAGAAGGTCTAAGTCTGCAGCAGCAAAATACTCCACTCACATTGTGAAATGTTTTAGTCAACGACTAAGCAGCATATATTCATGCAAAACAGATAGGTTTATATAAAATATTGGGGTGAAAGTGCTGCAAATATCAAAATAAGGCACTTCAGACCATTCTTGTTATTCTAGTCCACTGGCTGTAAAACTACAGGGTAAACCAGTTCAAATAAATTAGACTGATACAGGTGCATCTCCAGAGCTGGAACCAGGCATCAACCTTTCCTGTGATTCATTAAACTGCAATTAATCATTCTTTCCACGTAGCTCTAAACTCATTCCAGCAAAGTTTGAAGAAGGAAGCATTCAAAAAATCACATAAAAGAACTTGTAATACTTCCACATAGTATTGCAGTTCAAGAGGTCTGGGAGAAACATTGAACTATATGGAGAGCTCTCCAGATTTGTGAACTTCTTGTGGTTCACCCATCAACAAGTTGAGAAAAATGTGTGGTCCTGATCTTTGGAGCATTGCCTCAAAAACCTGCCCTGCAGATGAGTTGCTACAATGGTCCCTGCTCAGATCAGAGTAGGCCCATATTGGAAGGATGACTTGGTCCACTGTGATTCCAGAGCTTGACTGTGCTCTGGTCATGCTCTTGATACATCCATAGGCTCTGGTGTGCTCGAGGAATGGCTCCATCAACATTTGGAGAGGGGAAGGAACCAGGAATCAGGGGAGGGGGTACAAATGGCAATCCTCAGTGGGGATCAAATTCAGATCATTTGTGGGTTTCCTCTTGTCTCTAAGGAGCGGTATGAAACTTAACACTGCTAAGTCAGCATTCATTTCTGGGGAGTAACACTCAACATTTCAAATGGGTGGATAGAGAAGTTTGCTCAGGCATTTATTAGAGATGTCACCTTGCAGATCTCTCCATGTCCTGGAAAACTTGATTCATGTGTCTGAAGTCACCACAGCTGCTAGACAGTGATAATTTTTTTAGGCAGCGAAAGCTGAAGGTCCAGGAAACTAAACAAGACCATCAAATACATATTGTTGTGGGAAATGGGCTTTTGAAATTGTTCTCCAAAACTTGGTCACCCCCATAGCTTTGTCTTCACTTGAGAAAAAAACAAGTTAACAGCTATTTTTCCGGTTTCTGCTGTGCATACATGAGTGTATTCAGTCAGTGAATTTAAATCCTGCCTAATCTATAGTTTTCAGAGAAAGTAACAGACACTTTTAAAAGCCCTTAAAACAACTGCATTATTCCCTGGCAGAGGACTAGATTTAAAGACAAAACAGAATCCTTTTGTGCCATGATTTGACCATTAAATTATTCTGCATATTGAGCATGATCAGAAACTATAGCGTTAGAACAAGCCCTGTGAAAATAAGTCTGTGAAGAAATTTTCAGAGATAAATACAGACCTGCATTCTGCTTTGCTTTTCACTGGGATCATGGAAAGCGATAAAGGGAGACTTGGGATGCAGAGAAGTAAGGCAGCTTTGGGAACTCTCTCCTGGGAGAAATCCTGAATCATCTTACCAGGGAATCCCTCTTGAAGCCTCACTGAAGCCATCTATGGCAAGGGCCTTCCACTGCCCTTAAAAGTCACAGCTTGCCAAGGTCTGTGGCCACTTGGCTCTGGTGTAGGTTCACTTTGTGCCCTCATCTTTTTCCTGTGCAAGACTTCGAGAAGAGAACAAGTTAAACTCTACAGCAGATTTTGAATTTGGTGCTCTATAGTGTCATCTTTGGTATCTTGCAAACCAAACAGAAAGGTCATTCAGAGAAAGCAGAATTTCATACAATCGAGGCGAAGTCACACTGAATAGTCTAGTTTCTTTAAAGGGTCTGATTTCACAGGTTCAGATTGTGTGTGAATAATGATTTGCAAATGATGTCTTTCCTATATCATTCCTGCTATAGATTGCCACTCACCAGATCAAAAATGAAATTTTCAGTTTTTAGAACCGAAATGCAGAGCAGAGCTGGTATCCCCCCAAGAGAAATTTGCACAAAAACAATATTAACTGCAAGGCAGGTCAAATGTTCACTGACACATCTTGACAATGCCCCTTTTCTTTACAATGACTCTATTTGATTAAACTGATTGAAATGCATTTCCTACTTGTGCTTTGTCAGTCTATATTTTGGGCTTCATGAACAAAATGATACTAGATTGACTTACCCAGATACTTCACAAAGCTTGTCATGTTGAATTAATTAATGTTGCTTGTATAGCGTGAGAATATGGAGATTCATCTTTTCAATTCTGTATTTGCTTTACCACCAAATAAGGAGATGATAAAACATTACATTGGTAGTTAATAGACATTTTAAATGTCTTCATTTCTTTAGAAACCTACAATGGAAAGATTACGATGACTGTCACACACATTATGTAACATTAGTTACATAAACCCAGAAATAATAGAGTAGTAAGAAGAGTAGTAGTGAATAAAACTAACTATGCTTTCTCCTTTTTCCTTCCTTTTGGGTAATGGATGGTGCTGAAACATACACACAATTACTCTTTAGAAACCCGAACATAAAAAATTTTGCTAAATCTCCAAAGTCTTGGGAGGACATTTGGTACTGCAGTCTTGCAACATTGATAGTGAAGTCAGTGGAATGGCATTAACTTCATTTACGATACAGCAGTGCTTCCCCCATCTCACTTATATTATGCATTTGGGATTTTGGAAGCTTTTTTTATGATATCTAAACCCCTTGCTGTGAAACATTATGCCGCAATAATGCTGCAGTCCACTTTAGTGCATTTCTTTTTGTACTAAATAAAACAAGTAAGCAGTGTAAAACTTGAAAGATGTCAATAAGTTTTACAACTGCAATAAGAGGCAATGATGTGAATGCACCGTATTTTTAGGTGAGATGAACAAAGCATTTTAAAATGTGATTGTCATTCAGATGTAAGATGGTTGAATACAATATTCTGTCCAGAAGCTGATATTGCTTTGTTCTGTCAAAAACACCTTCTACCTTTTATTCCTTAGCCATGATAGTCCAGAGCTGGGAATTCAAGGCCTTGTAGCAAAGGTTGCTTCCAACTGACCTGATCATTTGAAGCAGAAGGAGGAGTCAGCCTGGGGTGCCATCAGCTACATAAACAGCCATGCCATGATTACATTGCATGGGTGGGGCACATTTGCTCTAATTTAGCTGGTGAGATCAGGGAAGTGGAGGAACGGAACGGAACGGAACGGAAAGGAAAGGAAAGGAAAGGTCAGTGGAGATGAGCATAGGCAATAGACTGCCAAAGGAATGAAGTTTTCAACTTAGCAACCAGAACTGTCAGAATGAACTTTTTCAGGCAGCCCCATTGTATGAAAATTAGACTACAGGTTGGAGCCAGTAAGTCCAAGGAAGAATACAACAAATAAAGTACAGCTGCACATCATATTTGTAATAGCACAGCTTAATTAGAAAGTGATTAGAAAGCATAATGGTTATCAAATGATGCTTATGCCAGAGATGCATTGCAACTCAGCTGCAAGTGCTATGAGACCCTTGCTTCCGCACAAAAGCTTAGATGAGATTCTTCTGTTACAGGCAAGCTGCCAGTTATTATTTTTTACTGTGGTAAAATGCTCAAAATTTCAGCATTAATAACTTCCTTACTGTTCAGTGCATAAAATTATTCTGCTTTTATATATAGTATTGTATAAATCTGTTTGCTCTGGTCCATGACTAATATTTCCACTTGAATGCTTTCCAAGTAAGTTTTTTGAAACACTTTCTTCTTTTCAACTGGGTCTTCGAGATTTCTTGATTGCTGACCTCTTTGGCCCAACACCTGAAAACACTTGCAAACTCGTAACTCCTGACTGAGCTGGAATACAACCTTTGTAATATATCCAGTATTGGCTTACAGATTTCGAGTGGCAGGAGTAAGGTTCATGTCTAGGTAAGCAGTTTCCAGGCGTCAACTAGCCACACCAAGAAGCAAGCAAAAAATTTCTAGCTTGATTACTTTCCAGAAACAGAAGCCTCACTTCTGCCATTTTCTTTAGTGTTCAACAGCTCTTTTCTAGCATAAACGAGTCTTCTTTTAAGCTCTTTTTAAATAGAAACAAAATAGCATACTGCATTCATCACACTTACATAGGTTTTTCAGACTCGTTGCTCTCTTCTGAACCCTTTCCTAATGACAGGACTAGGTAGGATTTTTGTGGCAGTTTCCTCAAGGCAGTACCACCTTCTACTGCTACTTGACAGCACTGCTTTTTACGGAGCATGTTCCAGCACTCTCAGCTGGGGACCACAGAAGTTCACATTCAACTGTTTATTCATTTACATTTGAATATCCCTCTCAGAGCCACCACTTTCCACATTATCCTTTGTGCAAATATGTCCCAGTGATCGCTGCTGCCCACTGCCCAGGCTAGCTCCAGCGGTGTGTGACAGGAGTGGGGAGCAGCTGGAGGCACAGAACTTTAAAGCTGCTCCTCTGAAGCCTCAGCTCTACCCTGCAGAGCACCGGCTCCAAGCACTGTGGCCCTCGACGAAGGGAAAGATAAAAAGTAGCAGGGAGGCTTGCCACAGGAGGTAAACAAAGCTTTTGAAGGGTATCCACGGTGAACAACCAACAGTTGCAATGCTGCTACACCTTATAAAGGAGGGGTGGAACAGGAGGCATAACCCAACTAGGGACCAATAGGCGGACTAGGAGGGAAGGTCGCTAGAGGGAAGGAGTCACATCTGGTCCAATGGTCTTGGTGGGTGGAGGGAGAGGGGTCACATGCCCCAATGGGGCCTCGAGGTTTAGGGGATTTCCAAGAGGGGAGGTATTCGAGGGGGCAGGGTCTCAGGGGATTGACGGGGACCATATAAGGGTAATTAGGGAGGGCTTTGGTAACAGGCGCAGAACAGTCCAGAACTTTGGGAGGAGTTTGGGCGATTGGCAGGGAAGGTACCAGAACAAAGGGAGGGGATAACCATTTTTGGGAGCACTGGGGGAGTGGCTTGGATCTGGGGCAGACCAACTGGGAGTAGAAGTGGGGAAGGTAAGGACGAACCATTAGGGTACAAAGAACATACAAAAATACAATAAAAACATTGCATCACCGCACAAATATGAGGCTAGTCTATTTCTGCATGTATCATCTGAGCAGACACAGCCCAGACATCCATATTGTTGTAATAACTGCTGTAATAAATGGTCAGTCCTTGCTTCTATTATTATCTTCTAAACTGTATCTGCAAAATGGACTTAGCACCACACTCACATTTTTGTCCACATGAATACACTGGAACTACTCAAGACAGCCAATGTTTCACTGTTGTGAGTGCCCCCTGATGATTTTGATTACCCAGTGGCAGGATTTGGATGAAAACAGTGATGCAGCCTGTGCAGATGCTGGGAGAAACAAACTATATTTGCTATAGTCCAGAAGGTCCTTTACAGGACCACTTGTGTCCATCTATTCTTCTGATTTTTACTAAGTGGCACTCATATTTCATACTTAATTTCTTAAGTGGATGAAGGTACTTGTTCACAAACTGAATAATTTCTTATTTCCCCAGTCTTTTAAATTAATTATTTAGTATTTCCTCTGTTAAAATCTTTATCCTGGTTTGAAATATTTGTAAAACAGTCACATAAAAAAACAGATTAGAAATGATTTGTCAACAGTCAGAGCAAATGTATCAGGAGTGGCTCCCATGTGTTTACAGGAACTACCCATCAGACAGCAACCTGCAGCAAACAAACAGTTCAACATATCATGAACAATATTCATTCATTTATTTATTCATTGCAGATGAATGTTTGTGATTGATTCTCAAGCAATGGAACAGGGGTAAGTTCTGCACAAATGAATAATTGAACCAACCTTGCTATCTTCAGCACTGACTTAGTTTGAAGCAACCACATTCATCTGGAATGACAGTACTTAATGGAATACACACCACTGCTTCATAGTTTGCTCAGCCAAAATTGTCTTCTGCTTGAACTGGCCAGTGTGTATACCACAGAGATGCAATGCCAACTACCTTCTGGTGGAATCCCTAGAAAGGTTTTGGAAGATCTTAGAATGCACACAAGTTTCAGTGAAAGCAAAGTAACAATGAAGTCATTCTTGTACTTAAAATACTGCACAGGTTTATGGTACATTTTAAAATTTTCTAAAGCATTAAGGAAATTCCAGCTTAAAACTCTCTGTAGACAGCCTGCCTGTATGTGAGCAGGTGGGGGAGATACTACTGTGGATTTGACTTTCCACTGTCTATTACAGTGAAGAGTAAGAACAGTAAGTATAGTGTTATATACCCTGGTAACTGGAGGCACCAGAAAGATGTAGAGCAACAAACCCATCAAAGAATACATAAGGTGAACATGAGGGAATCACATGGGTGTAGCTGGACCTCTCCTATCTCGTCCCATCAAGACTTCACACACACTTGTCCTGTCCCTGACCATTAATACTAAAACCACTGGGAAAAATACTTGGTGTCAAAAATGGTTAGCAACTAAATACAGCAGAAATGGTTATTCAACATCATATGTGAATTAATTGGATCATATTGTAAACAAACTTGAGAAGTTTGCAGATTTGGTTTGCGTTCACTGTGTAATACGAACAAAAGCTCATACATTGCAAGCAAATCGCTAGGATACTTGCCTACAGCTTCGTGTATCAGATAAACAATTGGTTTGGCATTTTCAAAGGAACTTAACTGGTTGCCATGCCTCTTCAATGTATCTGTATTAAAAATATACTTATCTATATTTATAATGTGTTAAATACTTTCATATATCGTGTTACATTTGGATCTTCTTTCTGTGATATTGCCAATGTCAGAGGATGGATTTCAGTAAACTGTCTGGTGCTCTTGGATGTAGATAAAATATATGTAACTGAAAATGAAATTTCAGGTTTGTTTCATGAAGACAAGATGCATTTCAGTTTTAAATCTTAACGTTAATGTTATAGCAAAAATTGATGATTTTTTTCTCCAAAGTCATAAAATAAATTAATAAAGTGGTCAGTTTCCTTGCTCAGCTAATATAGTGAAGAGATAGGGATCCTTTAGAAACACTGATATAATGTCAAGAGGAGTTTATATATGGAATTTGCATTTTAAAAAAGAGACATATTTTACTCTGTAGAAAATCATATCTGCAGAAAATAACAGTTGGTTTCTGTGCAGTTGCCTTGAGACTTGCTTAGTTCTCATTATCTTCAATGGAGATGAATATGTATATCTGAGGAAATATTTTGGCCTTGAGAGAAAGAAAGAGGGAGCATTTGGATTTGAGTGTCTACATAACTCCAACTTTTCTTGGTTCAGCTGAATCTACTTTGACTCTTGAGAGAAGTCAGCTTTTCTCACACTGAATACACAGCCCCAAAAGAGACTTTTGTCTGGTGCTTGGTGTATGACTGAAATGATGAAATCAGAAGACTTTGTTCTCTAGAATGTTGTCTGGTGGGTGGAAGGGTAGAAGAGAGATACTTTATCCTCAGCTTGTGTTTATCTACGGTTTGGGTTTTCTAATATCCTGAGCTAATGAACTCTTTTCTGGTCATGTGTCAACCCTGTCGCTTCAGATGGCTATGATGGGTCTTAAGATTTCCAGTCTACATCTAGGAAAGATGAAAGAGATAAAAAAGTTATTTCTCAAGAAAGCCCTCTCAAGTCTTTTCTGTTGATAGGACACTCAGCAGAAGATTCCCTCTAGCAAAGTGCTGCCTGCTTTACTCCTGTCCACTTTTCCAGTTAAAGTGATATTGCATCTAAACTCCTGCTGCACTTCTCAGTTAAACCTGCACCTGTGTATCAGCAATAAGTATATTAAAAAAGAACAGGCAAATATGTTGACTCTCTTCTCTTTGACATTTCTTTTTCAAACCTCTTTTGATAGTTTCCTCCCAGAAAGAGAGCGAGGAGTGTGTGCAAACACTTGTTCTCCACATCAAGCCTGACTGAACAATTTCTCTGCTGTTCTGAGTTTCTGGTGAACTGAAAACTACCAGCTGTACTGAATTGTGACAAACACTGTGTATGTGTGTCTCTGTGTCTCTGTGTGTGGAAGAAAATATATAAACAGAAACTATCATAGCTGATGACAGCAAAATAATTTTCACATTTATGGCCCAATCTTTTAATTCCATAAAATACAAATGCAGCCCTAATTTCTAACTAAAGCTTATTTTTTCAAGCCCTCATATATAGAGCACATGCAGAACAAGAATCCTCTAATGCCTTTCCTCGTTGAGACATAGTCAATGAATAGGACAGCAAACACGTAAATGCAGTCATCATTGCACATATTTGAAAAAGAAAATGAAATTGCACTAGGGAAGAAGACAGGTATTTTAGAGGCATACAGCTTCCACTTCATACTTCAGGATGGCTGAGCCACATCCAGATATACTCAAAGCTGATCAATATCAAGCTGATTTGCAATGACAATGGAAACTCATTGAACTGCAGTAACATATTTGCCACACTTCTATATCTATATTCTTAGCATTAACATGGTAACAATCTAAGCTTTCTGTGTCTGCGCCACGCCATTCCCTCCATGTCAAAGTAAACCACTGCAGCTATATAAAAAGTGTGGTCACAGCCCAGCTAGCTAAATTCTTGCCAAAAATTGACTTCAATAGCTGTCTACAGAGTCTGCAAGAATACTGTTGGCCAACACATACCATGTGTGCCTTTTAGGGTCATGGCTTTAAAAGGACAACCAAATTGCTCAAATCTGTCCTTCAGCTGGAACCCTCTCCATCCCTCATGAATTATAGCCACATCTAATAGGAAGGAAATAGACAAAAGCCATCCGCATAGAGCACACCTAGGAGAAGGTAAATAATGCTTTTAGACCCTGAATGGAAGCACTGCACGTTGGCAAAACAGGACCACCCAAACTGAGATCTACACTTGCATCCTGAAAATAACAGGTTTTAAAACACTTTCTATGAACTGCACTTACCTGAGCACCTGGGAGACAACAATTCTTCCTGGGTATTCAGTTAACTGAAACCCATACCTGATTTTCTCAAAGGACACTGTAAAAAGTGCCAGCTTTCTGAACATTATGGTCTGGCCAATCTGTTCCCTTGACACGACTGCTCTGGCAGAAGGCCTCTTCACAGAAGCTTTTAAATCAAATATGGTCCATCTTTCACCAAAAGTTTGCAGTTCTGCGCAGGGACATGTTCAAGAACAGCAGACTTTGAAAGGCAAAGACACAACTGTAATTTCATCATAATCATGACTATATAACCACTACATCTGTACAGAAAAGCTCTACATTGTAAGTGCAGCAAGGCCACTACACCTGACAGGTGATCTGTGCTATACAGGCACAGCTGAATTGCAGTAAGACTGGGAGACAATAACCCTCCAGTGTTTAGGTCTGGACATTGGTGATTTTATGTTACGCAGTGGAGCTGGCAGGGACACAGACAAACAGTATGCTTACAGGTCCAGCAGACAGCAGGAGAGAAGGCTTGCCACAGAGTCCACTCTGGTGAATTTAAGGGATACAATCCTTGTGTCTCTTTCATGGACTCAGAATCTCAGGATTATTGGCTAGAAGGAGGTCACTGGTGAACTAAAAAGTGAGACAACCTCTGATTGCCCCCACCGTCACTGCTGTTTGTTCTGCTCTGAGTATTTGCCATTTCCATGCTTGCATGAAGATTTGCACGCAATGTCTGTGTGTCCAGGATTACCCTTATTCAGATGGCATGAAGGGGCAGTGCTCTGATCTGGCAAGATGAGGAAGAAGCAATGGAGACCTGCACTCTGTGCAGAATGGAGTGAGAAAAACTAAAGAGGATGTAAGTTGAAAAATGAAAAGAAAAAAAAAATATGCAGAAGGAGCAGAAAGAAAAGGAATAACAAGAGACTGGGCAGAGAAAAGAAGGACCACAGTGGACAAAGATGCTAAGCAGCTGTAAAGGAAGTAAAAGCAGATGAAAACACCTTGGGAGCCTGAAATACCCAGCTCCAAAGATCTGGGCTGTGATTAAACATGAGCTCATTTCAGAGTAAACTCCAACAGTGGGAAACTGTGTGCTCACATGCAAGGGGAATGGTAGTGACATCAGTGGTGGCACTAACTGTATTCACCATTTGGGAGGTGGGAAATGGCACAGGGTGAGGGGATGCAAACAGCTTCAGCAAAATGCTTCCACGAGAAGAGAAAGTGACTGGTAGAAAACTCCCCTGTCGTCCCTCTGTCACCCATGAAGATTGATGAACCTCTCTGCAGCTCTGTCCTGGTCTTTTCAGTGAAGAATCCTGCTAGCTTTCTCATAATGGCAGAACTAATTAAAAAGGGAATCAACTTCAGAGGAACATAAACCACACCAAAAGTTTGTCTCTTTAATGATATCTCCTCCATACTTTACTGGCAGGCATTCTGCTAAACTAATACCTGTTAATTCTATTACTAATTAGGGCTATAGCTCACCAAAGGCTGTTTTATACTTAATTTGTTGGGGTTTTATTATATGGCTCAACAGTCAGCCAACCACTGTATGCATCATGTGATCCTGGTTGAGATCTTTCAGGCATTACTGCACACTGAGGCCCTTGGAGAGAACGTGCCACTACAATTTGTGAGTCACGCGTTCTTGCTCTGCCTAGGTCTTGTCATGTGTGTGCTTGTCAGGATTCATCTCCATCTCCATTACCCCTGGGGCAGAAGTCATAGTTTGTTTCTGCTCACTTGTCTGATTTTTAGCAGATCATATTCCCATCCTCAGAACCTTAAGCAAGTGCCATCTTTGTAGAATTTAAGGTGGAATTCTAAGAGCTGATTTAATTCAACTCAAACCCGTCTTCTAATTGACAGGAAATATCCTCAGTTCAACCATTCTCCAAGGTTGATATATACTGCTATACAAAGAAAAATAATTAAACTAAAAGCATTCTTCACTGTTATGAAAAATAAAACTAATTTTCATAAGTGTTTTTCCTTGTATTTCTGTCATTTAAAAAATATTTTCTTTTAAGAGTTTGAAATGAAGTTAAGATCTGAGGTAAATTTTAATTATTTGAAACACATATCTGAAAGACACATCTTCATTAAAGCCATTTTTTCCAGAAAGGTTTGCAACCAAATTATGCACCAGTTAAAGAATTAACTTGGAAATTGTGAGGAGAAAAATAAGAGATCACAGACAAGCAAAGTCCATGGGGCTTTATTGACCAGAACATAATATAGGCCAATGAAGAAACATTTTTTTAAGCCACTGGAAGCCATCCCAAGGGTCTGACCAATCTTTGTTTAGCCTCTAGAATGTCAGCTGCCAGGTGAACAAGGGTATTAGAACATCATTTTCTCCAAATTGGTGAGCAAAGAAGGTCACCAACAGCTGTTAAACAGTAAACCTCATCCACCATCTCTGTGGGTGCCAAGAAGGATGACACTTAAAAGTTGTTCACTCACACACTGAGAATGATGGTAGCACTTGTTATGTCATCCTAAAGCAACACATCCATTCCAGAGAACCACTGTCCTTCTTATCTGAATCCACAAAGGGTTTAACAGTCACACAAGCAATTACCAATCTGGGAATTGCAGATGTTATAGAAACAGTATAATGGAACTTCTTGCCAACCCCTGTGGCAGAAAATAACCTCAGAAAATTCCTACTTTCTCTAGGTTTGTCTGGTAGGTTTTTACTGGAAGAGAGAGTACAAGTCAAGATAACACTGGCTATTGTTGAAAACCTTCAGAGATAGTACATTAAATAAAAATAATAAGTAAAATAATAAAGAATACATAGATCCATTCATATAGCCAAACAACCAAGTCAGCCCATCTAGCCATACATCTAGGAGCCTTAAAGACGTGACCTAGCTCCAGCCAGCACGAAAGAGCTGCTGGTCTGGATCTGGTTTTGTCTGCAGAAGCATGGTTAGTCACATAATCTTCTGTGGCATTTCAATGGGAAAACTACAGGAATTAGAGCTCCTAGATTGGGAAGTTCGTGGCAAAGTGAAGCAAGGAAGCTGGGCTTCTACCTACTGCATGTACCTGCACAAGTCACAGCTGGCAATTCAGAAGTGCAGTCAAGTTACCCTCCATCAGCCATGTAAGACTACTTGTTCCAGGAACAAATGATCTAGGCACAAGATAATGTGTTATTTCTTTTCTACCTGAAAAAGAAATAAAACATTCACCAGCTGAAAAGGTTCTTCCTTTCCATCCCATGGTAGAACACAAAGCCCAGCAAAACAGACAACCCAAACTTTACCAGCAAGAACTGAAGAAGCCTCAGGCTATGAGGGGACTTTTATTGGAGATTTGATAGAACTATATTTTTCTGAACATACCTTGGCAGGCCTAGGTAGATCTCTAGAAGGGAAGTCCTTGCATGGAAGAACAAAAAAGAGAGGAGAGATTTGCACAATGCGTATTGGAATTATGCATCTTGATGTTACCCTCTGCTAGGCTGGCATAACAAACTTCTCTGAAAGACAATGAACATAGAATCATAAAGTGGCCTGGGTTAGAAGGGATCTTAAATATCATCTAGTTTCAAGGCCCCTGCCATGGGCAGGGATACCTTCCATTAGACCAGGTTGCTCAGAGCTCCATCTAACCTGCCCTTGAACACTTCCAGGGATGGGGCATCCACAGCTTCTCTAAGTGTTCCAGTGCCTCACCACCCTCATGGTAAAGAATTTCTTCCTAAAATCTAATATAAACCTCCTCTCTTTCAGTTTGAAACCATTCCCACTTGTCCTGTCACTACATGCTGTTGTAAAAAATCCCTCTCCATCTTTCTTGTATGCTCCCTTCAGGTACTGGAAGGCTGAAATTAGGTTGCCCCAAAGCATATACATGATTGTCCTGTCCATTGGGAATCTTCAGACAGAAGAACCTGGATTCTTGACCAGTAAGTCTCTAGCCCAGGGACTACTGGAGATAGGAAGGAAGGATGTAACAAGGGAGGAGTCACTCCAGAAATTACCAGTTCTTTAGTTCTTCTGCAGGGATCTGCTGTTGTCTCGTATCAGAGAAGAAGTGCTGGGCTGGATAGAACTTCTCCACACACAGAGCAGCTCTTCTGCTCTCTACTCACCTGTCAGTGGTATTTCTTCCTGCTTTCAGCCCCATTTCCATGCAGTTTTACCATCCCTGGACTCCTTAAAAATGATTGCAAGCATCAAGGGACATTACTGCTAATACGATCATCAATGACTGCTGCTGGAAATCCATGCAGAAATATGTGCTGTGCACAGGGAAGCAGACAGCAACACCACCCAGCTCTCCTTCCCTCTCTCCCTTCCTCCACCTGTAATTGAAATTCAAGGACTGTAAGTCCCACTATCTCCTGTCAGGATATTTCTATTCTTTGGGGAAGCTGTTAGCAATAGCAAGCCATACCTTAGCAGCAGCCCTCCCAGAAGTGTGCCCATCCCACAGGTGTAAAAACCAATATGTGCAGGTAGGCATCTGATTTTAGCCAAGATTTTTTGGATGTGCAAGAGTGAGGGATAAGAGCAAATCCACGTGCACAGGCGGACCAAAATGACAATGTTCAGCTTGATCTAATTTTGAGACTAATTTTCCTTACAGAAGGGACAGAGGAGAAACACCTCAATCCTTTTAAGACAAGCCACAGCCTTGCACCTTTGAGGAGTGAGCCTTCCTTTAGTTCCAAGCATTTTGTAGGGACATTTATATGCAAATCATCAAGTCAGGGTCAGGCCACGTCTGACAGCAGTAAGCAGAGTCAAACACATTCTCATGATCAGCAGGCAAGTCCATAGTGACAGGGCAGGTCCCATGTCAAGCTAGGAGCAGGGGCCACAGGCGGGTGTGACTGAAACACAGTTGGAGCTAGAGCAGAACTCTGCAGAGACTGAGCTGCAGTGGAGCCCCTGAGCAGAACATATGGGTGGAGGCCCTCTGTGAGGTTGATCAGAGCAGCTAAGGCTCATTAATGCACTCAGGACCCTGACACAATTTTTCTAAGACATGTGCAACAGGAGAGGTGAAAAAGTACCAAGGAACTTTGGCCTGAGCTGAGGGTTACCCAGCAAAGTAAGAAGCCCCAGCTGTTCCAACACGGTCCATGCCACAAGAGTGTCAGACAGACTCAGATGTTTCCTGTCCCATCATTTTGCCCCAGAACACATGAAAAACAAGCAAACAATGGTTAGCACCAATCTGCAGTGACTATGCCCAAGAAAAGAGGCAGCCAGCCAATGTGGCATTTGCTTTCCTGACACCCAGAAAAGCCAGTAGCAAACAAACTCTTAAGGAGGGGCTAGGAGGAACATTAAAGGCTTTGAGTTGCAATAGATTTTAAAACACTCATTATAAAATTTAGCACAAAGTACTATATTAATAGTGTTTTCATAATGCATGGTTTATACACAAGACTGCTGAAACCTACCTTTGGATTTCTCAGCTTTTGCTGTTTTCCAATTCACTCATAGGATTCTGATCATTAATTTCTTTAAATTGAGTTTCTTCACAAGAAAACAAGTAGCTGGGTACACCCATGAACTAATGCAACCTAATTTTGGACAGGTTTTGGACTTGTGATAAGTGACTTTTAAACTTTCTTTACACCCATATTATCGACCAGAGAATAAGAATCTACACAGGAGCAAAAACCTTGCTGCAGAGCAAGATCCCATGTTATCTCCAGGAAGCATTTCCTGTGGCTGATCAATCATAACAGCTCCTTTCCAAGAGTTTCTCTGGCAGATAACCTAGGCAGGTATTTATCCCCCACATAAGGATTAAGAGTATCACCCGTTCCTACTCTGTGCCTAATAAGAACAGAGTATGCTGAATATCTCTGACCCTCTATCAGATCTTACAGAATCCAGCTAGCAGACAAAAGAGAGAGAGAGAGAGAGAGAAAGAAAGCGTGAGTGTCATTCCATAGGAAAGCAAGCTGAAAGGAAGAAATACCAATTACATGATAATCACCGCTTAATTAATTTTCACACAGAGGTTGTAGCAGCTCTATTAGAAAAAGTGAAATCAGAAAAATAGAAGAGGTTTTAGGGGATATTTAAAACTACTAGTAAGATACTAATATCTTATATTTCCTTGAAATATGTAGATCAACTGTCTGCATTGAATAGCTTATGTCTTGTCTGTAAGTCAGAAGAGCATTATAATTTGAATCTTGCATAAGATCAGAGAGAGTCCATTGCAGGGTTGACAACACTACCTCAGCCTTAATACCTAAAACTACTAGAAGATAAATATTATAACTTTATTCAATTGCTCTTTCAGTAACAGAGCAAGGAGAGAGATAATAATAGGGTTATCACTTCATCACATTTGTCAAAACAGAAGAGCAGGCAGCTGCTTTTTGAAATCTCCATGTATCAGGGAAGATACAAGTAATTCCTTTACTTTTTATATGTAGTATTTGCCAATAAAAGAACAAAGTGAGAGATCATAATCTTTGGATGTTTCTTCATGTTTCACCTTCAAACTCTTAATAGTTTTCTCCTTCCCTACTTCCAAAACATATTATAGAAAATATGGCTGGAAGTGTTCTCAAAAATCAGCTTAATTCCTCCTTTTAACCCGCATCTAGACATAACTGAGCAATACTTGCCTAAAACAACAGCAACTATGTCCCTTAATGATGGAGATTTAACAGTTTTCTCAGGCAATATAATTCAGTGCTAGGGTACCCTTTCACACCTTACCCCTTGATTTGGCCATGAATCTCCTTTACTGCAGTTTAGACCCATTATCTTTTGTCTTATGCATTGTGAATGCTCTGACGACGAGCTATTACTTCCCAGCAAGCACTTGAATATCTAAGGAATATTTCTCCTGCCTTTCTTTGGAGTTCTCTTTTTCAGACTAAATAAACCTAATTCTGCTTTTGTTTTCCTTCCTGATCACAGTTTCCAGTTACTCTTTTTAATCTCTGCAGAGTACATCCATTTGGACCACATATTTTCTGAAGTATGGTATCCAAAATTGTATGGAACAATCCAGCTGAGACTTCCATTCATCCACATTTTGACATCTCCAGATGTTTTCTTTTGGCTTGATTTAGTCTTGTGCAAGCTCTGTCAGAGTATAAGGACATGAATATTTGGAAAAAAAAATAAGGCATCAAGTTAAAAACTGAAGGGTTAACAGGAGTTTGAGAGACACAAACTGTGAGAAATGAACATAATTACAGTGATAGAAGGTGTTATTATTAGGGATAACCAGAAGTTCATACAACCTTATTTCCTCCTGATTGATGCCCTATACTACTGTAAGCATTATAGATGGCCATAAGACCCTTTAGAATTCAAAGACTCACCAGGCACCTCCCTCCTTATAACCTCATATCCAGTTCCTTAGAGAAGGCCATCCTCAGTGTGATAATACTTGCAAATTTTCTTCAAGTGCAAGTCCTTCAGTGAATCCCTGAAGTTAGTTCCTCATGCTATGCAAGCCAGGCCAGTGTGACCTTTCCAGGAGCAGAACAATTGCGAAAGCCCCATATACTAATTTCAGTTGGATCAAGCTATAGATATGACATAGTAAAGAAACTATCTCTGCAAATAAGAGGATGAAGACTGAATACCTTGATTGCTGTTTTCCAAATGTAGTTTCAGTGAGTCTCTGAAAAACTGTGGGAAATTGTTATTTCTTGACAGGACCATCACTGATTCTTCTTCATTACAATTACTGTTCCACAGTACTGCCCCTGACTCCTGAAACTCTAGTTATTTACATTACTCTTCAACCTCACTGAAAGCTGCTGCTCATGAAGAATTGCAGACAGGATTATGACCAGCTACACAAAGTGGAGCTAAAAATAGAGGAGTTTCTGTTAGCAAGAAAATTTTATAAGGCACATGAAGCCGTATCAGTGCATTTGGGAATGGCCTGGTTTTCAAAATAATCTTAATATGGTCACCATTGGACACAAAGTAATGCTATTCCAACACAAAATCTGTGTTTGCAGGCCCCTTTCTATAGGCTCTGGGCAGCATATATGATTCATCGTTCTGTGATGATAACTTCATGATACAGAAAATGCTCCAGCTACAGTCCCAGGAAGCCAACTCCAGGATTGGCAGAATTTACATCTCAGTTCTGTGATGGGGAGTCTTGCAGCTTTCAGAGCCTCCTTCCTCCAAGAGTCTTCAGACTTACAGTTTTGGGAAACCTCAGACTCTGCACATACTGGGGAACCCAAAATTTGGCAATGAGCCTCTTGGATCTCCCTTGAACCTGAGTGATGAGTGACCTCCTTTGCCAGGAATCCAGCAACTCATACAGGAATTCTACAGGACACCTGTGTTACAAAGTAATGAAGAATATTGGTAAAATACTCAGCCTCAACTAAATATTAATTGATCAAAACCTATTTAATTGAAAAACTTCAGCCTAACTTTGAAAGTGGTACATTTGCCCTCAAAAGAGGCAACATGTACAGATACATATATAGTTGATTTTCAGATGTTGTCTTTCCCCAGCAGCCAGGTGTTCTCTTTGCCTCATTTCAGTGATGGAGGGGCACTGGGAAGTGAGAATGATGCCTCATATTCATAATTCTATTGTGTCAACAGCATAGTGGCCCTAATTTTGTGAGTTTTCAAACATTGCATGAAACACAGCTATAAGGAAAGTTAATATACTTATGACTACGCTGAACTTTGTCTCTGTAAAATCCACTGCTGTCCACAGTAGTGTCATTCCATGCATCTTCCACGGTGGTTTTGAGCAAAGATAACAAGCTATTGAACTTCTGGTGTCTTGAGTGCTGCAACTTCCAGTCTATTCCAAAATCTCATTCCATAGCACTAGATTCTTTCCCCAACCAAGGATTAAAACCATGCACTAGATTCTTTCCCCAACCAAGGATTAAAACCATTAACCATACCTATGTTAGATTGTATTGGGTTGACCCTGAGTTGATGGACAGTCTTTAAGATCAATGACGCTTCTCACAATTTACATATTTAAACCGCACGGAAAGGCGGGAATTGCCCTTCTTGTCGGAGCTCGCCTGCTGGAAGGTGGCAGGCGGGGGGACTCCGAGCCTCCAGGCCCCGCCGGGCCGGGCCGGGGCCACTGCCCCTTCCCCCCTTTCCCAACGCCTGCGGCACAGACCCTGGGTCACTGGGGGGGGACTGTCCCAGAGCCGCAGGCAGCTAAAACCAGCCATGGACTGCTCACAGCTAAAACCAGCCATGGACTGCTCACAGCTAAAACCAGCCATGGACTGCCACAGCTAAACCCAGCCATGGACTGCTCACAGCTAAACCCATCCAGCGCGGCTTCCTGGGACAGGCGGGTCCCTCTCCTCTCCATGCGGAGCCGGCGGAGTCAACGGGAGCCGGCAGAGCCTCCTGTCTGGAGCCAGCACACTTCGTGCTGAACTGAAGAAGACACTACACAGCCAGCAGCACAGAGGGAGCGAGGCTTTCCCCACCGTAAAGCCTGAACAAGAACACCCTTCAACATGGTGGCGTCGGAGTCAGAGAGAAAAAGAAGTGAGTCCCATGGGACGGAGCTGAGCATGGCAATGGGAGAAAAGAGGGCGGTGCCGCGATTCTGGCGCGCAGCTTAAAAAACCTTCTTGCGTGCCGTGGTAAGAAACTGTAATACCACAAACTGTTTGTCTCTTTAATCCATTTGAAGAACATGGGGGGATGGAGAATCCTCGTGTGGCCTGTGAAGATTGTGAAGAGTGCCTATGCCAGGCTATATAGAAGCAGTGAGAGGCTTTTAGAGACTTGTGGCGAAGAAAAAGCCTTTGTGTGCAGGCCAAAATAACTTATCCTTAAAAAGATGAATAACCCCATGTGATGGCCCATGTTTTGCAGTGTGAAGGAACTGTGAGATTTTTCATGGAAGAGATGTTCTACACGCAGCAGATTGATTGTTTCCGGGCGGGTCTGCTGTTGGTGGCAGTTTGGGAACCACGTGCAACTGAAGGAAAACCCTTTTTTCCTTAAGCATAAGAGAGAGACTTTTCAAGAACTCAACACTGAATAACATCCCATGTTCTGTTATCCTTGTGTGAGCTGGGTAAAAGGAGAGAAGTGCTGGGGAGGGGGGGGATTTGCTTTAATTTTTTTTTGTTGTTGTTATTTTCTCTTTACTTTTAATTCTATTATTAATAAAACTCTTTCATTGTACTGCAACTGTTTAAGGTTTGTGCCTGCTTTGCTTTTTTCCTAATTCTTATCTCACAGAAGGAAAATAAGTAAGTAATGAATATTTTGAACCAAAACCACTACATAGATATAAAACAGCCTTTGGTGAGCTATAGTCCTAATTAGTAATAGAATTAACAGGTATTAGTTTAGCAGAATGCCTGCCAGTGAAGTATGGAGGAGATATCATTAAAGAGACAAACTTTTTGGTGTGTTTATGTTCTCTGAAGTTGATTCCCTTTTTAATTAGTTCTGCCATTTTGAGAAAGCTAGCAGGATTCTTCACTGAAAAGACCAGGACAGAGCTGCAGAGAGGTCATCACTCCTTCATGGGTGACAGAGGGACGACAGGGGAGTTTTCTACCAGTCACTTTCTCTTCTCCTGGAAGTGTTTTGCTGAAGCTGTTTGCATTCCCTCACCCTGTGCCATTTCCCACCTCTCAAATGGTGAGTAAAGTTAGTGCCACCACTGATGTCACTGTCACCAGCATTCACATGGACACACAGAATTTACTGTGAAATGAGCTCCTACCCAGCCTCATCCCAGGTCTCTGAAGCTGGGTATTTCTTCATTCATTTCCCTTCCTGGCAAATTCAAAAACCAATCTGGTTCTATCTAGAAGTTTGATCTACAAAAGGGTAGTGTTTTATGCCTCCCAGCACCACAAATTTTCCCTTCCTTTTGCCTCAAATGACTTTTGAAGACCTCAATGTCCAAGTGGAGTGAGACACTGAATTCTACAATTGGATTCCTGCAGACAGTAGATCCGTCTTTTTGTTTTTTCATTCTGTCTGCTAAACTGAAGCCACAAAAAGACAGCAAGTTGCATTGGGGCATTCTTCTACAAGAGAAACTACCCAGTCATCAGCAGATGAGAAGACGGTCTCCTACAATACTTCCCCATTTAAAAGCCTTTCAGACTCTTCTGGCATTTTACTATGTGAAACAGATCCTTCACTGCAGTTGAATATGTCCTCTCCAAAACATGTGTTCAGAACATCTTCTGATCCTGTCTTCTCCAATACCACAAACCAGTACGTCCGTGTCGATATGACCTTCTAATCATGGCCTCCAGTCAGAGAACCAGACTAGGGAGATGGTGGCAAACAAAAGTGAGCACACCAAAACCATTAAGCAAAGCAAATTGAAACATGCATCAACTAGACCTACACAACTGCATTTATTTCTCTTACAAGACAGAAGAAATTCTGCAGGTCAGTGGGAAAGAAGGAACAGTGGGCAAGTAGTTGATGCACAGAGTGTTGGGAATTAGATGAGCAAAATGTTTTGATTCAGGCCTTTTATCTACAGGCCAGTGGAAGGTAGGATACCACAAGACAAAGTATAGAAGCACTGCCAGCCCTGCAAAATGCAGGATAGGGCTCAGAATACCTTTTTTCCCCCCGATCTACACATTACTAATGCAAATTTTTTCTCTCTCAGAAAAATAAACCATAGAGCAAGGTACAGAAAAATGAACCATTCCAAACCTGAGTAACCCCTCATTCTTTCTAATTTTCTTTTTAAATTTTATTCCTTTCCCTCCCAGTTATATGACATTAAGGAGTTAAGATGAGATAACACTTCTGCAAAACATCTTAATCTGTTAGGTTCTTTGTAACCCAACATTTTATTGAAAATTTGAATCCCATCCATTGTTCCCATATTAGTACCAGGAAACATCAGTAGCCTCCAGAACCTAGCTGACCCAAGATGGGTTCTGAATACCTCAATACTCAATGGAAACTGGTAGAAAGCAACAGCTATTATCAAAAGGTGACTGAAGTGTTCTGATAGATACCTAACGATTCAGTGCTCAGCAATCTGTAATAAATATAGCTTAGACTGCCTATCAGTAAAGAAATTGAGGCCAGACAGACAAATTTTTAAACACATCTTACCAATGTCATCTACTAACAGAGGAGAAACGATCACAGATTCACCCCTCTTTTCCTTGCATATTACTGCCAAGAAAATACAAACCAATCCAAAAAGTCCAGCAGGTAGCATGGTATGGATTCATTTTCATGCACACTACAGCTCTCACTTCAGAAGACAAAGTGCTTGGTTGAGGTCCAAGATCCATGCCAAAAGTGATCTCCCTTCACAAGGGAGACAGTGTCGTACATTGTTCATTTCTGTTCATTTCTCTGTTTCACTATCCTATGGTAAAATCCTTGACCCAGTGAAGTCATTACAACCTTTGTCAAGGATTTTAATCTTGCCCTATATTAAATATCTACTTGTAACTAAGGGAGGCTTTCTTGTGCAAGGACAGAGTGTTCCCAAAGTGCCATCTAAGGCTAAAATAATTCCCAAGGAACTGGGAATCATCACAGATCTCATTATCTTCTTGTACAGGGCACTTTGAGTTTGCTCTCAGTAACATGAATAGCAACACATATTTAAAAAAAAAAACCACATTTGAACATAATGAACATTAAAAACAAAAGTTAAGGCAGTGAAGCCTTAGTAAAGCCAATGGTAATACCAGATAGTGCTACAGCAGAACTCTTACTTAAAAATAGAAAAAAAATGAAATAAAGTAGACTGCTCCTATTGTAAAAAGTCCAAAGCTCCATTTTGGAAAGGCTTTTCATCTTAAACAAGCTACATAGAGCGGTGACTTTACAGTTGACAAAAACTTTGAAGCAGCAAAACCCTGCCACATGTGACGAGATGCAGGACAAAATGGTGATGCAAAAATAGAAGGATAAACATAACTAAATGTGCCACTCAGAACACAGAAAGCCGAGGCAGGTGTTGTCGTAGCTGTCAGCTTTCAGGTTCCTTCTTTCTTCAAATTTTTCAAATCATATCTTGATTCTTCCATAAAAACCACGGAAAAGGACCAGATATGAGACTTTTGGATTTAAATCCATAATTCTAAGTGTTTTGAAAAGCTGTCTAAAACTGCTGTATATTGGTTAAAAAAAAAAACCCTGCAACCCAATAATCTTGATTTTCTTTCCTATAATTCAAAACTTTGCTTCTGAGAAATTAGTGAAGACAAATGTTTCCAGAGGAAAAAATAATAGTTTTAAAATATTAAAGCCTTACATAAAACACATAAAAATACAATTAAATATTTTATAGAAATTAAAGTATTTCTTACTTGTAAACAAGTAACGTAGAAGAAATTTTAGCATGAAAATACAGAGTTTGAACTTCTTAATGAAGTCTCAGAGGCAAAAGTATCCCAAGTTGTGACACTTCTGTGACAACAGGTCCGAAATGAGAAAATCCCCACCACTGTGAGACTGTTATAAAAATAGCCAGCACTGGCAAGGGACCATCAACAGACTTCAGTAAATGAGGGAAATACTGGCAAGTTCAAACCTTGACCTCTAGCAGTGATATTCTCGTTTCAAGACTTGGAGGTCTACAAACATATCCACCTATTTCTGTCAGAGTCTAACCTTGCTGCAATCTATCCCTGGGCAGACAGCCAGCGCAAAATCTCTCCAGCACAGAAGCCCCACTTGAGCCATGGGTTTAACAGGAACATAATGAAGGGAGTGGCTGAAAATAACCTGCCCTTACAAGGCAATCACATTTCAGGATTCCCAGGCCATAGGGAAAAAGCATCTGTAAACAACAGAGTCTCTGGGTCCTGCCTTTCCCATCACCTTCTTCTCCTTGGAAAGGGAAACCTTGAGAAACTTCTGTGAAAGCAGCAGTCCCAATGTGGGAAAGAGAACTTTTAGTGGCTTTGTTCTCCCTTGAACTTCCCCTCTATGGCTATGCCAACAATAGGTGAGCAGTGGAGCTCACTTTTTCCCAGTTCTGTACAATGTGAGAGCAGGGGAATGTGTGCTCCAGGAGCCTCTTTGCAGACGGTGAGTTTTTTTCTTTATGCCTTCATCTTTTCCACTAGCTCGTAATCTGCCCCCTAGCTTCCCTGGGGCCAAAGGGAAGAAGATGATCTTTATATAGCTGTCCTCGGGGACTGGGTGAATCACAGAGTAACATCTAATCCCTCTTGCACTCCGCAACTGTATAATATCCCAGCTGAATATCAAGCCAGGGAAAATAAGTTGCAGTTTTACGTACAAAAATCAGGCAGATATATCACAAGCACAGTGAGAGGAGTTATCAGTTTCCAACATAAAACTCAAACTGAAAAATTAAACAAAGGAAAAACAACCAGAGACCAGAGAGGGTGCAGAAACCACCTAGAAAGGCCAAGATACCATGCTCTTTATTTTGGCACTTAATTCTTCATAAGTTTTTGAAAAAATAATATTCAGTAGTCATTGGGCAAATCTATTGCATGAGTTTCTTTTCTTTTTTACTGGAGAGGGCAAGGAGCCATGTTTTTTTTTAAAAAGCTTGGCCACCATGTTTGGTATCTGAGCTATATATCATGCACTGTTTGTCATTTCATGCCACTTAGAACAAATCCCAGCTGGCTGGAATCCTAGTCCTGTGAACTGTGAGTCATGGATATTAAATGACCATCATGTGAGCTCCTGCATGCTGCTGTGTTTAGTGTGTGGCACTGTAAAGTTGTACAGTATCTTATCACAGAAGATCATGAACATGCATACACAATTTGAGAGGGAGCACCTTCATAACAACACCAAATAAATTATTTGTTTTAGCAGAGGGAAGAAAGGGGTAGGATGCATGAAGCTAAAGCAAAGGCACAGCATTTATGTGATTTTTAGGGGACCAGTAAGCCACAGAAAATCAGTTGCTGGTTCTGTAGCAGCAGATCTGGGGCAAGAATGGAAAAGATACTGTCTGTAGTGGAAGGGTTTGCAAGAACCTTTAAATCTCCTCAAGGAAATCCTGTAGCAGTCTTTGCGATGCATAATTATAATCCAGTCCAGTCTCACTGAAGTATCCTACCAAGATAAGCAACTGAAGACAAGCATTTAAGAATTTATCTCATAGGAACCAGAACAAATTTTGGGATTGATTAAAATACCAGTCCCAATTCAGAATTTTGAAACAAGCAAGGAGATCTTTTTCACGTATATGGACAATCCTTGCTGTGGTTGGTTTTAGTCTAGCAGAAGCCCAAATTAGAAGATTTTCTGAGCAATCCCTTTCATGTTAATGACATGCAGGAAATCTGTGCTACAAATCAGATTGGAAAAAACTTAGTGCTAGGGGAAAGCCTTACTTTCAAAGAATACCATTTCATACCTGGATTGGGTAGGTTTATTCCATCCTAGTTATGAGCTGGGTAAGTTCCTGCATCGGTGATAAATGAAAATCCATTTTAGGACAACATACAGGAAAACCCTGTAAGAGTTGGATGTGAAAGCCCATTTCCATCTTCATTTGTGTGGGTAAGTTGTTGAGACTAGAAATTGTTATCCAGCCCGAAGTGTTATCCAGTTGCCTTCTGCAGGTTACTATGAGATCACATACTGCTATCGAAGGTTCTTAGGAGTCTATAATGTTTCCGTTTTCAGTCTTGGCTCCAACAGAACTACTTCTCTTGCTGCTTAGTTCCAGCTTAGATCTGTTTTTCTGTCTTTGCATGTGTTTTTCTTCCTGGTAGCAGCTACCAGCTTCTTCCCACTATCCCAGCAGTTTCCCCTACCTTTGCTTATGTATCTACCACGTCATAGCAGTGTAGTTAGCTCTCCTTAGGTCAGCAAAGCCAGGCATTCACAGCTTGCACTTTCTAACAATTTTCAAGCACTGAATCTTTTAAAATGTATTATATTTCTTGAATTCAGCATCAAAAACTTTGCATTTGAAGTCTGTTCACGGGCCAAAAGAGACAGTTAAAACTCACTACTGATTTTTTGTACAGAAGTCCAGGGTTTTAGAGAAATGAATATGACTTGAATCAGATGAGGAAAATCCATTCAAATTGATCCAGACTTAATCAAAATCACCATTATGAAGACATCAGCAAGTTCTATCAGAGAAAGATTAAAACTGTTAATGCACTGAACTCAAGTTACTGTGACTGTCAGGGAGAAGTCAAACACGATGTTGGGTAGTATTAATAAAAACAGCATGTTAAATATACAACTATGTCACTACAGCTAGCTCCAATCTTCCCTGATTTTTTTTTTTTTTTAATATAGGGGATATTTTTAAAATGCTTGTTGAATTTGAAAGAGTTTAAGAGAAAACATCTTCAACTATGAAGAAGATTTCATGGAAAGAAAAGACCAAGAGGAAGCAGGATTACTCATGGACATATGAGTGGATATTTGATAAGAGATAAATCAGTCTTATCAACCCACTGGGAAGACCACGAAGTAATAAAATAAAGCATTAACAAGGAAAAATGCAGATTAAAAATTAGAGAAACTTCTCATAATTATGTGAAGGCAAATAAACCCAGATGCAAAATGCAGAAACAAGGTGCCAGAAAAAGCTATGCAATTAACTTCACAGAGGATGTTAAAGACATCGATCTGTGGGGAGTCACTTCAGTATAATGAAATCAGAGCTTTCAAGATGCAAAGACATGAACTGTGGAATCCACTCACTACCTTCTAACCCAAATCATCAGAAATAGCTTTGGTGAGCTAAGCATTATGTTGTTACCAGATGTCCCATTTATTACAACGCAGTTTTCTTGAAATACATGGAACAGACTGACAAGTACGCTGACAATGACCTCATAACCTGAATGTGACAAGCAAGGCCACACATGGGAATCTGACTAAAAGTCATTGCTATTTTTCCGGGTCAAATCTTTCTTTTAATTCAACCTGTTTCAGTGAAATGATTTAAAAACTGTTTTTTGAAAGCACACTGAGATAAATTCTCTAAGGAATTTTAATGAATAGATGTGCTTTGCTTTCTTTCTAGCAAAGATTAAGGCTTTTGCATAAGGGTTGGAAGCAGTTTTACAGTCAGGGGAAAACAGAAGTCCCTGCTGCTCCCTCAAAGAGAGCACAGGCCTGTTAGTCTGATTCTGGTGTTTGGAAATAGAAATATTTTCTTCTTTTCTTTACACAACTGCGATGACAATCTGTAAGCCAATGTACAACTAAAGTGTCTCCAGAAATTACACTGTTTGCAAGAAATGCATTTTAAACTTATTATAATAGTGTACTCAAGAGCTTGAAATTTCCATGCCCACAGGGCAATGTAGCACTACATTTGTGATTTGATGTCACAAGCATGTAGACTTCAGTGTTACAAATACTCTTCAAGAAAACATTTAATTTTTCTCTCCAGGGAAAACATTAAACCCTACCTCAGAAAACTGTACAGAAGGAAGGAAATTTGGTTTGAGATGGCCATGTTTTGGCTTCCAGCCACCAAAATCAAATCCCCTCCCCATATGTGTTCCAGCTTTAGCTTCATAGTCCTACTGCTATGAACCTAAATAATAAACCCAGGACATATTTTACCCTTTAAACTATATACCCATTTGTAACATTCCAGAGAGTTTTTCTTATTTTCCAGGATTCTGGAGGTCCATGATTACTTATGGTTTCTAAGGAAATAAGGTTTAGATGATCACAATCTGCCCATTCATACATTTCTCTTTCCTTCTCTGTTTTGAAACAAGAGTATTTTTATCCACATTTGACTGGATGATGAAGATATCAAAGATAAAACACTTCTACAAGTTTCTCATTTGGGTAAAGGAACGAGAACCAAGTTGGTTCTGCCAAAGGGATCCGGCCACTGTGCACAGCCAGAGATGGGAGCCAGGTGCCCCAGTCAGCATGTGTGTATTGACAGGGGAACCAGCACGTTGCTTCGTTTCACCCTTGCCACACCATGTGCTTGCCACTCACCCATCTGGTTGAGTAAAATTCCCTTCACAAAGCTAGGACATCAGAAATGATCCACAAACAATCTCCTCCTCTTTTGGAGAGTCATGTGGATCCCAGGCTCTGGAAGTACACTGCAGTGCAAGATAAACAGATCCAGCACTGCCAAAGTCACACAAGTGATGAGACCTCAGGATTGCCAAAACGGAGGCAGATAGCCATAATTACCTAATACCCAGCCATTACCGAGGTCCTGCAACAACATACTCACCCAGGGGTGCTTCAGATCTCTGTTTCTCAGCCAGAATTCATCCTGGTGTGCTCAGCAAGGCCCTGCTCAGCTTGGACTGCAAGCTAAAGGTCTAAGTACCCCACAGAAGTGTCCTGCCAGTGCTGGGCAGTTCAGCACAGTGGGAACAGACTGAAACTGTGGCTTTGTTGCCTCAGCTGTCATACTTTGTTTAAAAGTAGTTCAGTTATGAATTCCCCCTGCTTCAAACACATACAGCTCATCATAAGAATCATTGCATACACACAATTTGTTTGTACCTTGTTCTGATCAGCCTCAGGTTGTGCTGGGGGAGGCTTAGACTGGATATTAGGAAAAACTTATTCACAGAGAGGGTGGAACAGGCTGCCCAGGGAAGTGGTGGAATCACGGTACCTGGAAGTGTTCAGAAACCATGTGTATATGGACCTTAGAGACATGGTTCAGTTATGGGTCTGGCAGCGTTAGATTACCGCTTGGCCTTTTCCAACCTAAACAATTCTAGGATTTTGTGATTCTATAGGATCTAGAAAGATTGAAATCAGTTGAGCAAACATGAACTGGAGAGAAGATTTACAGAACGGGATTCCAACAGGCTTAAAGTGCTATCTAGCCAACTGTCTAATTAAATAACACGGTATTTATCTTCACATTTGCCCTGTTAGGTTACAAACCCCTGCAATTCTCACGTTTTACACACACAGCATTGAAACACTATCTGCAGTGTACATACCCACACACGAACCCTTCAAATTCAGAGGAGGAGAGTGGGCACTTAGCAAGAGCTGCCTAAGCAATTTCAGCCATCTGCCATATGATGGGATCAGCTCCTTTCTGGGAAACTGGCAGCACATTAACACCATGCAGTGAGTCTGGAGCTGGGTCTGGCATCCAGAGTGTAGGCACAGCCTTGGTCACAGGGCTGAGAGGAGAGGGGGAGCTGAGACTGACAGCTGCATTACTGGGAGCTGAAGTGACAAAGGCTAAAGGTGAGGGTCAGATTGCTGTGGGAGCAAGTGTCACGGTATCTGGTTTCAACTAAGCAAATTACCTAGCTGCACTGAACTCCCTACACATCCAGCATGTTTGTTAACATACTGATTTCTATCCACTTCACATACAAATGTGCCTGAAAATCATCAAACTCAAAGGATGGGAGTTAATTTTTTCAGTCAGGAGAACTGTGCAGAAAATCACTCTTAGCTTAACAGAGAGTGATCTGCAGATCCAAAGGAAAAGAAATAGCATCTAATTTAACCAAGAAGAACGGCCAAGAGACAGTCTAGAATGGGTTTTGGGGTGAAATAAAGCGTTTAGCAAGAACCTCTTCAAGACTCTTGCTCTAAAATTTATTGTGTTTCACTCAGGTAGAGACTATATGAAGGCCTGAATGGGATAACCCTTTCAGTGGAAGCACGTTAACTTCAGCAAGTTAAACGGGCAGGGTAATGTACTGGGTGTGGCAGAGCTGGAGTTCATTTCCCCACAGCAGCCCTGACAGTGCTCTGCTCTGTGGGCTGGGAAGGTGTTGATGACACACCAGTGCTTTGGGTCCTGCTGAGCGGCGCTGGCACAGCAACAGTGCTCTCCAACATTCCCCACTCACCAGTGGGCTGGGGATGGGAGGGGATACAGCTAGGCCAGCTGACCCAAATTAACCAAACGGATATGCCATACCATAGGATGTCAGCTCAGGTATAAAAACTAAGTAATAAAGGAGGAAGGGAAGGCATTCCATATTTACAATGTTTGCACAGAGCAACCGCTCCAAGTGCTGAAGCCCTGCTTCCCAGGAAGTGGCCAGACATCATTTGCTGATGAGAAGTAGAGGATAAAACTTTTTTTTTCTCTTTGCTTGTGCACATCCTAACTTTCACTTTTCCTTTAGTAAACTGCCTTATCTCAACCTATGAGTCATTTTCCATTTTATTTTCTCTCCCCTTTGCAGCTGAGAATGGAGAGTGAGAGAGTGGTTTGGTGGGCACCTGGCATCTGGCCAAGGTCATCAACCCACCACAGAGAAGAAAGAGGGAGAAAAAGTAACCTTTCTGATGTAATTTTTTATGGATTAAGCCTGAGTTTTCTTCCCTGTGTATTTTAAAATCTATTATAAGTGAATTTTGTACATTGCATATATAAATGTATGAGTCATGTAACCCTAACCTGACCTGACAGTTAGTGAGAGTTATGATTTTATATGGTTATCACTGGTACATTCCTGACCAACGACTGTGGCAAATCCCAAAGCAGGGCCCCAAGACACCTCATCATGTAAAATCACTGCCCAACGCACCTTTCAGAGTAACCAAAGAGCAGCAGAGTAGATCACATCAGGAGCTATTCAGGTAGATAACACTGGAAACAGATGAAAGTGTCTTCTACTCTCTGGTGATAACCAGGAAAGCACTCTGACATGCACCAAGATGCCCAGGGAGGCCCAGAAGACCAACCAAATTGTCAGAGGATCCTTTCTTCCTCTGTGCAGATGTCTGGAAGTGAGATACACTGACAATCTGACAAGCCAATCAGAGAATCTATGCAGAGAAGGATATTTACAAATGTCCCACCTTTGTGGTCCTGAGGAACTTGAGAAAAAGAATCCCAAATGGTCTAACTTAAGAGTGTAACCCCAGTTACCATGTGAGAGATGGTGGTCACAGAGGGGAGCCTGAACAGCCAAAATAAGCACACCAGTTTTGTTCTGCAGAACATGGCCCAGGAAAAAATGGATTGTCCCTAGAGAAAGCTGTTGATGTATAAACAGAATCCAGACATCAGTCTCATCACGAGCTTAAGTGCAAAGGCAGAAGAGGTGACTGAACTGAGAGATGTCTCTGGCACACACCACATACCCCTGAGGCACCCCAGATAAATGAAAGGTACTCCAGACTGAGGCACTCAGCTGAATTTCAATTCACATATCAACATCAGCGAAAGCAGATGAAATGCACAGACGGCAGGAGAGCTTCTGTGGCAGAATTGGATTGCAGTTGGGATGAAAACAACCAGGAATGAGGGGAAAGGAGGCCAACCACCACAGAATAGAACCATTACATCTGCCTTCTCTGTGTTCTGAAAAAGGCAATTCCAGGTTGGCTTATGGCTCTTTTCAGTGGTCTAGAGATGTGAATGGGCTGCTGTGTGCAGGTGCTGGCAGCGGGGTCTTCAGGGCAGCCTCTGTGAGGAGCAGCCAGGCTGCCCCATGTCAGACACAGCCAATTCCAGATGGCTCCAACAGCCCCACCACAGGGCATGGCTGACCCAGAGGCCAAGATGGTGATGTCTTGGGGAAAAAAGGTGTCCTTTCCAACATGAAACCACTTTGTGATTTATGATTCTCGTGCCAGGGACCAACCTTGTTAAATGAAGGTAATATCGGTCATGCATTATAGTAGTTTAGACAGTTTGAAGTGTGAATCGTGGAGTCTTGTGCATCACATTTGGCCACAACAATTCCCATGTATCGGGGAAGAAATGGTGCTGAGTATCCTAGCCAGGTATGGAAATGGATTTGAAGGCCATTTGTGATCATCTCTGTCTAAGACGTGTTCAGTGCAGACTGCAATACAGAAGAGGGAACCACAAATGAGTTACTAGAAAACTGCTAGAAACAAAGCTAACCACAGAGCTCTCTAAAGAACATTATTTGTTTTGCTTTCAGTCAACTTCATGTAGTCTTAGAGTCAAATTGTGTACTTACATATACTTACCTACATGTTTCAAATTCCCTTTCATATTCAATACAGATATTAATGTTTGTGACTTAATAAAAGAACACATGAAGCTAAGGATACTTCTTAGGTGACAGGAGTGCCTTCTTACATCTAAATACATATACATTTTAGAGAAAATTTCAGACAGAACTGCATAAAAATATTTCTAAGGCATAGGGAAACTTTCAGCACTGTCATGTATCTACTGCCCCCACCGTGAGAAGTAGGATTTTAAAACCGACTAACCCATGGGAGAATGCAACACAACTGTGACACTTCTGTACAGAGGTAGGCACAAGTACAGTTGGCCTGCCAGTAAAATCCCAGTTTATGAGTTAAAATCACTTGGGCAGGTATTGCCTGTAAGGCCCTCTGCCAAGCCAAACAACAGCATCTGAAAGCTGTTATTTACATTCTGTGTGGGAAAGAAAGAGGATCACACAGAGGGAGGTTCCAACAAGAATGGGAAAGGAATAAAATGGATTTGCAATGATGAGTTGAAAAGTTGGAAAGGGAGAATACCACATAAATAGTTAAACATTCGTAATTACGTTTGTGACAGTAAGGATGTTGTTTGACGTAGCTTGCCTGGATTTCTTATCTAATGTATTTAACACAGTATAAAATTACACAAGGATTAAGAGAAATTAAATAGAACAGACAAAGCAAGAAACTACACCAAGGGTCATCATAGGTATTGTAAAAGCAATTACATGAGCTAGCTCAGGAGTGTTCAGATGATCTGGAAGGAAAGGGGGGTGTTCAGGATCAGGAAGGTAACAGCTTCCTGGTGCCTTCCATGTCCTGAGTTGTGACAGCTCTGCAACCTACACTTCTGGAGAGCAGAATAAAAGCATTTCTAAATGTCCAGCCTGAAGCCATGACTCCACCCAGAGCTAAGAGATTTTCTGAGATTCCGGATTCAGGGACATCTAACAAGGCTGGGAATGAGGAAAGCAGTTAAATGTCAGAGGATAAAGGAATTGAGGCAGAAAGAGACAGATGTTTCTCTGGCACATGGTTAAACTGTCTGATGGGAGACTTTGGCAAAAGCTCGTGATCTGCATGTTCTTATTGCTGTTGAGAGGAACTGGACTTTGTGTACAATTATGTAAACAAACAAATGATCTCAAGACTTTCCAGCTTTGAACCCATTTTTCATCCAGATGCACCCTCTTTCCTGCAAAGCCTCAGTGTTCAGTTTGCCATGAAACCAAAAGGGCAATGAGGCTATCATCCCCCGGTTCGCATAGTGAAGTAGCCCAGCAACAAGCAATGTAAAACTAAACTACACATTGCCCCGTCCATTAATCTGCACTCTCGCTTTTCCCTTTTAACAGTGACTTGCCACAGGGAAAACAAAGAGCTTTTCTCATCAGAATTTGGACTAACACATTTCTACTTTAATCACAAGAAAATTTGATTTGAATTAACAAGGTTCTTGTTTTCAGGTGATTGGGAAAACACTTTAAATGACATTTCTTGCTATATTTTTTCAGTTTCAGGACATGGCACAGAAGAATGCAAAATGAAAATAACAATAGTTGACTTAATATTTTTAACTGAAAGATACAATTCATTTGTAACCTGAAAGAAGCACAGGACTGCTCTGACCTTATTGGTGTCATGTTTTGTTTTACGCATACTAGAAAGGGGGGGAAATTCAAGCAAGATTAAAAATCTTCTTATAAATTCTGCAAAAAGTTGGCTTGAAGAGAAGGTTTTCATAGGCAAACACGTCTTCTTGATTTACTTTCCATCCAACAGTGTTCTAAGGCTGGGGTTAATAGCAGCAAAATAGAGTGACTTGCAATAGAAATACTTAATTGTGGAGGGCTGTGAGCCCTTGGCACGAGAGCCCTCTGCATTCTCTTGGAGGAGAGACACCTGAGGGCAAGAAGACTTCCCCTGGAGATACATAACCTTTCTCGGGTCATGGTGACAACATGAACCACCCCCAGCATGCTTTGTTTCTATATGGTAATAACCTGTACCCAGTTGGCTAGTTGGTTTCTACCCCGCCCCCTGCCTTTCCCATAAAAAGCCCCCCATTGCTGCCCCTCAGGAGGGAGCCTTGTCCCTGGTCTCCCCTTCACAGGGGCTATCTATAATAAAAAGCCACCTCTGTGGAATAGCCAAACGAGGCTCCTGCCTCTCTGTCCCCAAGTTCACCTTGGGTGATTTCACAAAGAGCTGAATCACAAGAGCTGGAATCACTTGTAGCTGAGAAGTTGCTACACTTGCTGGAATCACCTGCTGCCCAGGGAGGCCTGCCACCGCCCCTGGAAGAGTTGCTCCTTGCAGGACGCTCTCTCTAGGAAGGTCGCAGCACACCGGGTTGTCCACCCCCGGCCCCCTGAAAGCGATACTTGATGGTCCTGTAGCATATGTGATAACTACGCAGCAGGGGCTCACAGGAGCTGGCTCACAAAAATTGCAGTGCTCTGCTAGGTTAATCTAATTAGAGCTCTTCCTTGCAGCTTCGATTGACAGTTTGGAAACCTGTAAACTTCTCTAAACATAGACAGCCTCCCATTTGCTGCAGTTCAAGAGAGGACCCTCTTCTTGCACTCTTCCCTTGAACTGTTTCCATGGAATGCTGTCCATATTCAGAAAAATGTACAGGTTGCCAAACTGTCAGCTAAAGCTATAATGAATGGCTCTAATTACATTCAAGTAGCAGAGAGCATTGCCATTTTAATCAAATCTGAGCCTTGTGAGATATTTGGCACAAATACAAGAGAAAGCCTGAGGAAAACACTGCCAAAATGTTAGCAACCTTTTATTCTAGATTCTGCCTGTCGGAGAACTGAATACCAACTGCTTTGCAAAGGTTTTTTGTTTTATGGAGGTTTTTATTGTAGCCTATATGGTCTCATCATAAATAATTATCCTGTCCTCTAACAACAATGCAAAACAAAAAACACAGCCCCACAATTTCAAGACTAAAAATGATGATCAGCAATTTCGGTAATCAGTCAGCTACAGTCACATTGCCAGTCGCAGAGGCAAGGGGGACCTAATAACATCCTTTCACTCAGAGAGTTTCTGCCAGCACTCAGCTTCATGTTGTGTACAGCAAGAGACATACAAACAAACTGCTTTGTCAAATATCCTGTCACATGCTGCCCCAGCTCCTTTCCAAATGGCACCACTTTATGTCCTGCATCCCTTTATTACCCTAATAGTGTGAAAGATTTATCCTTACCAGAGGCTGGTGATCTTGGTATTCTGTCCCATTTTACAAATCACAAATTTGGAACCAACCCTGAAGTGATAGCTTTTTATTTATTGATTTTCCACACCTTCAAGACCTCACAGTGATTTAAATGTAAAGTATCAAAACCAGTGAGTTCCAGGAAAGAATAAGAAGTTATTCAATCATTCTCTAAGTTTAATGGACAAGAAGAATAGCAAAATTTCTGGAATTTTACAAAATCTACTCTGGAGGATAAATGAAGGCAACAAAGGAATTCCTTCTTCTTCTTCTTCTTCTTCCAGAGGAATTAATTTGGTAACGTAAGATTTTCAATTACATTCCAGTTCCCTCTCATGAAAGCATCTGCACCAAGAGCATTATACGTGAAACAATAAAAGAGGAAGGATTCATATCTCAGATACGTCTTGTGAGCACAATCAGTCTCAGTCCACCACCATTCCTCATTTTCAGGAGACGGCTTTCATTTATTTCACCAGGCATTTTACTAGACTTGTCCTGCCAGCTGTCGCCCAGAAGTCCTGCTGCTTCATGTTCCAGCAGACGGCCAAATGCCAACCACGCCTTACTGCTTACTATTGCATTATTGGAGTGCTCTTCCTCCAGCTCCCCTCCCAGCAACAAAGATCCTCAGAAGAAGACTTCTTCTAAGTTCCATAAAGTTTCTCTACTCATATTTTTTCATTCGTATGATCTATGTTCACTCAGTATGGCTTTAAAATGTACAAAACCTAAAAGAAGGGCAATCGAGGCCCTTTGCTACCATCTATCTAATAACTAATTTTGAAGCAGCCTTCAGTACCTCACTACTCAGCTTCCTGGATAGTGAGAGGGGCTGTAGAGAGGTTATAGACAACCCTACCATGGTCTCCCTCTGTGATGGAGCTTAGCAGCCCTCAGGAAACAGCCTCTTGATTTCTAGTCCTTATCTCTTCTGCATGTGGATTTAAATGATTAGAGTAGCAGTCTAAATCAATGGGTTTTCTTTGCTTTTTGGTGAGGTTAATTCTAAAGAAGCATTCTCTACTTATCTTGAACCTTTTTTTCATGTGGTAAGAACTTTAGTGTCTTTTTATATAAAACATAATCTTACTGTTACCTTTCCCTGGAAACTGCATGTTTTGAAGCTGCTAGTGAATTAATTTTCTGGTACACTCATGATCAGCATGGGATATATCATTGTCAATTTCACTGTTGATGCAACTAAATATCAGATTAGCTAGTATAAGGAGAAAAACAGTTTGGTTTTTTTTAATGCTGGTTTTGTTCTCCATTCTTTAAATATATTCATTAAGTACATGCATAGGTCTTTCTGGCTTCAGCTAATAACAGATGTTTTAAACATGATGTAAAAGCTCCACACAGAAGGATATTTCTCTCCTATCAACTTCAGTTTGAAGCATGAAATATAATTATCCTTATATCATTATCTTAGCCTGCATAGTTCAAAGAAATAAGACACAATCTGGAAGTGTTTCTGTGCCAAAAAATGTGCTAGCCTTTTCTTCTTCTAAAATCTGAGTAGCAGTTAGGAGGGAGAAGAGAGAATCCTTTTTTCTGGGTAATAAAAATGGGAGTGTTTTCTTTACTTTATGTTCCAACGCAAAGCCCAGTGTCCCAACCACCCTTCCTTCACAGCTACAGCCTGGGAGAAGAGCATTCAAACTGCTCCTAAGACACCTAAGTTGAAATAGTTTGCTTTTCAGGCATTCTGAGTGCTTTCTGCAATTGATATCCTACTGATGCCTAAGCAGAGCACAGACCTGGGCAACCAGAACCAAGTTTCCTGGGAAAAGTAATGTGCCCTGTTCTGTTCTGTATGCCCTGATACCTGCATTCCATGTTACTCCAACGGAAAGCAGTAGTGGCAGCAGTATGAGGAGCAAAACAGGTCAGAAGTAGGAGCACCAAGCAAAATAACAGCTATTTTATACAAATCTTTGGATTTTCTAGGTTTCCTCTAAGACCTTGGTAAAATAAAGTGGAATCAGCTATTTCATGCATTAGGAACACGATTTGCCTGATGGTTGATAGGTACAATGTGGACATTTACACAGGAGTGAATCACTGTAAATTGTTTGTAGAGCCAATGGGCATCTAGTCGGTCTAATTAACATGAACTATGGAGTTACTGTTCTTTGCTTTAAGCAGATTTTAAAGATAGGTCAAGTGAATTCCATGCTAATGGTTCTCATTGCTTTCCACTGCCAGCATGGGTGACAAAAGTCAGCTGTAGTGAGGTGAGAGGAGCCTGATTCCAGGTACTAAAATGTGAAACATAACAGACCGATCTTCACCTTGATAAGGGAAACCTTGGGTCATTGCAACCTTGGCAGTGAGACCTTGGTGCTCTACATCATGTATGAAAGCAACTCACCTCTTCTTGCTTTGTTAATGATGGGACTCAGAAGGCTTTTTACTGGTGTGCTGGATATAGACTTCATGTCACCTGACTTCAGACAATTCAGTATGATGAGCAGTGACAGTAATGTCAGTCATCTTCAGCTGTCTTGAAGTCATTGCAGAGAAACAGATGTCTCCAAATGATGGTTTACTTGATGTATCTTTTACACAACCTATTTCAAGATTAGATGACTCATTTTCCAGGGGTGGTTTATTCTCCATATAAACAATAAGGATAGTAGATATCCAACACAAACATGTATTTCTGATTTTGATAAACATAAGGAAGGGCAGACTGATTTTGTCCACTGTCTCATTGTCTCCAAGATTTGCTGTGACCATTTCAGACCTGATTCTGCATAGTATTTTTGTAGAACCATGGAATAGTTTAGTTTGGAAGAGATCTTAAAAAGTCATCTACTTCAACCACCGTCTCTGCAATGAGCAGAAACTAGATCAGGCTACACCAGGCTACTTATTCAACTAGATCAGGCTACTTATTTTACTTGAAGATGTTCATCCCATAATATTTATGTTCTACTACTCTTCTTCTCACCTATGCTCTCTCTTTTTTACTTTTTGTCTTTGCTGTAAGTACAGATTTTAGTAATGAATAATCCCTCTTTACCTATGAGGTTACTTTCCCAAGGAGAGCAAGAATTACACTGAAGCTGAGCTAAATTTCTGACTGTTGTGGAGATGGAAGAACTGAAGATAAGAACTTTTCTACAGGGGACATAATTTCTTGCACAAAAAAAAAATCATTCTGCAAGGGCAACTAGTCACGTACATGGTTTTCTTTTTTTGTTTATTTTGTTTTGCAGAAGGGGAATTATTGTTTTCAAAGAAGATGAAATTCTCAGAAAGAATAAGAATCAGATTAATAACCCTTTCTCCAGTTACGAAGAATTTCTGCAATCTCCACCCAAGACCTCTTCACAAGATGAACAACTCCTTATAAAGTAGAATAATAGAGTCATTTAGTTTGAAAATGACCCTTAAGATCATCGAGTCCAACCATTAACCCAGTGCTGACAAATCCACCACTAAACCATGTCCCTGAGTGCCACATATATATACGTCTTCTCAATACCTCCAGGAACTGTGATTGCACAACTTCTCTGGCAGCCCGTTCCAATGCTTGACAACTCTGTCAGTGAAGATTTTTCTTCCTAATATCCAATCCAATCAACCTAATATCCTCCCCTGGCACAATTTGAGGCCATCTCCTCTTGTTCTATTGCATGTTACTTGGGAGAAGAGACCTGAGAAAGTGACAGTCAAAACAGAAAAGAAGAAGCCAGAGGCTTCTGCTAAAGCATAATGCAAAGATCCAAATCCTGCAGGTTATTTACTCCAACAGGCAGCTGTTTTATTGGTGGAATGTCTGAGCTGGTATATCTTAAAGGACATTGTACAATCTGCTGATACTGGCCCTCTTCATTACACAGTGTATGCAAATCTTATGACAGCTCCCATTAGGACTGATACAGTGCCTGGACAAGATGATGATGATGATGACTCCATGGTGAAGCAAACCAAGCCCAGAGGACTGCTGTGGAAACTTGCTCTCCGATGCAGTCTCTCCCCCAGAGAGTGGCACAGGTACAGGCACAGGCCTACCCAGCCACCCTAGAGACGGCACCCAGGGATCAGAAGGCACCCACAGATCAGACGGGTTTGACGTCCACACCGCAGCCGCAGTCATCTTAGACTCTAGCGGTATTTATAAGGTTCCCTTGGATGCATATGGACCCTTAGCCCAGGGATCCAGTGCAATGCTGGTGGGAAAACCTGACGTTGCCCATCAAGGAATCTTGCTGCACAATTCCTGCCTGCTGGATCTTCTCTCCTCCTCCTCCCTATGGCTGTGGGACATGGTGATATACCATAGGAACCAGGCCTGTGGTAATAGAAACTTAGGGATCCAAAGGGTTTGTCAAAGGATTGGTAGTAAATCAGTATTTCTCATTATCCTTCCCAGAAGTCATTGCAAATGACTACTCCCAGTGTCAAAAGCCAGGAAGCCATGAATGCTGGTCTGCCTGAGGTAATTTTTAAATTGAAGGTGGAGGTGGAGCATGGGCAATGTTCCACCATTCTCAGCTCAGTGGTAGGGGTTTTTGTTTGTTTTGTTTTGTTTCACTGTTTGTAGGTAACGTTTGTAGACAATACAGCCTGCTATACCAGATTTTCCAACATATTTGAACACTCAAGAATAGACAAAAGCATAGATAGCACTCACTGCAAAGTGTCTCAGATACGTATTTATCTATTTGGAGCCTTAACATAGCTAATTATGATACCTAGCAGAAGCAGCATGACTCAGGTGGAGCAAGTTGCCCAGAACCAGCAGCAGGGCATGTGTGACTCAGCTGTCAACAGATGATACTAGCATTCATGTAGAACTTATCATCATACTGCTGTCCACGACTTTATGAAGAACATGGGTCAGCATTATACCTGGAATTCCAGAGGAGCAGACTGGAGGTCCCATCAGATTTCAAGCAGGAGGTTTTACTCGAATGTTTCAAGAGTGAACTGTAACTTGCAGAGAATAAGCACAGCTTCCTCAGTAAACCACAAGTCTTAATACATTTGCTGAAGCACCTTCTCTTATCTTTCTCATAACATACCGAATGATTATGAAAATAAAGTTAGGGGATAGTACATGATTACCTAATATGGGGTCTTAATGTGTATTTAATTGGTACAGAAAAGGACACAAACCTCTTGGTTAAAATTAAATTTTTCAGTTAAACTACTCAAGTGGTGGCAAGAACTCAGTGATCACCAATCAACCACACTGTACAGGAAATGAAATGCATAAAATTGTGGCATTTTTTTTCTTTCTGCTGAAGTGAAAGTAATAGCAAGATATCAGCTATAGGCATAACCAGTTATATCATATTGGAGGCTAACTAAGCAATCAGGTCAAATGACTTCATGCTGCAACACTGAACACGTAAGTTGTAGACAAGACTGACTGTGATGGTGATGAAAGTTGTGTCTTTGCATGTGTCCTCATGCACACACACACACTTTCCCTTTCTGATGGGCCATGTGGTTTGCCCTAAGATAAGAACACTAGGTGAGTATTTCAGGATGAACTGTCTGGATACCCACATAACCAATGCATTCTAGAGATGTGGAACTGAGAGATTTGTGATTGGCTTTGGTGCACATCAGCCTTCTAAGGTTATATAATGCTGCTGGAGACTGGGGCAACTGAGCAAACTGGTCTTCTGAAGCTGCAGGCAGCTTCTGGATAGATCCCCACCTCTGGCAGGGACACCTGCAGAGTATGTCCAGCATGAAAATGGGAAACACTTGTTGTAGCCGCTGAGCCAGCAACTGAGGGGTCAAGGAGCCCTGAAATAGCTGGGGCCTGCTGATGGACCAATTCCAAGGTTTAAGAACACCCCCGACCTCCTGGTGAGAGAGGAAAAGCCTCTCCTGTCAGACTTCGTGGCGCCATGCAGACTTCATCTGTTTGATTGACTTGTTACCCTACTCGTCCCCAGACCTTCCCCACTGGCCCCATTCCCTAGTCCCGCCTTTGTACCGCCCCCGTGCCCTCAGACCATTGGTTCTGATGCTCTCCCTGCTCCAGTACAAAAACCCTGGACCCTGTAGGGTCTGCTCTCTTTCGTCTCTGGTTCCATTTGCGGCAGGATGCAATGAACCATCATGTGTGGAATACCAGACGGGAGAGCCCTCCTGACTCTTTGCCTCTGGTAACACGTGAGCTATCCAGCTTGAGTGCATGTGTGAGAATCCACGCCTAGCAGCCGCGCAGGTGGAAGGAGTCAGCTTGCTGGAGGGCTGTACTGCACCCACTGGAACGATCCCATGGCAAGGGATGTTTCAGGAAAACGCAGCTACCTTTCATGAACCGCACACAGTGTGTTAAACACTCGCTTTTGGACTGGTGAGTAAAAAGCACTAATACCTGGTCAAATATGGAGATAAAATCCTAAAGTAGCTAGATAGGTGCTTTTTTGTTTTGTAATTCCGAATCTGCAAGGCCAAAAACATTAAACCTGTACGTTTCTAGCTGGATCTTCTTATATTATAACCCTTTAGACATAAGGTGTTGATCAAATCTGAGACTAAATGGATCTAGACACACCTAGGCATGAAATTGAGAAAGCAAGGGGGTCTCAGTGAAGCTTGTGACACAACAACCTACTGCTACCATAATCCTTTCTAATACTTGATAGAGCTGTTGTTTAGATACAGCATTGGCAATATTTAGATATGGTATTAGCAAAAACCTAATATTAATCATCCACAAAATCACTGTGTCCTACTTCTCACACCTGGCCAAGGGCCTTCTCTTGACTATTCTGCCACAGTGACAAGATCTTTTACATAAAGATTCTTCTCTGTTAAAAACTGACATTTCTGGAGATATTTAAAGTTCTGATAGAAGATTTGCTTTTAAGAAATTATGGACCAGCCAGTCTAAGATGCCTACAGATTAAACCAGCAAAGAATCTTGAAGGCTGATACATGGAAAGAAGTCTGAGCCAGTAGGATTTGTACTATAGCTAGACCTGCAAATGTTCTGTTCTGATTGCATTAAGATGTCTTTTGAAGTCTGGTCTACTCTGGGATTTTACTGCCATATCTTAACATAACTCATCTTACATAAATCAAAATAGAAGTCATTGCTTTCACATGAAGATTTATGGTCACTAAGTCCTGGGAACGAGAACCACAAGCAACAATGACCACTTGAAAAAGTTGAAATGTTACAAAGGAGATGATTTTTTTTCCAATTGGATGATAACCAGAGATCTGCTCATATTCATTCAAATCCTTCTCAGAAGTATTTCTTCCCTTTTGACTGGCCCACACACCTCATCAGAAACTCTACAAAACAGGCTTTTTATTCCTTGCCCAATCAGTTCCCAAAGCTGAAAGATCCCAAGGAAGGAGACAGAGAAAGTGACTACTGCATGCAGTGACAGACCCTAGCCTTAATTAAGATCTTCATCATATGAATCAATGATCTGATGCAGAGGCCAGTCAACTGATTAAATCAGTAATCCTCCCAGGAAGACCAGTTTCAACAGCCTGGGCTGTTCCTCTTATCAAAGACACTCTTCTGAAAGGCACCACACACAACTGTGTTGTGTGGTTGCTGCAGGGAAGGCTCCAGTCTCACAGGCTCTCCTTTGCTCCCCAAGATCATTACAATTCTCACTGAATCCTGTGCTTTACTGTGGTGGCTACCATGTGAAGTGATGGCCTCTGATCTGGGCATTCACAGATCTCTCTGGTCACAGCAGTTTGAACACAAACCACCTGTATGGACCTTCTCTTTGACTTAGTCCAGACACAGGAAGCACGAGGCTGAGCTAAAGGACATCCCATTTAGGTAATGCAACCAACAAGAACCAAGGAGGCTTGCGCATATTTGGGGAGGGCTTCTTGATTTACCGAAGTGATGGCAGGGGAAGATAACTCTGTCTGCAAAGTAGTCCTGTTGCCATAGTCACTATTGGTGCTGACACTCTTGTAATCGCTCTCAGAGCAGGAATTTCTGGGTATATAAGTAACAAAAATATGTGTGGCCTGATTCTCCTATGGCTTTCACCAAAGCCACTCCCACTATCATCATGCATTATTTCACATTGATGAAAAGTGTAGGAGGAGAATTAGACCCAAAACCAGAGAGTGTGATAAATGCATCAAAATTTTTCAGGCACTGAATTTTTTAGTAAATACCACTAAGCAAATATAAAGCTTTTAGAAAATTAGAGTCAGAGAACAAAGCAAAAATTTGCAGCTGGAAAAGACGTGTGGTAGCACCATGGGAAAAGTGTAACTACTGTCAAATGGCACACTCTTCAGTAATGGGTCTCCACCCGTTTATGGGAGAAGAGGACTGGGCCCAACATCTTGGTCCCTATTCAGCTCAAGCTTCCTCTCACAAACTTTCAGCACCCCAGTTATGCTGGTTCAAGAAAACTGATACTTCCGAACATGAAGGATTCATTGAACGTAGGAGGAGGGAGAGGAAACTTGTCTTTTCTTTCATTTGTTTCCCCCAGTTGCATGCTTTGATACTTTGCCCTGGAAAGACACATTTTATGAAAGAATTTTACAGATGCTCCTATTGCTTAGAAGATCCTACAATTCATTTTACTAGCAGCAACCATGAGCGACCGGCTCAATTTCCTACAAGAAGCTGGCAGCAGACATTCCAACAGCAACAGCCTTTCTCAGGGACCAATACAGATGAAAGAACTGTCTTATTAAACATATTCCTTGCCTGATTGTAAAATGGACAAATAAAAGTGAACTAGGGAAAAAAAAAGAAACCAGTTTCAACAACTGTGCTCAGATTGGCAGTTCTCAGAGAGAAAGACTACAGTGCTACTTCACCAAATTCTGACTGATCTGATGATTTGTAGCTCCCATGACATATCAAGAGGCAGTTTAGGCATTTGTAGATTTATACTCTTTTAGTCAGTTACAAATCACAAAGGAGCTTTCATATATTAAAGAAAACATTAAAGCAAGGGACTGAAGTCACTCTAGCACAGTTTTGGAATCAGAATCATGCCAAAGTGTATTTCACGTTCATAGAACTCTCAAATTTGTCTTAGATGATAGTCTGATAAACAAGTGTGGAAAGCATGCGTACACGACACATAATTTGACACAATAGGAGTAGTCACAACTAGAGGCCTGTGTTCAAAGACACCAAAAGAACCAACCACTAGTTTGGACCCCACCAGTCTCTGGACAGATTTGCAGAGCTTTCTGTATGTGCTTGGAGTAAAAATTCATATGTAGCTTCATCTGAAAGGAGTCTAGGTCACACACTCCAAAATCTCCATAAAACTAAATCAACACATATAAACAGGACAAAGATACACTGCTTCTCTGAATCAGATCATGTGTGTAGACACAGACAGAGCAGTCTGGGGAGAGCTAACAGAGTAATTAATAATGGTTCACCATCAACCTGAAGACAGTATTGAATGGAGATCCATGAAAAGCTCTTCTGGGTTTGTAGATGTTTGATATTTTCATTAACAGCTTATATGAAGAAACAGATAGGATGCTTATTTAATTAGTCAATGACACAAAAGAGGAGAGATCTACAAGTGTGCTGGATGTCTACCAACTGGAGAATTGAGCTGAAAAAAATAGCCTGAAATTCATGAAGGACACCTAATTGAATTCATTATCTACATCAATATAGAACATGGACCTACTGGGTTAGCACCAGTCCATTAACAAGAGTTATAGGAAGACAGTGTGTCAGAAGTCTGCCAGTTTTGGTAAGAGATAAAAACATAAAGCTTTCATAAGATCTGGTGGCCATTTCTTTGGCCCTTATCTATGATAATCTATTTGGGGAGCTGTGTGGGGCCATAAAATGTGTGAAGAATTGATGTGTAAAATGCCTTACATGCCTGAAGTAGAGCTATTAACGAAAAAAAATGCAAGTGATTTATTAATATCTAGCATAAAAATTTGAGTTCTAATGTGACAATACAAATTTATAAGCTGTGTTCACATTTAAGAGAGAAAGTGCAAAAAGTGATTGTTCTTAAAACCCAGTTACTTTCTGTTTAAATGGGGGTTTCCTTTGTGAACATTTTAGAATTTTCATGAGAAATAACAGGCACTTTTTCTTAGCAGGAGCTGTGAATAAACTTTTATACAAACAATGCCAGTTTCTTTGTACATAATAAACAATTTTTTTTTTTCCCCATGCCCTAGCAGACAGTTTTGGTCTGCTAGGGCATGAAGAGAATGAATTCAGGCGAACCAAGAATACAGCAGTTTGAATTGACAGGATACAAGCGGCTGTATTGGAAAAAAACTGAGTGCAAAATACTAAAATCAACATTTATATATCTTGTTAAGCTGGGTGATGCACATCACCAAAATGCCAAAATTTCTTCTGGCAATTTACTTAAGAGTTACACTTCAGCTTTTTGAGATGTCTGATTTAGCCATGTAATTTCTAGATACCTAAATTAGAACAGATTAATTCCACTTAATGTTACTGCTTACCAAAGCTGTATTTTGTTATGATTGCCGCCATGCAAACTATAGTTAATATTGCAAACAAAATGCAACAGAACCCTTCCCCGGGCACTAAGATCAGGATCCAGAAACCCCTTTGGGGGTCACCCAAGTAGGTGCTGGCCTTCAGACCACATTTGGGGTGATGGTGGCATCGGTGCATTCAGAGGCAAATGGTGGCACAAGTGCAGGTCCGTGTGGACCAGGGGCAACCCAGCTACAGCAGTGCAGAGTTCAGTGCACCCTGTTCACTGAAGCAAGAGCCCCTCTGCCCAAGGGTTTGGCACTCTGGGATCAGGGTTAGTTTCAGCAGATGTTGAGCCCAGACAAGAGCTCTTTGAGACCACTAGGAAGGCTCAGCCCTTTTCTCTCCAGTGTAGCTTTTAATCTGAGGGTCTCAACTTTGGTCAGGGTGTAGATGCTAAAAAGGCTGGCAGAGAAATTTTTCCAGATTTTTACAGCCTCTTGTGAAAGTCTCCGTTCTCACACAAACTAGCTGAGAAATGGTTTGCTATTTTGTAAACTATTTTGCAGGTGCAGGTTGTTGGGGAATACTGTGGATATTGTTTTGGTTCACTGAGAATAATATTTTGAAATGGGTGTCATAGCATGCAGCCAATCAGTCTGAGAGGTGGCTGACTGATGAGCCAATCATGTCATTTCTCTATTGCAAACTAAGTTATATAAACGAGTCTGTAATTAAATAATCCCATTTTATCCTGGACTTGAATTCTGTGTCATTCTTCTTGCCATCCCTGCGGACAACAGCTACATCAGGGTGGCTGCATTGTAGTTGTGTCCAGTCCTGGCCAGTGTATCCTGGTGATTTACACCTTAACCCTCATGCCCTGAGTTGATTCTCTAGCTTGACCATGGACCTGCCTCACACTTTGACCAACAGACTGTGTCCAACCCTGGCAGTTGCATCCAAGCACAGAGTGATCCTACCACTGACTTCCTGACCTGTTGCTGACGTGACCTGCTTGCTTGACCTTGGACCTTCCATGTCACTGGGGGCTTCTCTGGCAGTCTGGACTCTTTCTTGTCTGAAGGTGTTGTCATAAATCATGCTCTGCTTGCCATGTTCAGGTGCCTAAGGACGGCATCCTTGTTGATGAGGACACCGTCTGTGTTTACCACCCTCAGCTCCTGGCCCCCCTTCCTGCCAAAACTTGTGATAATGTGTTTTGCATGCTACTGAGGTTAAAACCACATCTATGGGCAGACTCAGAGAAGCAGGATGAAGTCCTCATGGTTAGGTTGGAGAACATATACAACAAAGCACATTGAGATTATGGAAAAAGCCAAGTCTGGTGAAAATTTAGGGTAATTTTTGCATGAAAAGTTCAGGGTTGCAAATATCACCTTCAGATGAGCATGAATTCCATTTTAATTCATCTCTTTTTCAGAAGTTATATTTAATGTGACACAGAATTGGAATAGATAGGTGGACTGGACTATAGGTGAGTATCTCCTAATTTTTCCTCAAGCTTCACTTCTCTCACAAGCCCCTCTGATGCAGGGCAGAAGGACTTCTGCACTGGAAAAAGATGGCACTTTCAATAAATAAGTTCTATATGTAGTGTAAATTGCCATTTGTTTACAGCTGATTTCCCAGCCGTGATCTGAAAACCATCAGCCCAGAAGAGAACTCTCCTAACACTAAAAAGAATGGAAGACATTCAGTTAAACAGTGAAAGGAGGGTGTTTGAAGGAAAATGGATGGTTCCTAAGGGGATTTTCCTCTCTGTGTGAAGTAGTTGACCAGATGAGAATGGAGACAAGTCAACAGCTATAGGTTTATCTCATTCCTATAGTTACATTTTCTTTGAACAATGCAAGTTGGCATTGCCAACTTTATGTGGTGAATAAAAAAACTCCCCCACAACCCTCTGTACTTGTCAGTGCTGACAGGTCTATTGCATCTCCTGATTCCCTGTGTACTAATGCTGGGTAAGTATGAATTCAATATACCATAGCATAGTTTCTACCTAGCTAGTAGTTTCTAGGCTTCTTTGAACTGAAACTTCTGAAAGCTTTCCTGCTTGAAGTGAATGAATGAGAAGGCATGAATCACTTTTTGTTCTGTTTTCTGGCTTCTCAGACTATTCTCATTGTGCCTTCTCCACAAGTTTTACTCATTTAGGCACTTCAGCACACAGAGTGCTAAATGAAGAAGGAAAACTCAGACAAGCTGATCTTTTACTTTGTACCTCCCAAGTTACAACTATGTTCAACCTACTGTGGAAAACATCAAAACCAGATTTTTATTAAACAATCTGATTTTAAACGTAAGATTTAATGGTGAAATAGGCAAATGCTTGTGAACAACCACTTGTCTCTTATCTGAAGTAAGATACCTAAATACTAGAAGATATTTGACTATGTCAGCCTTTCATGTTTTGCCAGCAAGCAAGAAGAGAAAGGTGCTCTGAAAGGTAGCCAGATTTCCCCAAACTGCTAATGGGGCAGCATCTGTTCACTACACTTTCATTTCTGTTTCCTGGTATTATTAATGTATGTCGCTTAGCTTCTAAGTAGTTCTAAGAACAAATGTTACTGAGGCTGGCATGGAATTGTTAATATTTAACATAATTTTTGATAATAAATTATTATTGTCTCCATCTGGGTCTGTGGCTCACACACATGCACGCACAAATGCACGGCTAGCTTCAGTAATACTGTGGGTAGCAAAGAGGCAGGAAGGTTCTTTGCGTGGGTTCCAACAGGAGCATTTATTGCTTCTACACTGTTAAAGGTTCCAGACGAAAGACAAGAACAACACTGAACTCAGGGTTTTTATCTGGGGGCGGGGAAAAGGCGGGACTAGGGAACAGGGACCAATGGGGAAGCTCTGGGGGAGTGATGAGGGGTAGAGGCCAGCAGCCAACTGGGAATTCAAACTGGGATAGATTAACATAACAGAACAAGCATCCTGGGACAAGCCTTTCTGCTCAGCCTAACCTAAAGTGGTTCTTTTGGTACCAGGGACTTGTCTTACTGAGAACTCTCTGTCCCTTGTAACATGGGTTCACTGGCCACCACAATAAATTATCATTGAGACAGCAAAAGCCTTCACAACAGCTAGTCTGTCTCTTCCCTCTGAAGTCACCACTGAAAGGTGTGTTCTCTAGAAAGAGATTTGGACCAAGAATCTAACCATATTGTCCTTTAGAAATTAATCAATAGAAATTAATCAAATTTGGGTTTAATCTACAGCCAAACTTCAGCCCTTGACTAGAGAAAGAACTAAAGAAGTTTTTCCTTGCTAGGCCATATATAGCCTATAGGAATATCCTTATATCATGCCTGCTGGAGCTGTGCAATAGATGGACTTATTAGACGTTCTAGAAAGTTGAACGAAATTAAGGCCTTGTGTTAATGGGCAAATGACCCAAGCCCAAATTATGTGTTTGGTTTGCCCGCTCTTTGAGTTGGGTGTTGAGTTTAGTTCCTCTACTTTTCCTGTTGATTCTCTGGGATCATTTAAGCAGAATTACAGGCCACTGAATTTCACCTATGTCAAGGAGGCAGGAGGAAGAGGATGTTTCAAATACTTTTAATGTTTGATTTTGTTCAGCTGAAAGCAGTAGATCTTGACACAGCTTCTGTTCTGAGAAACTCTGGAGGATCAAGTTACGCTTGATGAGTCAAACTCAGCTATTAGGGATTGTGACAAATTCTTGTCAATTTTCTCAGGCATGCTCTGAGAGCAGAAAGGATAAAGTTGCCCCCCAGTTCACAGTCAAGGGACACTTAGGAATAGAACTCTAAGTTGCTTCTGGCACATTTTGAGTTGCAAACCATATGACACACCTAGAGCAAGAGGACAAGTTCTGTACATTAGGTGCATCACCCAATACACCCAGCAACTGACACCATGCAGGCTGAGTATGAGAGAACAATTCTAAAGTAACTGGGGTCAGTTCAAATGAAGAGATGTCTTAAAAGAGAAATTCTGTTGCCTTATATTTCAGGTAGCACAACTAACTGAGGTATTTGTTTTAATTTTTACAATCTTTCTAAACACAGGCTTCATTTTGCTTTTAAATATGGTAGAAGTAAAGGGATTAACTATTCATCCTTAATTTTGAGGCCCAGAGGGATTACCCTTTAATGAAGGGACAATGAATACACACTATATGTGGTCCAGGACACCTGTGGTGACAGGTAACAACTAGTATTATTTGCTGCATGGTGAAAAGGACGTGAAGAAGGAAGCAGAATTACATCACTGTAGCAGGGCATCTCACCCCCCACCAGAACTTATCTGTTGTTTGTTAACGAGCCAGATAAGACAAACAGGGCAAGATGTCTTGTAATGAGTTATTTTGTGCCATGGGGTTAACATTTGGCTGGCATCTCCCACCTGCCAATAAACATCTTACTGTTAAGTGAGATCTGGAAAGACAAGCTGGATTTTTGACTGAAAAACACTTACTTTGCACCAAGATTTCACAAAGCAGAAATCTTCCATACATTTCCCTGGAAATGTGTGGAGCTTCTCCCATGAGTAGAGATGTCTGCTTTGTGGTTACTGCCCAGGGATTAAGTGAAGAAAACTGTGCACATTGTCATGGTTTCAGTGACAAGTTACATTCAGCTCCTAATCAATACTATTTCTTTTGCTAGCTCTAATAGAGGTACCTTGATATTGTCCACTGTTTTATGTTACACTGTAATCTACTTGTATTTCTTTTTAGTTTTATACTGGGTAGTAAATAATTCTGATTAAGATCTTTCATCTGTTCTCTCTTGTCTGTTAATAAATAATTCATTTTATAAATAGACTTGATCTGCCATCCTTAGAACTTGCAGGCCGGAGTGATTTCTTAAATTTAAATTGTTGCCAAAACCTGACGCTTAGGCACGCCTTGTCTGAAGCTCACACTGGTGCCGTGGTAATCATCTAACAACAAACGATAGGAAGGGGAATGGATTCTTTCAGCAAAGGTTAAATTATTGTGTGAAAGAAATCTTGTGTAAGAATACTCTCAAGGCCAGGCTAGCTTATGATGCTCAACATTCTTGAAAACAAACCTCTGCTGTGGTTGGTTTCAAGAAGGTTCCCGAAAGTTGGCCAATCCACCTTTTTTCCTCTTGCCCTGGTGGACCACAAGAAAGAGGGGAATACGTTGAAGGTCCCTGCTGCCAGCTAACACAAAGGGAACTGAAGATGAGAGCAGGGACGAAATGCGCTTAAGGGCATGACTGTGAGTTGGTAGCAAGTAAGCAGAGGTTTTTTGGATTGCAGTTTTAAATTTGGGCACCTACTTCTTTTTCTGGATTGAATTCCAAGGCACTAGGAGGAGTAAAGGAGACATACTCCATCGAGACCTCCCAGTCTGAACAGAAGAATTGCACTGCAGGTGAGATGATATTTATTTAGATTTATTTAAATTCCATAAACTTTGAACAGTCTCCAGTTCCTCAAGTTAGGATCTTTTATTTGATGTTGGTGGGCAGTTACAGCCAACAAGGATAACCCAAGACAAATCCTAAGCAAAAGAACACAAACAGCCCTTCTGTGGAAATTAAAATCACAGGATTTTTCTCTCTTCCCTGCCCCCTCAAAAGTTGTTGATTTATTGCCCTGAATCAAAGCATGTCATTCAAAACCAAGAAGTTAAATAGAGATTGAATTAATGATTTGTGTAGGAGAACTTGCACCTAGAAATTACGGTAAAAATACAGAGTACACTGCAAAAAGGAGAAAATAATATCTTTCTAAGAGAAAGATTTATTAAACTTCAAAAGCTAGCAGAAAATGTTGAATCAAACATTTCTCTGCTGTCCCATTAGTATTTATTTCTCCAGATTTTACTAATATGAAACTAATCATTCTTCTTATATCTTAAAAGACTACACTCTCGAAATGGGCACTTTACTAATTGCTAGAAAACATGTTTAGTTAAAACTCTGTCCTGAGACATGCCAGTGAAGGCTTCATGCATCAGTGTTTGCCCAGGCAAAACTTATATTTGTTCATGTAAATGTCCAGCTAGGACACATAAATATTATTTGTTTGCATAAGGAAGATATTTTTGCTGGCAAAAGTTTTTGAAACTGTGGCCTGACATGTAGGCCCAGGCTATTTAATGGCCTTTAAAGACACAATGTTAACAGGCAAATTTTTTTGAAGTTTGCAAAAATATAACAAATTTGAAAAACATATGTTCAAATATTCAGGTTAAACCATTATGAATTTTGAATATAGCATTTCAGACAGAATAAGGTTTCACAGAAGGAAAGAGGGTCTCTATTTAAAGCAGGAGCCTGGGAAAATGAAGACATATGTTCAATTCCTGTTACTGCAATAAACTTTACTGACACTGGGCAAGTATCCTAATCACTCAGTCCCTTAGTGCCCAGCTGGAAAAAGAAGGAACACTGGTGCTTATTTTTCCTGTCTTGCTTCATTTGCCTTGAAGGTCTTGGAAACAGGATTGCTGCTGATTATGTATGGTTACTGCTTGCAGGAGCAAGACCCAGATCTCAACTGGAAGCTCCAGGAACCACAAAGAGCAGGACTGGACAGTGTGCAATTAAAAGGGTGAAAACTCTCAGTACAGCGTTTCTAAACACATTTCCTTAAGTGCTCCTTAGAAAAGGAGGAGGGAAATTTCTTTCTTTTTTTTAATTTAAGTTTGAATTAATGAAAATATTTACACCGAAAAACAAATCAATGCTGTAAGGATATTGTAAGTAAAATTCAAGTATTTTAAAATTTAGGTAGCCCTTCAGTGATTTTACAAAAAATAAGCTAAGCAAGTTAGCAACTTGCAACTACAACATTAACACCAATTTCTGCTGCTACTCTTCAAACTAGCAGTAGCAAAAATTACTTTTTTCACATGAAGCTCTGGAAAGCTATGTTAGATGGGGAAAGCAGGTACAGGTAGTTTTCTCTTTTGCAAAGATTTGCTTATGAAAAAAGACGAACACAGCATAATGTAAGATAAAAAACGTCGAAGAATGTTGCTATCCCTTTGCAGCCAAGACTGAACATTAAACACTTTTATGGATGCATACAGCCTTCCACAGCAAACCAGCAGCATTGTGTTACTGGGAAAAAACACCACTTTTCTTCACAGTTCCAAGCTTTAATACCTGTAATTAAGCATCATTTTCATTATTAAAAAAAAAAGCCCAGTTTGAGGTCATGGATAATATTTATTTTTTCAGTAAAAATGGGCCATAAGAAAAAGAACATCCAACATGCAAATTGTCTTCAATTGTCACAGAATTGAAAGGTGGTTATAACCAGGGCAGCACAAACATCTGACTTATGTCATCTGACAATCAGCCATTGGCTATTTTTTCCACAGTAAAATAAAAGATTGAAAGCTGTTCCATTTCAGATCAAATGAAATTGTTAAGCTTGGGTGGGGTTTTTTTGTTTGTTGTGGGTTTATTTAATTTTTTTATTATTTTTAATCTATTTCACTATTAAATGTAATTAGCTCCCAAGATTAAATTTTTTTAATTTAAAAAAATAATTTCTGTTTGGAAAACATTGATATCAAATTGGTAACTTTTGAGTTAAAACAACCTGTGTTTAACAAATATTTTTATTTACTCTCTGTAAAAAAACAGCAATAAAAAGTGTTTCGCTCAACTTAGCAATACTAGATATCTCTCGGTTCATGTTACTGGCATAGAAAAGATTTTCCAGCTTCCAGGAAGCCCCTGGGACTTACTTCACACCATCAGTGTTAATATGGCAACATTACAGCTGTTTGAAATCAAAGGAGGTCTGGCCATACCCTTCCAGAGGGTGATATAATTTCAAAGTGACCAAGCCTTATTGAATTTCAGGATATACCTGGGCTAGCAAGAACCTGTACTCAGCTACAGGGAGTTTTGCAAGGCTGCAAGATTCAGACACAAAAATGGTTAAGAATCTGGTAACAAGCAACATTTTCAGGTCAGCATAGCTACATGACTTTCACTAGAGTGAGAACCCACATTCTACTCAGATGTGTTACCTCCTCAGGAGCAAAAAGTGGTGACTGAGCAACACACACACATTGCTATGTGGGATAATCAGCATCCTCCATTTTGGCCAATGAAGTGTTCTGATGTACCTTTTGAGGTCCAAAAACTTCTCTCTAAATGGTGGCATCAATATGATCATGCTAAGAAATCATGGTGTTAATGTAGCTTTTTCTTTACAACTCTTTCCTGGCCTTTTTTATTACTATCATTATCAAAATAAGACCTAGATTTTGAGAAAAGGGTACAGTTTGCTTTTGCTATGCACACCCAGAAAACAAATCCCTGTTCCAATAAATTGACAACCAGCTTCCATGGCTATTTCACTGCAGAACCAGAACAATTTTGAAACTGCTGTTCCACTTGCCACACGTAACTCTCCCCTAAATTATTCTAGTGAAAGCCTCATCTTTCTGTTTCCCTGGCAAGTAGTCAATAAAGAGCTGAATTAAGTGATTCTCAAGTCAGCAAAAGCTTCTGAAGCAAGAATTTTAATTATTTTTCTTCCTTTCCCCCTTTTCCCCCCAAAAAGGGACAAGTAGCACCAATCCTGAAACATTAGGCAAACACCGGAAGCCTTATCAGGCCACAGACCAGAAAAGAAAATTTGTGGGGTAACACTCATCCCTTATTTCAGAAGGGCCATATTTTGCCTCATATGGAAAGATCTGTGCCATTTCCAGACAGAGGCTGCAGAAAGTTACACAAACCTTCTGGTTCCACATGTGTCTGGGAGTATTTCACATGACTAGGTTACACTCATAATTTATTTGTTCTTTTATAGGGCTTTGCCTCTCACAGCAATTCCTATCATGCTACCCAGCACTTCCATTGATCCCAGCCAAGCTCAGACATCCCTTGGGTGGAAATGCAGAGACAGAACTGATGCATCAGTTTAATGGCACCCACATATCCTTCATGTCATGAGGATCTCTTTGTAACCTCTTGGGAGTATCTCCCTGTCCCATTTTTGCTACAGAGCTGTACAAAAGGTCAGAGGAGGAGTGAGCAGGATGTGTCCTGAAGGGTCATTTTCTGATCCTAATTATTCTGATGTAGTTCCTTTGAATTATAGGTACCATTATTGCCTGTGAAAAGATGATCTAAGGTTTGCCCTGAACCCTGACTTTATAAACATGGCTTTCTTATTCCCCCTTCCCTTTGTCTAATGGATGGCTTTACAGAAATTCAAATACCAAGGAAATTTGATGTGCTATAAAGAGTGGAACATCATAGAACTTACTTTCTTATTTTTTTACTGAGTACTGAGGAAGCAATACCAAGCCTAGTGCTAGCTAGCAGTGTTCAAATAATAAGATGCACTCCCAATCCCACGAATTTCAGTCACTCAGTGTGTCTGGTAAATGATGCATTGCTTATTTTATCCACAATATAGGGGCTAACCACGGGAAATAGAATTCTGAGAATCTTTTAGAAAATGCTTACACAAGTGTATTAAAACCAGATGTATAAAAAATATGCCACCAGGGAAAATACAGATTAAAAATATTATTTAAATGCAAAAGAATATATATAGTAAATATAACAGTATACATTAACAGTTAAAGATACTTTAAAGAATTTAATCTTTGTTATCTTTTTGGTGAAAAATTAGTGGACTATTAATATCAGGTGCTATCTTCTGATAGCAAAAGAAATCAAGAAATATTTGCCTGAAAAATAGCTCTTTTAAAAAATAAAAATACATATATTGCTTGTTACTGCATTAAAGCAGGTAAAGCAGAGAGAGTATGAAGGATTCTTTCACATGGGCTTTACTGGTTCCTACTTTGTTTCATGTACAAACTCATTGGCTTGAAATACTTTCATATAGTTGAATTCTGAGCTGAACTGTATGCACGTTCCACTGCCCTCTATAAGTAGGTGTCCTCATAATCTACAGCAAACAATCTTGGCCACTTGTCATCCCTTATCCCAAGTCATATGAGTCTCTTTTTCCAGAGTCTCCTCCCTCAGATTAATCTGGAATTTTATCACAAAAAGCACTGTGAGTTTACAGTCAATAAATTAGTTTTCAATAATTCAGAAATCTGATGGCTTGATTGGGTCAGATAGACATCTGGAATTGGTACTAATCCATTTGATATTTTTTAATTTTTAAAAAGTTAAGAATTAATGGAAATGTAACTCTAATAGATCTTGCTTCTGTTTGTGTGCAGTGGTGCTATCAAAAAATTCACATTCAAACACTGACTTGTTATATATGCAACAACAGCTATTTCAAAAGAAGCTTTATGTAAAGATGTAGTGTGTGTTCTGTAGATGCCAACTGCTCACAAATTAATTGGATTTATAACAAGTTCTAACCTTCATACAGAGTAAGTGAAGTTCAACACCCAGAAAGAGCACGAAAATCAAATAATAAATAAACTAGAGCAACAGGAGTAAAATAGTGCAAATATCTAAGAGAGAAAACTTCATTCACTTTAGCTTGTATGACTTTTTGGGGTCTCTTTTCCACATCTATTCATGACAAGTATGCTCTAGGAACTTGCTTTGCAAAATGGAGAATTCAGTGAAAACTGAAGAGCAGGTTTAGTGTGCAGATACTAATCAGACACACAGGTAGCATGGTTCATAGATTTTTCCTTAGCTGGATATAACCACTGTCACCTTCTTCCATTAACTAGGTCCACATCCAGGAACAGAAATGTTATTAAATTCTTCATATCACAAACTTAAAAGGAATAATAATCAAGGCTGACAAAGCAGAAAGGGTTCTAGGCATCTTGGACCACTCTAACAACTTACCATAGTCACATTCTTCCTGTTGCACATATTTTACATTAAACTTCTCAGGCTTAGTTTGCTCTGTGTTGTTCTTTATTACTGTAGTGAGCCACACATTTAAAAAACATGTAAAAAGCCTACCACGACATATTCAATCAGCTTTTATTCTAACACCACAGCACTTCAGCTCACATAAATGATCAGGAATCACTACTTTTACAGGTATTAATCTTCATTAACCCCCCCGAAATCTTTATCAAAGATTTCTTTTTATATATCAGCTGTCCTTCCTCACCAAATAGTGTATCTCAACATCAGGTGTTTCTCATCCTTAGTGTATGTGCTTATCATATATCCTCATAAAAAAAAAATGCCTAGACCAAGATACAGACATGCAGCATTGCTTCTTCCCAGTGGTTGTTGGTGCCTAAATATGCTCATTAGAGAAACAGAAAATCATGCTTCTAATGCACATCATTCACAGTGCACTATTAGCAAGAAATATCTCCAAGTATTACAGTTTCATTCCTTGGTAGCATCAGATTATTACTAAGCAAGCTTGCTCAGCATCTCCTCATTGTTTTAGATTTATTTGAAGTTTCTTGCCACTTCAAGCACAGCTTTTAAAGAGTCATTTATATCCTGGTTTTTGTCTAATTCATGGCGGACTGACCACCAGCACGTATTAGCACAAATTAGCAGTCAATTAAGGCCACCCACACCAAGGACAGATTTTTGCAATTACCATGGCACTTCTTCCTTCCCACTATAATTACTCCCTACCTTGTCATGGCATAGAATCATAGAATTGTTTAGGTTGGAAAAGACCCTTAAGATCATGAAGGCCAACTGTTCATCTAGCACTGCCAAGTCCACAACTAAACCATGTGTCTCAGTGCCACACCCACACATCTTTTCAATACTTCCAGGGATGGTGATTCCACCCTGGAAGCCCCTGGACAGCCTATTCCAATGCTTGACAATCCTTCCAGTGGATAAAACTTTCATAAAATCCAATCTAAACCTCTCCTGGTGCAACTTCAGTCCATTTTCTCTAGTCCTAGCTCTTGTTACTTCAGAGAAGAGACCTCCTCATTACAACCTCATTTTGGTCAGTTGTAGACTCTGAGTAGCATCATAACAAATTAGGCAGAGATCTCATTCCCTTGTTACATTCTGCAAAGACAAAGTTTAGTACTTATTACCGCAGGCCTGGGCCCTAGGGTATATCACCGTGTCCCGCAGCCATAGGGAGGAGGAGGAGAGAAGATCCAGCAGGCAGGAATTATGCAGCAAGATTGATTTATTGAATTATTTTACAAACTCTTTTATAGACTTTTTTCTTCATAGTTTAATTGGACAATGATCAGCCACCCCTTGGGGTGATTGGCGAAAATCCTAAAACATCCGTTGTCAGAATATTTTTCTACTGTACCATAAACAAGACTTTTCAAGGCTGCAGGTGTCGGGTTGTTTACAGAACTCTGCTACCTCTTCTGTGAGAGAGAAAAGTCTCTCACGGACTTAGAAAATAGCAAGAAAATCCTTGCTAGCAGCATTTTTGGATCCACAAGTACTTTTCCTGGGAATCCAAATTTTTCATTGAGACCACAGTACTCTCTTGAGTTATATCATCCCATAGCTTCTTGCAAAATCATGTATTTCCATCTTTTCTCAAGCAATTGACAAACTGAAAATATTTGAGCCACAATATGCTTCTTTTTCTGTAATGCCTTCACATTTTTGTACTTAGTCCTCTGTGTAACTCTTAAGCATATATAAAACTGTAAAAATCAGATGGGATCTTCTGAGGTAAGAAGTTCCTGTACCTACTAAAATCCTACTTTGCATTCATTGTATTTTTTTCAGAATTCCTGACATAGAAATAACTTGGTAGATCTGTGACTTAATTTACACCTTCCTATGTTTTAACAGTTCATCAGAAATTTTGTTCTTTTATTACCTGGCTGCTTCCTTATGCTCTTTTAAAAATATATTGCTTTCACAAGTGGTTCTGCTGCCTAGAAAATGTCTCTGAACCTTTGTCTCTACTCACTTCTTCACGATGATACTCATTAAAACTGTTTTCTTAATATGACTTCATATCTTATAACAGACCTACAATGTCAATACTGTCTGTATACATCAATCAATGCTTTTTTAAAGCCAGCTCTTGGTGACCAACATCATTGTGTGGTTCCTGCCTGCTTTGCATTCTCTCTTTTAGCTGTGCCCCATCTCTTATTTTCATGTCTTTAAAGGAGAATTTTTCTCTCTTACACAATAGTGGCCTGAATCACAGCTGGGTTTTCTTAGGCTGTATGTTAGTCTGTTGCCTTAAGGCAGCTTGTGGCTGATCTAGTAGGTAAGAATTTCATTTCTGAATATTGATATATTCTTGGAAATGCCATTGTGAGTACAATGAGCTGGTTAATCTGATCCCACTGTAGGCTGAGTTACAGGTATAGTTCTTTCTTATTTTCCTGCTATAATGCATCAGTGTAAGAATTATTTTAATGTCAGTGCTGAAAGCTGGAATGGGCTCCTTCAAGTTCTCTATAGACTTAATTTATGTTTCTTCAGTGAGAACACACATGCTGGTAGCAAGTTTGCTCACAACTTGTTTCAAAGACAGTAACTGCACCAGCAGATTTTTGTACTCAGAGGTTCCATTTCTTTTCCATTCTGCTGAGATTAGGATGTGCTTTCGAGATAGTTGCTCCACCATATTTGGCTGGGATTTTTGCCTTTGATGAGATCCAGATGTTCCACATCCTCAGCTCTTAGTTTGTTTTCTGTACCTGGGTAATGTATCTGTATTATCATATATCAGTAATATTTATTTGGCTTTATATCAAAAGGAGATGAGTATTCAGACTTTTCCCAAAGGCTGAGCTAAGACGACCAGATCCTGACTCTGGCCCATCCCCTCCAGCCTGTTCAGAAGCCTCTCCTTGCAGCAGAACATGTTTGGCATAGCTCCCAGGGCCATGGGAACACACAAGAGCTGCCACCATGACTGGAGTCTAATTTAGAGTAACAAATGAATTCAAGGAAGACCAAAGCAGCTCACAAACAAGCAGCAGTCAGAGGCAGAGCTAAGTTTATCAAGCAACACATTCTGTCCACTCATTGCTCATTCATCGCTAACAACTCTGTTTGTGAGCATAATTATGTTTTTCTGCAGTGGTTGTTTGAGAACATTTTTCTGACTATATCATGGAGCAACATTCTAACTCTCCCAAAATAAAGCTTTTTTGTTTGTTTGTCTTTTTGTTTGTTTGAGTAATTAAATTCCAGATGAAAGATTTGGCTTCTCCAAGGAGGGCACAGAAGATCGTTTCCAACAGCCATGAAAAAGTATTTTAAATCAGATTTGTTCCTAAGTCACAACATACATAAAATCATTGTTAATATAACTTTCTGAGGCTTCTTTTAATACTAAAATAAACTTCAAAACAAACTTAAGGTATCTATGAGTGATAACTTAATGTAGCAGGAAATAAGCAGGACACTTGACTCCTTTGAAAAGCAGAACCATATTCATTTACCATTTTTATTTATGTCTGCTAAATTACTCTTAAGCCAGTCATTAGTCCAAACCCAAGAATAATACTTTACTAGATGTGCTGCAAGCCATTTTTAAATATAATTTCTAATATTAGAATTTAATATTTATGGAAGATAGTAAGTATAGCTCAGAAAGCCTGACAAATATACAATTGTTAACCTAAAAAAAAAAAAAAAAAAAAAAGGGCAATTGGATACATCTGAATGAAAAAAAGCTGAAGTTTTAAGTGGCCAATGAAGTATCATAGGTAGCCAATGGGTCATGTCCCATTTCATTTATCTTGGCTGTAGAAGAACCTACTCAACATCTTCTATATTCACATAAATTTTTTAAAAAATCATAAATTGCTCCCTAGTATTTTTTAAACATATCATGCTGTTGGAGTTTGATGTACAATTTATACATTTTTTTCCAGATGATGCTTAAAAAATTCTTGCAGTCCTACTGAAATTGGCAGGGCTATGGATGCCCACAAGTTTTGAAATTGTGCCCCCTATCATGTGCCAGTATATAACTTTAAACTTGAGAATCAACTCCAGAATGATTATTATGGAACAAAATTAAAAGAAAATTCATCAGCAGGATATACAGCCAACAACTACCTTTTACTCTGCACTCGAAGGATTACATTCCCCTAAGATACTGGCACGTTTGATTCTGCAAGGCAGTACATACAGAGCTCCTTCTGAAAACTGATGTCTGTTTTGAAACACAGGGCTTTTGTGAATCTTTTTACCTGATCTCGTCCTGTGTTATCCAGAAGAATGTTTTCCCTCCAAGGCCTCAGCTGCTCTTGCATGTCTTTGCCGCTCACCAGCACCAAAACAATCAACTCACATGTTTAAATCAAACGGGGATTTACAGAGAGCCAGGCAAGCACTAAAAACTCACACTTAATTCACAACAACCAGAATTTGTAAAACATGCAGTGCAATGAAATGAATACATTTACAGCCTGTGTTTTGGCTATTTGAAAGAATAAGAAAACACACATCTCAGATATTAGTCTTTTGACTTGGAGGTGTATTCATGCTGCAATGATGAGAGAGGAACGTTACCCTCCAGACACTGTTCGCGCCATCCCCAAAGCAAATGGCAACAGTCCAGCAGTCACAAAAGAGGCCAAGATGTGTCAAGAACATTTTTCAACTACGTGATGACCTTTACATTTTCTTTTACGTACTTCTCATTACAAAGCAATTAACAAAAGAAAAGGGGCATCATAAAGTGGTTGGAAAAGAACTTATGAATTAAATGGTAATTAAATACATAACAAGAAACTACCAATTCATGAAGAAAACAACAGACAGGATTACATAGCAGCAATACCTTTAAATTACAGCCCTCATAAAGTATTAAAAATAAAAGCATGGTTCATAAATACATGTTTGAATTCAGAAGCAAAACTGCATTTGCAATGAGACAGTTGCTGGATGAGCAATCTCTCCTAGAATCTGGATAATCAGTCATGTATTTTGCACATTATTGCAGATTCTGAGTTCATGGTTGCTTGTGTGTCCACACACTCTCTGTTATTCAGGCTTGTAGATTCTGATAAAACAGATATCAAACCTAAGAAAAAAACCCTTGAATGCCAATAGGCAGCTAACAGGCAAGACACATGAACAGCAAATTCAAATTTGCCTCAAGAAAAATATTTGGGTACTAAAATATAGGTCTACCAAAAAAACATTGTTTCTATAGCTTTTCTTTATGTGGCAGCACAAAACCTGTCAGAATAGTATCTGGTTTTAATATAAGCCATATAAAAATCTGGAGAAGTAAGAATAAGTAGAATAAAGGGAAAGAAAAACAAAAAAAAAAAGAAAAATAACTTTCTCCGGAATACCTCCAAAAATGACAAGAACAGGCAAAAATCCTATATATAATGAAAGATAGAGAGCAGAAAAAAAGCACCATGAGAGAAGACAAAAGGAAGCATGCATGTAGTACTTTTAAGCATATTGAAGTGGGTACTGATGGAGAAATAATAAAATTTTATCAGCTTAATAGGATTTCAGCAGGCAAGTATAGAGACATCCTAGGATGACCAAGGAAGGATTTTTCAAACAGAAAAGAAATAAAGCAAGCAATGAGTAAATGGTGTCAAGAGCTGCTAAACAAACCCACAACATAAAAAAAAATATTTCAAAAATACTTTCTCAGGAAGAGAATTGTAACACATCACATCTCAAAAGAGCAAAACACTCCATGAAAAAGATTGCATCTAAAAACCTTATTTCTGAAGAACACTGCAACAGAGGACCAAGGTGGTGATATCTCAGAAGCTGCAATGCTGCAGCTACTGTATTTCTGCATTGGGAAAAAAATGTAGAAATCCATCACTGGTACACATTCCTTATAAGGAAATACTTCAGAAAATACTGGTATTGAATAGGATGTATTTCTAATTAAGTGCTAAGACTTGCCAGAATTCAACTATTTGTTGCTTTAAATGTTATCCATTTAAAAATAAATAAATAAATAGATAAATAAAGGGCAAATTTCAAAGGAAATCCTGAAAGGAAAGCCTGCTAGTGGGACACAAATCAGAGCTAAGCTAAAGTGTATCTCTGTAAAAAAGCACTGAAGAGGCGTTTATGGACTTTATAGCAAGGGACATGCCAGAAGCAACACTGGACACACAGGTGTAACAGACCTACCTTTGTGCCCCTGGCTGTGTCATAGCAGCATGGAAAATTTTCTGCATGCTAGAACATTCACCTTCTGTGCAGATTAACTCCATATGAATTTTTTGTGCCATGATAGCATTTCTCCAGGAAAAAAACCCCAAACAACAGCCTTCCTAACTTCTGCATCTGTTTGGGTGTGTATAACATAATGATACAAAGATGTGTCATTGAAAAAAATAACCTTATTGGATTTTAAGTGTGCTGTATTCCTGGAGATTGAAATCAAACCCTTGAGAACAAGTGGGAGTGGAATCAATGTCTTTCTTAGAAAGCAGATTCAGCTTTAGCTCAATGTATCACTCTTGCTTCTTTTCAGATGCAAAGGTCCAGTACTACACCACCTTCAGAGATGGGATTTGTTACAAATAGAATACTCAGTTATCTTCCTGTATTGTGTAATTTACCTAAGAGTTTTGCAATTTTACCTTTTCTTATCAGAGCTTTACACGTGTAAAAGCTCTTGCACTTCATAAATGACTGAAATTTTGCATATTAATCAAGCACTGTGTGTATGTGCTAGCTAATGTCCAGAATACAGTATTTAGGAACATGCTTGATTTTTACATCCAGGAGTGGCATCATTAAATTTGATTGGCTTCCTTAGTTATTAAATGTTACTCCCTGTTGAATTAGAGTCACAAAGAGGGCTGTGCCTGATGAACAAAGATAGTACAAAATGAAGGTAGAATTTTCATTCTCATTGGAACATAAGATTCTGTATGTCAGGTGAGCAAAAGAAAACTGAGGGTAAAGTTTTTCATGAAATCATTTCAGGTTTCTTTTCTATATGTTCGCTTTAACATATTAGATCTTTAAACTGTAAATTGGTTTGTTTTCTTTTTCTTAAAACAAAAATTGCATACAAACACCCATTCATGCTAAAGTTTATGGAAACAACATTTTACATACACATTTGCAAAACCTCATACAATGGTATTTTACATGTGCATTGCAGAAGTTTATGGTGGTCCACAATAGACACATTTTTATACAGGGAAATGGCCACACGGCCTACCAGGATATGACCTAAAGAACATGGCAGTATTAGTTGTCATTGTTAATGAGGGTAATTGAGGTAAGAAAAAAGAATCAGTTACTACACATAATACCATATAAATTCCTTCATATAAAGCATTATAAGAATACTTATGTTGTGCTGTAAACCACCAAATATCTGCATTAGGAGAATAATAAATTAGCAAAGTAAACTTTTTTGGAAGTGTGTAATGTAGAAATTAAAATTGCTGTGCAACTGAGTGCCATTGTGCTTTCATATAACACTTGGTGAGTGAACTAATCGATTTTGTACCAGCTTTTCTTCAGGATTCCTACCTCAGTTCAAAACTGAGGCAGTCAGTAAATAAGGAAATCTGCAACATTTTGCAATTAATTTTCCATAAGCTCACTAATGGCATTCACCACTGCAGCTTCTGGATGACAGTTATTTGAAAATGTCGACTAATTTATGTTTGAAGCATTCCTGTGAAAACACAAGGTTGGCTATCCCCAAGCTGCAGAGCTACAGCAGAAACAAAGGGCAATTAAAGACAGAAATATTCAGTAAATATGGATGTCCATTTTGGGATGCCTCATAGTTGGGTTTTTAAGAGCACTTGATGATATGCAGCATTTTATGTATCCAACATTAGGATCCCTTTGATTCCATGCCGTCCACAGGCAAAAGTGTGAAGTGGTAGCAGAACAACTTTTAAGTGATCGTGCATAAAACAATTGATTTAGGGAATTCTCGCATGTCCTCAACAAATAAAATTCAAATCTGAACAGCATCCAATTCTCTTAGAGGAACTTTTGTTTTGCGCCCCGCCCCACCCCTCAGTCGCCTTGTGCATCCTCCAATTTCTGCAGCTAATGAAGGAAGCCTACAGAGAGCAGACTCCTTGGCTGTACAAGCCTTCTCCACTGTGAGGGCACAGTCCATCCTGTGTAAAAAGGGGGAGAGGAGCAAAGAATGGGCACAACATATAATTGGATACTCTTTCATGTTTCACGATGAAGAAGGAGAAAAGCAATTTTTTTTTTTTTTTAATAATAATAACAACAATGTGATTTTGCTTAGAATTCTGCTCTTGTGGAGCTTTGAGGCTTGAACAATACAATGTATTTACTCACCTTTGTAGAACTGGATAATGTTGTGAAGCTATATTTTAATGATAGCAATTCGTTAATACAATAAATGCTGTATTAAACACATTTCAGAAATGTCTCAATAGATGTAAAATATGTCCTTGTCATAACCTGTAAAACAACATAAGCAGAGCATCTCTGATATTGTACAGGAGAATAAGGGCTTGTTTACTTTCTTCTATTTACTCTTAAATTCCTAAATGGAAAATTTAGATCCTTTCAATAGTGACCCAGCAAGTGACTGCTGCCTTCTGGAAGGAAGCAGACTGCTAGAATATATCTCTTCAGAGTAGCTTTTTTTTGATACTGCAATATAGTCTAATCATACTTTAAAACATTTAGGAGCCTTTTTTGGATTGTACAAAAATCATACACTTCATATATCAAAAATGTGATCTAGGATGATAAATGGTGATTTTACAAACATCTTTCCTTTCCTTTCCTTTCCTTTCCTTTCCTTTCCTTTCCTTTCCTTTCCTTTCCTTTCCTTTCCTTTCCTTTCCTTTCCTTTCCTTTCCTTTCCTTTCCTTTCCTTTCCTTTCCTTTCCTTTCCTTTCCTTTCCTTTCCTTTCCTTTCCTTTCCTTTCCTTTCCTTTCCTTTCCTTTCCTTTCCTTTCCTTTCCTTTCCTTTCCTTTCCTTTCCTTTCCTTTCCTTTCCTTTCCTTTCCTTTCCTTTCCTTTCCTTTCCTTTCCTTTCCTTTCCTTTCCTTTCCTTTCCTTTCCTTTCCTTTCCTTTCTCCTTTTTCCTTTCCTCCCCTCCCCTTCCCTCCCCTTCCCTCCCCTCCCCTCCCCTCCCCTTTCTTTTAAAAATATGTCTCATATAGCTATTTTGACTGATGAGAGCAATAACTGGGCATTATTTACCTGGGCACTATAGCTACTCTTTCCAATCCACATTTGAGGACAGATTCTAGCACTTTTTCACTGATTAATTTTACATACAGTGGAAGTAACTGCAAGCTTATTGAGAGCAATATATACTTCAAAAAATGACTTTGCTCACCTAGCTGGTTAAAGTAACAAGCAGAATGGATGGGAGAATCAAGATAAAGTCCCTTGATTTTAATTCATTTCCCTCCACATAGGTCAACACTGTGGTTTCTTCATAGTTCACTCCTGAGCACGTTCTTTTTACGATCCAATTCAGGTCTGTAGCATAGAATTAAGATTTCTTCACTACTGTCTTCTGGAGACTGTACAGCAGCTCTCCACAAAACAATTGCTCATGGCTGCTTTTCATACTATTAGCTTAAGCTGTGACTTCTAGAATAAGGTAACAAGAAATCAGCTTCTAAAGGCAAGAGGCAAAGGGGTTGTTTTAGCCATGTCCCCTCTATTGCTTGTATTGATCAGAGTTGGTAAGGATACAGAAAAAATGAGCCACAAAGGATCAAAGACAGCAAGAGCAAGTGAGAAATTGCTTCTGTTTCTCCTTCTGCCTCCCCAACAGCAATGTTTCCTTCTTTCTGATTACTTAAAAATGTCTAAAAAAGTTTAGACTGCAAATGTATCATGCAGAGAATATTTTCATGGCAATACCAAACAAGCAGAAAATTCAGACTACCTCAAGAAAATAAGGTTAAGTTTGTGTACTGGTATTATAGAAGCATCTTTTAACCAGTAAGCAGAAATAATCTGATAGAGTCACCTTTGAGAGACCACAAAACATGGAGGTCTTAAGTATCATTCTCACTTACCTGCTTTGAAGAGTAGAACTGCACTTTAATGAACCAAGTTTGAATGTCTGTCATCCAGCAGATGTCTGCATATTTAAAATTTCCCCATGGGTAGAAGAACTATGTGGTCTGAGTAACAGATGACTTGATCTGGAATATTTTATTATTCTGATCTAGCCTGGTGGTGTCTAGAAGACGACAATTCTATTTTCAGCTTATTTTCTTCCTTCTTTATCTTTCCATAAGTATTTAAATAAAAAATTCCATCAAATCATGCCCCACTGTTACTGGACATAGTTCTGGGGTTTGATGTTTTTGTTTTATCTCAACAGTTGTATTCAGATATTTCTCTGGTATCCTGGTTCTACCTGTTTACAAGTTTCCACATGAGCAGGAGTTTTCTACATCTTCATATTGTTTCCTATCCTTGACAAAGACTTCAGCCTTAGACAGATTGCTGACAGACTGGTTCAGAGCCAACATGTAGGCGAAAGTGCTAAATGGAGCAACAAACTCTCTATTACTTGTCTCTATCATAAATATAAAAACCTTGTGGTTTTTGGGCTGCATATGTCACTGAACTCTTGACAGAGCAGTTACATTACAGGATCTAGTTAAAGTTACTTTTCTTAAAGTAGTTCTTAAGCCCAACCAGGAAGACAATCCAGGTCAGTTGTAGGCTCGAAGACCAACAGGTCCAGAGAACTCCTTTATCTGGGAAGAGAGAAGCTCTCTGGCTCTCTTTCTCTTGTCTATAATAGAAGTTAAATAACCTCTGGATGTACCTTAAAAACAGAAGTAGGGTGAAGAAAAAAGCTCTTTCAGAGTACTATCTGAGTATTCTGTTTCTTAATCTACCCACTACTTTGAGCAGGAATCTACAGCAATGACTGTGCATATGTCAAGGAAATCCATTGCCTTGCTTGTGCATCTAGTAAGGGAATAAATGAATACAGGAATACTATGTGTCTGTTCATGCCAGAAGGGAAAACGTGAAAGTAAAGGAAATATGAAAAAAATGCTATCACTCCTATCTTTGAAGAAACCAAATGTTATTTCCAGAAGTATAAGAAGGAAAATCTGGGGAACTGCAAGCCGATCAGCCTCACATCAGTCCCTGTGAAGATCATGGAACAAGTAATTCTGGAAGCCTTCTCCAAACACATGAAGGACAAGGTGATGAGAAGTAGTCAGCGTGGATTTACCTAGTGGAAGTCATGCTGAACCAAGCAGATACCTTCCTACAGTGAAAGGACTACCTTGTCAGATGATGGGAAGAATAATGAATGTTGTTCGCTTCAACTATGTTAAGGCCCTTGGCACAGAATCCTGTAACAATCTTACAGAAAAGGTGACATTGTACATGTTTGGTAAATTGACAGCGAGGTGGATTGAATGTGGCTGAACAGCCAAGCCCAGGGGGTGGTTATCAATAGCACAAAGTGCAGTGGGAGGCAACTCACTGGTGGTGTACCCCAGGGGTCAATAAGGAGGCCAATATTGTTTAACCTCTTCATTAAAAACCTAGACAATGGGGCAAAGTGAACCCTCAGCAAGTTCAGAGATGATATAAAATTGGAGGAAGTGAACATCGATACAGTGTGGCACTGGGCAGAGAGAAATAAGAAAAAGAAAATGCAGTGTTCTGGCAATGCAGAGCAAGAACACCAGTACACGCTGGGAGCTAAGTTTCTGAGGCACTGCTCTATACAGAAAGAGCTTGGAGTCCTGCTGGACAACAAGTTGAATGCCAGCCAGCAATACACCATAGTGACAGAGGTGACAAACAGCATTCTGGGCTGCATCAGGAAGAGCATTACCAGCAGACTGAAGGGTGTTACCTTTTCTTTTTACCCAATACTGATGAAGACATGTCTGAAATGCTGCGTCCACTTCTGGGCTCCCCAGTACTGGAGAGACATGAACTTACCACAACAAACCCAGTGAAGGGCTGTGGACATGGCAGAGGAACTGGAGCATCTCATATGAGGAGAGCTGAGACTCATCAGCCTGGAGAAGATTCCAGAGAGAATCTCATAAATGTGTGTAGACACTTGATGGGAGGCAATTAAGAAAAACAGGCTGTTCTCAGTAGTGCCCAGTGACAGGACTCAAATATTCAGATATTGGTTTGCACATTTGGAAAACTCTTTTCAGTAACTTAATACATTAAAAATTCAATTATTTTTTAATATGTAAATAAGTAAATCCAAAAATTATTTCCAGGCAATTTCCACTCATTTAACTACATGTTTAATTTGTTTTGAAAACTGTAAAACTTTCATTTTAAACAATGAGAGATAGACTTCTGTCAGATACTTTTCATGAAAGTAGAATTTTCATTTCCTGGAAAACACTGACACCTTAAAATTTCACCTGTCCTAAATTGAAGCAATTTTTAAATTCACCTAAGATTAACTTAGATGAAAAGTTTTAATTCTGACTCTTTTTTCTTCCAGTTTATAATATTAAACACAATCCTGAATGAAATGCGTTACAAAATGAAATATTCAAATATTCTGTCATGACAAGATTATAAAAAAGTTATCAGAAGGCTTTGTTTTGATTGAAAGCAAAACAAACAAAGTATAGTCAATCCTGACACATTCCCACATAACATTTACAACAGAATTAATTGGCATTTTCTGAAAAACATTCTGCTCAAAATTTCTGAGCCCCTCCACTGACAAGTGTATAGAATCACTGCTCTGTCCCAGGCAACCCTCCACACATGCACACATCCTGTTGCACTGACAAGATATCTATTGAGAATGCTGCCCTTTTTAAGGTGGAATTGCACTGCTGTATTCCTATCACTGAGGCAGAATAAGGAGGAAAAGCAGAGGAACCATTCCCAGATGGGTGTCTCGGATAGCTTCTCCTTGTACTTCCCCTGAGACAATCTTTTATCCATTGGTTTTGCTCTAGACCGTACCTGGAAGCAGCATCTAGTCCTTTTATAGGTCATTTAACATTATTGCATGTTTACAAGGAAGAACTTGGATGTTTATCATTTAATAAAACTAACCTGCTTGGAAAAAAACCCCGTAATGGAGTTAATGAGGTGCTTTTTAACCATTATCTTTAAAAATGTTCCAAACCAGTCTCAAAGTGTGCTACCAGAGGGATATGAATTAACCATGACAGCTTGCTGGTCCACACCAGGCTTCAGTTAACCGTGTTAAAGTATTACATATGTTTTACCTTGATTTTAAGTATTTGCTGTTCTTGATTCTCATAATCACATTAGCATTTGAAAGGTGATCTACTTTTGAAACTTACTGCTGGTTTTGTTTTAGTCATTTCAGATTAATTAAGTTTAAAAAATAGCCAAGAAAGTAATGCCCTCCTTCCTTCTTCATCCAACTCATCATAGAATTTATAAGGCCAGAAATTTTCTCTTTTTTTCCCCACTTTCTCCCTACCCACTAGGGTGACTTGCTGTAAAGATCTCTGCCTTTACCCTGCAACACAAAAGTTCCTGCAAAGCACTCTTCAAAACTGAATGGTAAATGTTCAGATGGAATCTCTTTAACTGATTCACTTTGTAATTGTCTACAGTCTTAAAAGGCCTTGTTGATGGTAAATTTTAGATTTTTATGTGACCATATCAGAAAGGAGAGTCTGAGGATACATATACATCATATATACCATTTACACATAGTGAACTGTAACTGGCACAAGCAGAAAACTTCAGTCACAACTGAACCCAAACAGGAAACTAAAGCAGAACGTGTTGGTTTGGCTCAGTTATGTGTAATTTTGCATGGACTACACCAGTTTATTCAAGCAGAAGAGCCTCTACAAATCTACAGATCTGAACAGTTATGGCAGGAAGAACTGAATGTACACTGGTGACCACTACTCGTAAATATTCTGAATAGAGTGAACACACATTTACAACTGAGATACAGGTTTCCGAAAATGCTGGGTACTGGGAATATGATCTTGCATCCTATTAAATGGAAACTTTTGACTTAGTATTGACTTTATAATGACAAGTAGCAAGATAGAAAACAAGAGTATTGACAAAAGAGCTTTTATTTTCCCCTGATGTCATCTGGTCATGTCACTCATTGCAGTTAAATCCAATCTCTAATTGCAACAAGCATTATGAACAGCGTTTGTTAATTTATTATGTGGTGCTATGCCAAGCCTTCATTTGAGTGCATACTATAGTATTTCTACATCTACAATTTTCTCTGTCTAAAGTCGTCTTCATATCAAAAGGACTGGGCTTGTTAAATGTGTGTGCATTTTTAATGCATAATATCTTAAAAATCATAAACACAGACGTTTTCTTGTCTGCATGTATACCCTCATCTTCTATTATGTTTTAAAATTTCATCTGCAGGAAGGGATATAGTTTGAAAACACAGAAATCTTACACCTGTTGCTCCATTTACACATGTGGAAGATGACTGCAAAATGCAAGCAAAACACACTATTGTGAATATGAAAATGTTTCACAGCCACATTGCGTGAGCAGAGGCAAGTGTAGGAAATGACAGTAAAGGAACCATTGTCTTCTGTTTCGCATAATTCGCATATTGGGCACTGTAAGTCATTATGAACTCATCGAGGCTGCCATGTCTATGAAAGTTCCTGCCAAATCTGCAGTTCTTTTACACAACCAGACACTTAGAGAGGAACAGAAATACAAATGATAGTCAGCCCATAATATTTTAGTGCTAAATAATAGGATTGGATGCAAGATTGCATATCCAAGACCAGTAAAAACACAAAATATCTACCAGGTATATGAGATGTAGCTTTATTATGACTGTATGTCAGGAATATTGTTCTGAAATATAAAAACACAAGCTCCAGATGCTGAAGTGCACATGACTTTTTAATGTGTTTCTTTAATGCTGCTAAATTAAAAACTGAAGCAGTGAATGTTTATATTTGCAATGATTGGTATCAGTCTAGTTTACAAAATTCAGTTCTAGATCTTTTTCCTCCCTTTGCTCACATTTTTCTACCTAGATGGTAGCAAAATCCCCAATTAAAATCCATTTTATTAATCTTTGCTTAGGAGGTAGAAGTTAATAATTTCTGTCTCAAAGCCCATTCACATACTTTGCACCCTCAAGGCTTAGAAGAAAATGAGTTTTGACACCAAAATGATCTCTGATTTCTCATTCTTCTAACTCAGTCTCTGTGTGAATCATTCAAAAGCCTCAAGTGAAACCACCTATTAAACACTGCATAGTGACACCCTTTATTAAAATTAAAAAGTGGATTTAAATTCTTCCTAGGTGGTGGGGATCTCAACAGAATCCTTTGCAGTAGGGATGCAGGGGTATGCACATAAATGATGTTTAGCAGAGCCATTTCTTATAGAACATGAGTAGCGCAGGTGAAGAAGTATCAAATTAATAAAAAATACACAAACACACAAGAGCCCTAAAACATTTAAGTCAAAAGGTTAACTTGAATATGTTAGAAAAGTAAGCATTTGGAAATAGTCTTTGTAGCGGGTTGAGTTCGAAACCGGGCAGAAACACCAATTAAGTGTAGTGGGTTTGGTTCAAAATATTCATTACTTACTTGTTTTCCTTCTGTGAGATAAGAATTAGGAGAAAGCAAAGCAGGCACAAACCTTAAACAGTTGCAGTACAATGAAAGAGTTTTATTACTAGTAGAATTAAAAGTAAAGAGAAATAACAAGAAATTAAAGCAAATCCGCCCCCCCCCCCCCGCCTTTCCAGCACTTCTCTCCTTTTACCCAAGTCGCACAAAGGATAACAGAACATGGGATGTTAGTCAGTGTTGCAGTTCTTGAAAAGTCTCTCTCTTACGCTTAAGGAAAAAAGGGTTTTCCTTCAGTTGCACGTGGTTCCCAACCTGCCACCAACAGCAGATGCACCCGGAAACAATCAATCTGCTGTGTGTAGAACATCTCTCCCATGAAAAATCTCACAGTTCCTTCAAACTGCAAAACATGGGCCATCACATGGGGTTATTCATCTTTTTAAGGATAAGTTATTTTGGCCTGCATACAAAGGCTTTCTTCGCCACAAGTCTCTAAAAGCCTCTCACTGCTTCTATATAGCCTGTCATAGGCACCCTTCACAATCTTCGCAGGCCACACGTGGATTCTCCATCCCCCCATGTTCTTCAAATGGATTAAAGAGACAAACAGTTTGTGGTATTACAGTTTCTTACCACGGCATGCAAGAAGGTTTTTTAAGCTGCGCGCCAGAATCGCGGCACCGCCCTCTTTTCTCCCATTGCCATGCTCAGCTCCGTCCCATGGGACTCACTTCTCTTTCTCTCTGACTCCGACGCCACCATGTTGAAGAGTGTTCTTGTTCAGGCTTTACGGTGGGGAAAGCCTCGCTCCCTCTGTGCTGCTGGCTGTGTAGTGTCTTCTTCAGTTCAGCACGAAGTGTGCTGGCTGCAGACAGGAGGCTCTGCCGGCTCCCGTTGACTCTGCCGGCTCCGCATGGAGAGGAGAGGGACCCGCCTGTCCCAGGAAGCCGCGCTGGATGGGTTTAGCTGTGGCAGTCCATGGCTGGTTTGAGATGTGAGCAGTCCATGGCTGGTTTTAGCTGTGAGCAGTCCATGGCTGGTTTTAGCTGCCTGCGGCTCTGGGACAGTCCCCCCCAGTGACCCAGGGTCCGTGCCGCAGCGTTGGGAAAGGGGGGAAGGGGCAGTGGCCCCGGCCCGGCCCGGCGGGGCCTGGAGGCTCGGAGCCCCCCCCACCTTCCAGCAGGCGAGCTCCGACAAAAGGCAATTCCCGCCTTTCCGTGCGGTTTAAATACGTAAATTGTGAGAAGCGTAATTGATCTTAAAGACTGTCCATCAGCTCAGGTACAACCCACTACAGTCTTTTACGACAAGTTACAACACAGAGTGGTGGCTACAAGGTGTAGCCTTTAGTGAGTTTTTTTGCTGATTGTCCTCAGGCTCATAGTGTCACACGTGGCAATTCTGCCGAGGAAAAAAAGCATGCATCTGGAAAATTATACACATATGTACATGAAAAGTTACAAAGTCTTTTAAAAGACCATGGCCTGTTTCTTCCTCTGTAGTGAAGCATGGGAGCTAAATAGTTTCAACTTCTTCATATTGTCTTTACAATAAATAACCTATAGTTTTGTTGCTCTTTTCCAAAATTGTCTCTTAAATCTCCATTCTGCAATGCCACTACTACATATCAGTATAAGAAAAATTAAGAAAAAGGTTGAAATGTCAACATGAGAATCTTCTACAGCTCTTAGCAATACTTTCCTTTTCTGGAAAAGAAAATTTCCAATCCCCATACACTAGATACATTTATAAAGTCCATACAGACAACATAATATCCATACAGACAGGGACTGCAGGCACTATTCTGTAAGTAATTATTTCTTATTTCCATTTTCCTTATGTATTGGTTTGGCACGGCCTGGTTTAAGGTAGCAGGGGGCCACAGAGATGGCTCCTGTGAGGAAGCTGCTGGAAGCTTCCCACCATGTCCAGCAGAGCCAATGGCTGATGGCTCTGAAGATGGACATGCTGCTGGCCAAAACTGGCCAATGAGAGAGGTTGGTAATGCCTCTGTGATGACATATTTAAGAAGAAAATCAAAACAAAGTAACAAGATTTTGGGATTCTGGTCAGAGAAGAGGAGGAGGTGAGAACATGTGAGGGAAAACAACATGGTGACACCGAGGTCAGTGAAGGAGGGGGAGGAGGTGCTCCAGGGGCCGGAGCCGAGGTTCCTCTGCAGGCCGTGGTACAGACCATGGTGAAGCAGCTGTGCCCCTGCAGCCCATGGGGATCCACGGGGGATGCAGAGATCCACCCACAGCCCATGGGGGACGTGCCCGTGCTGGAGCGGGTGGATGCCTGGAGGGGGCTGTGATCCAGTGGAAGACCTGGTGGAGAAAGAGG